>NC_082670.1:53483357-53794988 GCF_025265405.1 Mesoplodon densirostris
AAAAATTTCTCTATATTCTACATTTCTGAGCAGCAGATATTTATGTAAATGCATGCACTAGACACCCACATATGCACATATTCTTTGAAAAATGTTTTTTAATATAAAATATGCCTGTATTCTATAAATCTAGAGATATGTTGATTAATATGTAATATTATAGTGAAAAATATAAACAAAGGCATAGAAGATGAAAAATGAGGCCATAAATGATGGGTAATTAGAAAAGCAGATAGCAGTATTATAGTAGAAATGTCTTTTCATAAAAATCTTCCTCTTGGAATGTCCACGGCAAAGAAACAGTGGTAAAATTGTGCTGACATGGACTGTTTTCCTGGCAGCCCTGTAGCCTTCGTTGAGGGACCACAGTAATGCTTAGTGGGGCTGATGGGCTGCAGTGCCCTGCAAGTTTCTCTGCAGGAAGCCAGGCTGTGTCAGCTGTAGTTTGGGGACTGTGTCAATAACATTTAGGTGCTAGGCACATTTCTGTCCCTTAGATCCTATCTCCTTAGAGAATGACCTCTGGGACTGATGGACAAAGGCAATAAAAGAATAGTTCCTCAGAACTGACATTGTGTGATGGTCATTTCTTAAATGATTTATTATGAGCTATTCCCATTTTAGATCCACCTATAAATTAGGTTTGAATTAAATCCATCTGTAAATTATTAACAAGTTATCAGTAATTTATTAGTATCATTTGATGGTCTTGCTTTCATTATGAATTAGTTGTATAATCAGAGCACCTTCCTTTCCCCCACCCCCAGATGTCAGAAGTTACTCCATTGGCACCTGCGGGTAGGGTTCACTGCACACCTGGCGTCAGCGGGTGTCATGCTGATGGTCTCAAGAGGTAACCCTCCACCTGCCTCATAGGACTTTAAAAAAATATCCTGATTCAAGTGAGGGAGGATAAAACTTAAAAATGGATAACAAAATTATAGGGTTTTGTAACACGTTATTCTGATATCTAGAATGAAAGAAAGCTAGATAACTCAATTATAGGCTTCTTACATGATTCAGATGAAAATGTGAAATAGTCGAGTTTGGGTTTCAGAACTACCCTTGCTTTGCTCTTAGACAATGAAACTTTGTTTTTGGTCTTTGAAATGAAAGAAATATAGTATAACTTTAAAATATTTGTGTTACACACCTGTTACTTTGTAATGGTACAGAAAAGAAAATGTTTAGTTTTTGCTTCTTTATCAAAACTTAAGTTACTTAGGATGTTGACTTTTTTTTTATACCATACTTAAAATCTTCTGAAGACTGAAAGCGTCTTAAAATTTGAGATCCATTTGAGTTATTTCAATGCATTTGTCCCTACTAGAACACGTTATAACAAATGATCTTTGAGTATTTGAATTTTTATAGATAATCATATATTGATTTTTTGTCAGGCCATATGGTCCAAAACAGTGTTTTAGAATCTAAAATTGATTATTTTATAAAAGTATTATCTTCCCGTTTAACCATGTGAACTAGGAGAGAACATAAACTGGCATTGCTCAAGTGGGAGCAGAACAGCTACATTTAAACTGAACAATAAGACGGAATTTAGAATCAGAACACTTCCATTGTGGTTTATTTATTATTTATAGCCTTTGTTTTATTAAATAATTACAGGATTTTACATAAAAGCATTATGCATCCTAATTGTGCAGTTCTTGAGTAAAGATATAGGAATTCTAATAAGTGATCTGATTTTCTGCTAAATGCCTGAAACATGATTATGTAGGAAAGCTTTTCTGTTTTTTTTTTTTTTTTTTTTCCATGTCATTTCAACCTGGCTGATCATAAGAATTGGGTCAGGCTGCCAGCAACTTAGGTTTGTGAAGGGAATGGAACAGCTTTTCCAGTGACAAAGAGAAATGAAATCACTTTCAATGAAAAAAAAGATGCCTCATTATAGTCACCAACAGCAGTTATTGACAGCTACACTTCCTATTAACAAGGAGCATTTAACTAAGAGTTTGGCTGTTGGATCTTTGGACTTGATCTAATTTGCTAGCATTAATTAGTTTCTTTTGAGCACAGACACTTGGTGCTCACAGCTATAGATTTGGAGGGCTAATTAGGATAGAAAATTGAACAGAATGGGGTAAGGCATTAACCTTCAACCATTACCAGCTGGGACACTGATAAAGACCACAGCATCCAAATGCTCCCTATTGATGTGAAGAGTACCCTAATGAATATCAATTTCAGCCAGGTTGCTATATTCTTACTAGTTCTCTCTTCATTATAAGTTTTAACCAGCTTCTCTGATCCCTTCATTATCTATATGTACACTATTGGGTTTTACTCTACACTGATTTAGTCTGCATTGCACATTTCACCTTCTGTTTAAACACACTTAAAATTTGTCTTAAGTAGTGGATAATGTTTAGAATGTTTCATTGTTATAGCCCCTGATACTTCTAAAATTTAACTTTTATCTATAATTACATGATTCTAATTCTACAGTTAATTTTTATGAAGTCATGATAACTTTGCCATTTCCATCTAATGAAAATTATAACCTGAAACAAGAAAATCTCAGCTTTTGGGTGACAGTTAAGCAGTGTTTGTATTAAACTGGTGTCAACTTATCTTTGTCTTTATAAAATAGATTTTTTTGTTTCCTTTTGAAGAGAAAAATAATGCTCATCACTTTTTCCTTTATAACTTAGTTTTGATTTGATAAGTAAAGATGGCTTGACTTGGGGATTAGATACAGAATTGAGAATCTGGATCTCACTACTACATAAACTTTCACAAGATTATAAACTCTGTTGGTAAAGCATACATCAAAGGAAAGGCAATTGAACAAGGGATTTAAATAGAAAACTTCATAATGTTCTTCTTTTGCCAGTGGTATTAGTGGCAGTGAGTAGAGCCACTAAAATAAACGACCGAAGTAACACAATGAATGCTGAATACACTGGGAATGGAACGGAAGAAAAATTCTGGAATGGCCAGTCTCTGCCTTACTCCCTTCAGTCTCCCCACCTCCCAAAAGCCAAAACAGAAGTCCCCTTCCATCAAGTGGGATGGTGGAATCATTGCTTTTTCTTGAATCAGGGACTTACCAATGTGTGGTGTTTTAGGAGGATGGTTTGATGACCTCTGGAGGCTACTTCCCACTCTGACTTTTCCCATGCGTTTGACTCTTCACTAATTTAATGATCTATATTTTCTATGTTAGTAATATTTTAAAAAATATTGTTGGTCATACATAATGGTAAAGTATGCATTCTAGTGCTATAAAGTTTTTTTTTCTGGAAATAGAGGCTTTATAAGAAAAAGAGTCACTGAATTGCTGTGTTTTATAAAAATTCATTGTATTTCTTTGCTTTTTTGAAATGCATAATTGGCATTTGATATAACATCTCTATGCTGAGTAAAGAAGTTTGCCTTAAAAATAGTAAGAACCTTTTTTTCTTTTTGTTATGACAGATCAAGACCAGAAAAGTACTTTGACATCAGGGGTGGCCTGAAACTTTCTTTAACCTGGATATATTCTCCAACTCACTCCTTTCATCCCTTGGGCCTTCTTTTATCATATTTCAGTGTTTCTTTTATATCACTGTTTTCTGTGACAGTCTTTTTGATCTGCTGGCCAATAGGTAGGATTGGTTCTAAAGGAATTGTATAAAGTATAAGGAAGCATGGATCATTTATTTGACAATCACAGAACTGTTGTTAAATAACACAGAAGCTTGATAAAATGCCTGCCGTCTTTATCAGTCACTCACAACTGAAATATGTTATATTTTGCTAAATTCCAAAGATGGATGAATTAACAAAAAAAGAAATTCAAATTAAGAATGCTTAGGATATTCTTTTTTTTTTTTTTTTTTTTTTTTTGGCAGTACACAGGCCTCTCACTGTTGTGGCCTCTCCCGTTGCGGAGCACAGGCTCAGCGGCCATGGCTCACAGGCCCAGCCGCTCCGCAGCATGTGGGATCTTCCCAGACCGGGGCACGAACCCATGTCCCCTGCATCGGCAGGTGGACTCTCAACCACTGCGCCACCAGGGAAGCCCCAGGATTTTCTTTAGGATATTTGCAGGCAGAGAACTACCAAGACATCATTAAAACAAATTAGAGGGCTGCAGACTGTAAATGGTCAAAGTAATCAATCTTCTATCCAACTCTGTTACTTGAACCTGCCCAAAACTTTTCATTTGTTGTTTGAATTGTATGTGTATTATCACATGTATTTTTGCCATTTAACTGGTTCACCAATGTTAAGTCACATTGAAGTAGAGATTCAACACATCTTTAGACTGGTTTGGATATGTTAGGAGGATAATATATAAAATCACAAAATATGAGCATCTTTTATGTATAAGAGTATGTTATATATTCTAAGAAATATAAAGAGATTTAAGGCACAAGTCCTCTTCTTTGGACCTACACTGGACTGTGTCAGGGTCCCCAAGACCACTCCTGAGTTTGGTGATTTCCTACAAAGACTCATAGTACTAAGCATATAGTCATACTGATGGCTAAGATTTATTAGAGCAAAACCAGCAAAGGGAAGAGGCACATGGGACGAAGTCCAGAGGAAACCAGGTGCAAGCTTCCTAGAGTTCTCTCCTGGTAGAGTCAGTCAGCGTGAGGTTAATTCCACCATGGTTGAATTGTGACAACGTGTGAAATGTCTCCGGGGGAACTCGTTAGAGACTCGGTCCTCAGACTTAACTGGGAGTCGGTCACGTGGCAGCCTCTGCATAGTAGAGACTCCCAGAAGGAAAGCAGGTGTTGAACACAAACCACATGGTTTACCCAGTTTAGGCACAGTGAGTAGCTCTCATCAATTAGGGAATGGTGGGAATGCTCCCCAAATCCAGGTCCTGACACCAGCTAAGGTCCAGCCTTGTAAGCAGGCCTTTCGAAGGAGAGTGGTGTCAGGCCTGCCATGGTAACTCTTTTCTGCACATGGACACAGTAAAAGTTATTGTGGATTTAATAACTTTATAATACTTAATTAAATAATTATATGTTCAATCAAAGTTACTATGTATGTCTGTTGGGCCTGATGTCATGCCAGTGGCATCATGAATAATAGACCTCTG
Source organism: Mesoplodon densirostris (assembly GCF_025265405.1). Lineage (NCBI taxonomy): Eukaryota > Metazoa > Chordata > Mammalia > Artiodactyla > Ziphiidae > Mesoplodon > Mesoplodon densirostris. The sequence continues at coordinate 53,488,420 of NC_082670.1, forward strand.
TCAGTCACAAGTAGAGCTGAATGATTTTTAAAACAACTGAGCAAAGTATATGATATGGTCATTGCTCATTGGCTTAGTAGTTCTCACTTACATTTATTAATTCACACTTCTGTTGTAGGACTAAATGATTGTCTTGACTTACTGGTCTTGTTTCTGAATAATGCCAATTTTGTAATAAAATTATCTGTAATTGGACATTAGTACTCCTCTTGAATAAAATGGCTAGTTCTTCTTTCACAAAGAAAGGTGCAGTATGTTTTAGTTTTAGAAGTTAAGTTAAATTTTTTTTTGAATTTTATTTTATTTATTTATTTTATACAGCAGGTTCTTATTAGTTATCCATTTTATACATATTAGTGTATATATGTCAATCCCAATTTCCCAGTTCATCTCCCACCCCCCCCACTTTTATCTAAATTTTTAATTGACTAAATTAGCAGGGAATATTGTCAGAGCAGATGAATCTAGTGTTTTTAACAACTGATTTATGCAACTCGTCTCTGAAGGTATAAGAGTGAAAAGTCTACATTTGAACACAAAACCAAAAAATTACATGGCTTGAAACTTACAAATATTGTTAAAATGAGTAAATATTATTAACAAAAATGTGAGTTATAACTTCTATCAGTATTAACAAGTTTGTATTATTTTCCTAGTTTCCTAGCTATTCAACTTTCAGTTATTTTTCTGTAATAGACTTAAATCCTTTCATCTTATGAGCAATTAATCCAAAACTAAGTGTCATCTTTAAACAGTATCATGTCCTTGTATGTAAAACCTGAGTATGAGATCACACTTCATTTAAGCTATCTGATGATCCTTGAGTTGTGATTGGGATTCTAATCAGAGCCTGTGACTGGTAAACTTCTTGAAAATACACACAAATAGTTATATTTTTACTAAATACATTCTTATAGAAATCTTATATGTCTGTGGAAAATAAAGGGGAAGTTTGGTTTGTACAGAACCCTGGAATGCACTAGATTGGTAGGTTTAGAACTGTTTAAAAAATAATCAGTTCTTTTTGGGATGGGGCTAGAATTTGTTTCAAACTGTAACGTCTAAAACAGATAAAAGCACTATTTTTTTGTGTATTACAAATTACTGATTTTGTTACATTTACAGAGTCAGTACATGAAAACAATTATTTTCAGGAAGCAAATTTGAAATCAGATGTTATAACAGTTGTTGCCTAGTATGTATCTCCCAGTTAATTTTTGAGGTTCAGTTTTTTGAGGGATGCAAAATATAGAGTAAATCCTAAATCACATAAGGAAGTAGTTCTAAATAGTAATGATTTCTTATGATTTACTCAGATTTTCACAGTATTGTTCAATTAAATAGATATAATAGAAAAATTTTGTTCTGAGGCCCATAAACAAGTTTTTCTGGCATCATATTTTATTACATTGGCTGTCTCCAAAGTGTCAGCATTTGATAATACTATTTGCATATGTTTTAGTGTGTTGGTCAATTATTACATGACTAAAAATATATTTTTACAAAGCTGGAACGGAATTTTCAGATTCTCTTAGGTACTTGAATGGACCCTTAGGGTTATATGGAACGTGGTCATTCAAAAACATTTACTGAGTATTTCCCACTTAGTAGTCACCATTATATGAACAGTAAATAAAACAAAGACATTTGCCATGATAGCCCTTAGATTTCAGTGAAGGAGGGAGATAAATATTGTAAGTTATTATAAGTAAATATAAGTGACCTGGAGAATAATAAAGTTGGGTAAGGCAGTGGGGAGGGTGGTGGTGTTAGAAGGGGCTGCAGTTTTTAGTAGGTGGTCAGCATGGGTCTCACTAAGATGGTGACATTTGAACAGAATTCTTGCAGGAGGTGAAGGAGTGAGATGTGTGGCATCTCTGGGAGGAATGATGTGAACAGGAGTAGCATGTGAAAAGATGCTGAGGCACTGGATGCAGCTGGCATGTTTGAGGAGCACCAGGAAGGTCCCTGTGGTTAGGGTGGGATGAGTGAGGAGGAGAGCTGGAATTGAGCATTCAGGAGGGTGACAGTGGATAGAATCAGGGTCTTGTGGGCACTGAGGAGCCAAATGAAAGCTAGTGATGGCTTAGAGCAGTGGAAGGAGACGGGGTCTGATCTGCAATGTGCTAGCATCACTTGCCGCTGCATTAAGAGTAGATGGGATGGGGCAAGGGCAGACCAGGGACGCCAGTTTAGGGATGTGACCGTGATGGTCCAGCTGATAGAGGGTGGTGAAGTGGAAGGGTGGTAATGGGGGAGATGGTAAGAATGAGCGCACCCAGGGTGTATTTTGAAGACAGAGTGAAGAGAGAAAAAGACGACTCCCTGTTACTTGTCCTGAGCAAGTAATGGATGGAGTTGTGGTTAACAGAGATGGGGAAGCCTGTGTGTGGAGAAATTTTATTATTTTATTTTAGTTTTTCACGATCGATAGATCAGGAGTCTAGTTCTGGACATGAACTTTGAGGTGTCAGGTAGACGGCTAAGTTTGAAGCCACTGTATTGGACGGTAGTAAAAATTCGTCACTCTTTTCAAGGGAAACAAAGGAGGCGAGTGTTTATCCAATTGTGGTGGTTCTGGTATTTTTCTAATATTTTTGTGTAAGTGTCAATTTTCTTGGTGTGCATTTGATACATGTCGATTTGGACAGTGATAAAGACTGACATTTTTGTTCCTTGGTTTTTTTGTTTGTTTGTTTTTTGTGGTACGCGGGCTCCTCACTGTTGTGGCCTCTCCCGTTGCGGAGCACAGGCTCCGGACGTGCAGGCTCAGTGGCCATGGCTCACGGACCTAGCCGCTCTGCGGCATGTGGATCTTCCTGGACTGGGGCACGAACCCATGTCCCCTGCATCGGCAAGGCGGACTCTCAACTCGTCCCTGCGCCATCAGGGAAGCCCCTGTTCCTTGGTTTTAAGGTTCTACCTGGTCCACTTACATTCCAGAATTAAATCATGATTATACTGATTTGTTAATTCATCAAACTGTCCTTCAGTACTGCTGGCTGCAGTATCTGGTGCTGGGTACCTGGTCTCACACCACAGTGAAGAGGCTAAATTAGCCATTTGTATCAAATGACGTGTGGTCAAAGGCAGCAAATACCGTTTCTCTGTGCCGACTCTGATGAGTTGGAAGTGGCTGCCCAGCACACTGCTGCTGTGTCAGACATGAGTGGTGGATTTGGTAGGTGATGATATGCTTTGTCTAGTACTTGTCCTTTTGGCCTACGTGCTAGTTTATTTGTAGTTAACTGCTTTTTAGTTACTGATCTTGTTTGCTGTGTATTATTTATCCCTGCCTTCACCTAGATTGAAAAGTTACTTTCTTCCAATAGCTTAAGCAGTTTTTATTATTCACTTCATTTTCTGGGAACACCTCTAATGCTGTTTTCTGTAACACTCTTTTTGGGGCTGTAGCCCTAACATATATACACTGTAGACCATTCACTCATTAAAAATGTGGTCATACTCACATAGCATAATAATTTGAGGTACATGTTGAACTTAAATGTTTATTTTTATAATTTACAAAATGACAATGAGGTATCACCTCACACCGGTCAGAATGGCCATTATCAAAAAATCTACAAACAATAAATGCTGGAGAGGGTGTGGAGAAAAGGAATCCTCTTGCACTGTTGGTGGGAATGTAAATTGATACAGCCACTATGGAGAACAGTATGGAGGTTCCTAAAAAAACTAAAAATAGAATTACCATATGACCCAGCAATCCCACTACTGGTTACATACCCAGAGAAAACCATAATTCAAAAAGAGACATGCACCCCAGCGTTCACGCAGCACTATTTATGATATAGCCAGGTCATGGAAGCAACCTAAATGCCCATCGACAGATAAATGGATAAAGATGTGGTACATATATACAATGGAATATTACTCAGCCATAAAAAGGAATGAAATTGGGTCAGGTGTAGAGATGTGGATGGACCTAGAGACTGTCATATAGAGTGAAGTAAGTCAGAGAGAGAAGAACAAATATCGTATATTAACGCATACATGTGGAATCTAGAAAAATGGTACGGATGAACCTGTTTGCGAGGCAGATGTAGAGAACAAACATACGGACACCAAGCGGGTAAGGGGGGGCAGGATGAATTGGGAGATTGGGATTGACGTATGTACACTAATATGTATAAAATAGATAACTAGTAAGAACCTGCTGTATAACACAGGGAACTCTACTCAGTGCTCTGTGGTGACCTAAATGGGAAGGAAATCTGAAAAAGAGGGGATATATGTATACATATAGCTGATTCACTTCGCTGTACGGTAGAAACTAACACAACATGGTGAAACAACTATACCCCAATTAAAAACAAACCAATACTTTCTGATGTTTAGTTTTTAGTGAAATTGAAAGCCTTCTCGATTTTTATTACCTTGTTAATCATATGAAAAATACACTCAAACTATTATGTGGTAATTACTAGTTGATTTTATGAAGGATCGTTAACAAATCTGAACACGTTCATAATGCTGAGTTTAAAGAAGCATGATATAAAATTGTATACCGAGTATTATCCTAATTATAACAAAATGATAGATTCATATAGAAAAAAATACATTCAAAATTTAATAATAAGGGGCTTCCCTGGTGGTGCAATGGTTGAGAGTCCGCCTGCCATTGCAGGGGACACGGGTTCATGCCCCGGTCTGGGAGGATCCCACATGCCATGAAGTGGCTAGGCCTGTGAGCCATGGCCGCTGAGCCTGCACGTCCGGAGCCTGTGCTCCGCAATGGGAGAGGCCACAACAGTGAGAGGCCCATGTACCGCCAAAAAAAAAAAAAAAATTAACAATAATACCTGGAAATGTGGGAAGGAAAAAGGTGGATCATAGGTTATTTCTTTTCCTACGTGTAGTTTTTTTTTTTCATATTCTTCAAAGTGAAAACATTACTTTCTTGAAATAAGCTTTTTATATGTCCTGTATGTGCAAATTATAAGTACATAACTTGATGAATTATGACAGAGTAAACGTATTTGTGTAACCACTATTGAGGTCAAGAAACAGAAATGACCAGAAGAAAGAAGAAAAAAGAATGAAAAGAATTGAGGACAGTCTCAGAGACCTCTGGGACAATATTAAATGTACCAACATTTGAATTATAAGGGTCCCAGAAGAAGAAGAGAAAAAGGGACTGAGAAAATATTGAAGAGCTTATAGTTGAAAACTTCCCTAATATGGGAAAGGAAATACTTAATCAAGTCCAGGAAGCACAGAGAGTCCCATACAGGATAAATCCAAGGAGAAACACGCCAAGACACATTAATCAAACTATCAAAAATAAAATACAAAGAAAAAATATTAAAAGCAGCAAGGGAAAAACAACAAATAACATACAAGGGAATCCCCATAAGGTTAACAGCTGATCTTTCAGCAGAAACTCTACAAGCCAGAAGGGAGTGGCAGGACATATTTAAAGTGATGAAGTAGAAAAACCTACAACGAAGATAACTCTACCCAGCAAGGATCTCATTCAGATTTGATGGAGAAATTAAAACCTTTACAGACAAGCAAAAGCTAAGAGAATTCAGGACAACCAAACTAGCTTTACAGCAAATGCTAAAGGAGCTTCTCTAGGCAGGAAACAAAAGAGATGGTAAAGATCTATAATAACAAACCCAAAACAATTAAGAAAATGATAATAGGAACATACATATCAATAATTAGTTTAAATGTAAATGGATTACATGCTCCAACCAAAAGACACAGACTGGCTGAACGGATAGAAAGACAAGACCCATATGTATGCTGTCTACAAGAGACCAACTTCAGACCTAGGAACACGTACAGACTGAAAGTGAGGGGAAGGAAAAAGATACTCCGTGCAAATGGAAATCAAAAGAAAGCTGTAGTAGCAATTCTCATATCAGACAAAATATACATTAAAACAAAGACTATTACAAGTGACAAAGAAGGACACTACATAATGATCAAGGGATCAATCCAAGAAAAAGATATAACAGTTGTAAATATTTATGCACCCGACATAAGAGCACCTCAATACATAAGGCAAATTCTAATAGGCATAAAAGGAGAAATTGACAGTATCACACTCATAGTACGGGACTTTAACACCCCACTTTCACCAACGGACAGATCATCCAAAATGAAGATAAATAAGGAAACACAAGCTTTAAATGATACATTAAACAAGATGGACTTAATTGATATTTATAGGACACACCATCCAAAAACAACAGAATACACTTTATTCTCAAGTTCTCATGGAACATTCTCCAGGATAGATTATATCTTGGTTCACAAATTAAGCCTTGGTAAATTTAAGAAGATTGAAATCATATCAAGGATCTTTTCTGACCACAACGCTATGAGACTAGATAACAATTACAGGAAAAACTCTGTAAAAAATGCAAACACATGGAGGCTAAACAGTACACTACTTAATAACCAAGATATCTCTGAAGAAATCAAAGAGGAAATCAAAAAATACCTAAAAACAAATGACAGTGAAATCACAAGGACCCAAAACCTATGGGATGCAGCAAAAGCAGTTCTAAGAGGGAAGTTTATAGCAATACAATCCTACCTTAAGAAATAAGAAACATCTCAAATAAACAACCTAACCTTATACCTAAAGAAATTAGAGAAAGAAGAAAAAAAACCCCAAAGTTAGGAGGAAAGAAATCAAGATCAGATCAGAAATAAATGAAAAAGAAATGAAGGAAATGACAGCAAAGATGAATAAAACTAAAAGCTGGTTCTTTGAGAAGATAAACAAAGTTGATAAACCATTAGCCAGACTCATCAAGGAAAAAAGGGAGAAGACAAACCAATAGAATTAGTAATGAAAAATGAGAAGTAACAACTGACACTGCAGAAATACCAAGGATCATGAGAGATTACTACAAGCAACTCTATGTCAATAAAATGGACAACCTGGAAGAAATGGACAAATTCTTAGAAAAGCACAACCTTCCAAGACTGAACCAGGAAGAAATAGAAAATATGAGCAGGCCAATCACAAGCACTGAAATTGAAACTGTGATTAAAAATCTTCCAACAAACAAAAGCCCAGGACCAGATGGCTTCACAGGCGAATTCAATCAAACACTTAGAGAAGAGCTAATACCTATCCTTCTTAAACTCTTCCAAAATATAGCAGAGGGAGGAACACTCCCAAACTCATTCTACGAGGCCACCATCACCCTGATACCAAAACCAAAGATGTCACAAAAAAAGAAAACTACAGGCCAATATCACTGATGAATATAGATGCAAAAATCCTCAACAAAATACTAGCAAACAGAATCCAACAGCACATTAAAAGGATCATACAATATGATCAGGTGGGGTTTATCCCAGGAATGCAAGGATTTTTCAGTATATGCAAAACAATCAATTTGATACACCATATTAACAAATTGAAGGAGAAAAACCATATGATCATCTCAATAGATAAAGAGAAAGCTTTCGACAAAATTCAGCACCCATATATGATAAAAAAACTCTGCAGCATGTAGGCATAGAGGGGACTTACTTCAACCTAATAAAGGCCATATGTGACAAACCCACAGCCAGCCTCATCCTCAGTGGTGAAAAAATGAAACCATTTCCACTAAGATCAGGAACAAGACAAGGTTGTCCACTCTCACCACTATTATTCAACATAGTTTTTTGGAGGTTTTAGCCACAGCAATCGGAGAAGAAAAAGAAATAAAAGGAATCCAAATCAGAAAAGAAGAAGTAAAGCTGTCACTGTTTGCAGATGATATGATAGTATACATAGAGAATCCTAAAGATGCTACCAGAAGACTGCTAGAGCTAATCGATGAATCTGGTAAAGTAGCATGATACAAAATGAACACACAGAGATCTGTGGCATTCCTATACACTAATGATGAAAAGTTTGAAAGTGAAATTAAGAAAACACTGCCATTTACCATTGCAACAAAAAGAATAAAATACCTAGGAATAAACCTACCTAAAGAGACAGAAGACCTGTATGCAGAAAATTATAAGACACTGATGAAAGAAATTAAAGATGATGCAGGTAGATGGAGAGATATACCATGTTCTTGGATTGGAAGAATCAACATTGTGAAAATGACTCTACTACCCAAAGCAATATACAGATTCAATGCAATCCCTATCAAACTACCACTGGCATTTTTCACAGAACTAGAACAAAAAATTTCACTATTTGTATGGAAACACAAAAGACCCTGAATAGCCAAAGCAATCTTGAGAAAGAAAAGTGGAGCTGGAGGATTCAAGCTCCCTGCCTTCAGACTATACTACAAAGCTACAGTAATCAAGACTGGCACAAAAACAGAAAGATAGATCAATTGAACAGGATAGAAAGCCCAGAGATAAACCCACACACATATGGTCACCTTATCTTTGATAAAAGAGGCAGAAATATGCAATGGAGAAAAGACAGCCTCTTCAATAAGTGGTGCTGGGAAAACTGTACAGCTATATGTAAAAGAATGAAAATAGAATACTCCCTAACACCATACACAAAAATAAACTCAAAATGGGTTAAAGACCTAAATGTGAGGCCAGACACTATCAAACCCTTTGAGGAAAACATAGGCAAAACACTCTTATGACATAAATCACAGCAAAATCCTTTCTGACCCAGCTCCTAGAGAAATGGAAATAAGAACAAACAAATGGGACCTAATGAAACTTAAAAGCTTTTGCACAGCAAAGGCAACCATAAAGAAGACGAAAAGACAACCCTCAGTATGAGAGGAAATATTTGCAAATGAAGCAACTGACAGAGGATTAATCTCCAAAATCTACAAGCAGCTCATGCAGCTCAATATCAAAAAAACAAGCAACACGATACAGAAATGGGCAGAAGATCTAAATAGATACTTCTCCAAAGAATATATACAGATTGCTAACAAACACATGAAACAATGCTGAACGTCATTAATCATTAGAGAAATGCAAATTAAAAGTAGAATGCGGTATCACCTCACACCTGTTAGAATGGGCATCATCAAAAAATCTACAAACAATAAATGCTGGAGAGGGTGTGGAAATAAGGGAACCCTCTTGCATTGTTGGTGGGAATGTAAATTGATACAGCCAGTATGGAGAACAGTATGGAGGTTCCTTATAAAACTAAAAATTGAACTACCATACGACCCAGCAATCCCACTACTGGGCATATACCCTGAGAAAACCATAATTCAAAAAGAGTCACGTACCACAATGTTCATTGCAGCTCTTTACAATAGCTAGGACATGGAAGCATCCTAAGTGTCCATCAACAGATGAATGGATAAAGAAGATGTGGCACATATATACAATGGGATATTACTCAGCCATAAAAAGAAACGAAATTGAGTTATTTGTAGTGCGGTGGATGGACCTAGAGTCTGTCATACAGAGTGAAGTAAGTCAGAAAGAGAAAAACACATAACGTATGCCAACACCTATATATGGAATCTAAAAATAAAAAGGTCATGAAGAACCCACGGGCAAGGCGGGAATAAAGATGCAGACCTACTAGAGAATGGACTTGAGGTCACAGGTAGGGGGAAGGGTAAGCTGGGACAAGGAGAGTGGTAGTGTATATATGGACATATATACAGTACCAAATGTAAAATAGATAGCTAGTGGGAAGCAGTTACATAGCACAGGGAGATCAGCTTGGTGCTTTGTGACCAGGTAGAAGGGTGGGATAGGGAGGGTGGGAGGGAGACGAAAGAGGAAGGAGATATGTGGATATATGCATATGTATAACTGATTCACTTTGTTATAAAGCAGAAATTAACACACCATTGTGAAGCAATTATAGTCCAATAAAAATGTTAAAAAAAAACTGTCTACAAATTGAGTTAAAATTTTGTTCTAGTTAGCGAGTATGTATTATAGAGTATATATACAAGCATGAGAGTTGGCCCTTTAAAAATCTTATTTGTATTAAAAAACACACATATATGACTTATCAAGTTATTACGTTATTATTGTAATCCTGTATATCGTCCAGGGAAACTCTCAGCTCATTCTGTTAACTCTGGTCATATATGTATATTAGACTTGTATATGCCCAGTTTCTGAGTTTCACTAAAAAGAGGCCGAGTCCAATATATCATTGTTGAGTTGTATAGGTTAGTTAGTGTCCTTGGTAGGTAATATTCTTTTCCCATTGATACAATGACTCTTTTTTTGCTCCGTCAGTGTTTTGAGTGGGCCTATTTGAATATAAACACTTCTTCCTCACAATGCAGAGTTAGTTTAGATGGGCAGCCAGCAAACCTCTTCATGTTTTTGACCTTGAAGGAACGTTGGTTTTCCTATACATAGTGGTTTATACTGGGTAATTTATAGGGTTAATTGTTATTGAGATTGGATTCTTCACCTTTTTCCCTATACATTTTAACGTGCCATTTAATGAATGTAAAGTTATGCAAAGCATTCATATTAAATAGACTTGTTAAGTATGACTTTCCTATCTGCTACATGGTTCCTACTGAGAGTGTTAATATTCAAATATTCATTTATGATGGGGGTTATTCGGGAATATGCCTAATAAAAATATACCATATTCTTCATCTTCAAATTATCACTGTTAAAGAATGCATTCCGTAATGATATTTTTCAGCAGTGGATGGAATATCTCAGTTTTCTTCTATTTTCTTTTCGTTTTAAAGGAAAAGTTCCAAGGTCATGGCATCTATAAGCTGGTTAGGAACTGACGTATACTATGGAGTAAAAATTGAAGCTGAGTTGCCCTCTAGGGGTTCAGTTTTAACACAACACATTTTGAAATATGTAATGAGATCTTTGGGGGAGGGGTCCATCTGCTGAATGGGGAGTCTGTTCATTTTCTGTGTCCTGTGACTAGTCAGAGCAAGCTGACTTCACTAGTGAAAATGAGAATGTCCCGGTATTGTAACCTACAGGCAGTTTAATCAAACATCCTTTTTGGGATTTTTTGGTTTGCTTTTAAAGTCAGCATGTGTGCCAGACTAATCCAATCATCAAAGTATTTTCAAGAATTATTTGATGATTGATCCACGAATTCTTTTCTGATGCTCCTTTGCCTCCTCAGTGTCACTTCTTAAGCACTTTTAGGTCAGCTGCCTTCCCTCTTCTGCCCAGACCCAGTGCAGACCCTAGTGAAGTGGTTTAATTGTGAATCTTTATTCTCTCAGGATGTGATAATGAGATTTGAGTGGCATCTTTGTGGACTGGGCCTCCAGCCTAAATGGTGCCCAGCTTTATATTGCTTGAGGTCCAGTTCTCTTCGGACTCTGTCTCTGGCACAAAGTGCTCTACTGTGTAATTGTAGAGTTAGGCTCTTTACTGTTTAGAAAGAGGGAGCAATTTTTTTTTCCATTATTGAAAATGTTAACTGAACTTGGACTTGAGTAAATGGTAAATATGAAGTTTATTTTGTGTGTAGATATTTAAATGTTTTGTATATTTCAGCACATTTGTATATCAAATATAAAAATTCACATGGTTATTGATATATTTTTAAAACGTTAGTGTGTATTGTGTGTTTGTGTGCATGTATGTTTTAATAATGCTCTTTGATTCCCTTTGACAGGTGCTATAAAACTTTATTCCTTTAAATATATATTTTTCACCTCTGTACTTATATTGAGATTTTCCATTCTTTTTCTCATGGTTATGGAAAAACCTTGATTACTGTCAGAACCTATTTTTTAATCATTAATTTGTAATTGTTTTTAAAGTTCGGGTTTTATCTGTTAATTATTTTAATACCTGAAAACTCATTGGATTTTGATATATATTAAAATATTAAATTGGCTGTGGTGTAGATTTGTGCTGTCCAGTTTAGTAGTCACTAGTCACAGGAGCTACTTCAGTTTTCTTAGTGACACTACCCACGCTTCACATGCTCACTAGCCACATGTGGACTGTGGCTGCCATATTGTATAATCCAGACACTAATCATCACCACCACTGCAGAAAGTTTTATGGGACAACAGCGGTATAGATATATGAATCATCTTCTTCAGTGTATTTTTTTTTTTTTTTTTTTTTTTTTGTTGTTGTTGTTGGTACGCGGGCCTCTCACTGTTGTGGCCTCTCCCGTTGCGGAGCACAGGCTCTGGACGCGCAGGCTCAGCGGCCATGGCTCATGGGCCTAGCCACTCCGCGGCATATGGGACCTTCCCGGTCTGGGGCACGAACCTGTGTCCCCTGCATCAGCAGGCGGACTCTCAACCACTGCGCCACCAGGGAAGCCCTTCAGTGTATTTTTTAAAACATCTTAATGCTGGTAGTTCCCTGTGTAAAATGAACTGAAACGTATAAACATTATATGCCTTTATATTTTCTTCTCTTTAATCAAAAGACTATTTTGGAAATAACTGTAATTGAAACGGATCACACATGAAATACTTTTACCTTTCTATTTATCTTAAAGATCAGCCTTTATTACAAGCTGAGTGATATCAAATGATGTAATAAAAATTATATATTTTTGAAATATGTAAATATATCTACTTTATCTCCATCTTGTGGTAGAAATATATGGAAATCCTGTTCTTAAGAATATAGTTAAACTGTATACATCTTTACACTGACTTACCCTGCTCTTCCTCATTACTGTAAATGAATTAAGTGTTTATTAACAAAGTTTTAGGTCTTATTCAAGGAGCCAGTTAAAAATAATTTTAGATTTTATAATTACTATTAAGGGGGAAATCCAGAACTACAGCTGCCATTCGAATATGTTGGAACATTAAAACAAAGAATACAAACATTTTAGTCATGGTTGAGAGAAAAACAAATACGAGAGCTTTAGCTGCTTATGTGCAGATGTAGTTTTTTGTTGTTAAAGAGGATTATGGTAAATATGTTTCTGTGATAAATCTATGAAGTTTCATGAATTGTTTCTTACTGCCACATAGTTTTTTTTAAAATACTTCTGATTTTTAAAGTTTCTAGTTTTTTTTTTTTTTTTTTTTTTTTTTTTGCGGTACGCAGGCCTCTCACTGTTGTGGCCTCTCCCATTGCAGAGCACAGGCTCCGGACGCGCAGGCTCAGCGGCCATGGCTCACGGGCCCAGCTGCTCCACGGCATGTGGGATCTTCCCGGACCGGGGCACGAACCCGTATCCCCTGCATCGGCAGGCGGACTCTCTACCACTGCGCCACCAAGGAAGCCCAAGTTTCTAGTTTTTGAATGTACTCAGCGGTTTTGTGGATAATTATCATTGTAAAATTATTTTTGGAAGTAAATTTTAAAATGAGCATTAAAACAATTTGTAAACTATAGCATTCCATATAAATGCATAAAATTATCTTTTTAAACCCTAATATGAAATATCAAAGATATAAGAACATACTTTTAAATCAGATTTATTTGAATCAGATTTATTTAAAAATTTTTAAATTAAATAGTTAAAAATATTTCTTAAAAAAATTTTAACAGATTATATTTAACCTAATATTCTTAATTTTTATATTCTTCTAGCTTAAGTGTTTTTTTTAGCTAACTAATATAATTTACAAAGCAACATTAATTTAGAGTTAAGTTTTTATATGGGAAAGTATGAATGCTCTAGGAATTCTGAAAGAAAATTTTAGTTAAATTCCAAGAATTTAGGAAGAATTTTATGCAACAAATAGACTTTTAAGCTAGGTTAGATTTAGATAGCTTTTTTTTTTTTCTTTCTAAACTCCGTTTGTTTATCTTATTAACTATTAGGGAAGAAATAGCCTATAAACCGGTAACATCTAAATAACCTATTTAGAAGGTATCCCGAATAGGAGTTAAAACATGAAAGCTGAATACAATGCAACATTTTTTGGGACAGTGACCAGAGATTAGCCTAATTATAAGACTAGCTTAGGACCCTGTTTTGGTGCTCCTTGAAAGCCTAGCAAAAAAGTCTAGACCTAATATAATAGAAAACAGGGATTTCCATGTAGCAAAGCTTTTTATTTAGGGAAATTCTGTGATCTTAGAAACTTAGCATTAGATGAAGCTTTTGAGGTTAACTAGTCCCAGTTCAGGAATCTTTCCAACAATATATGAGACTTATCATTTTCAATAGCTCTGCCCCAATTCAGACTTTTATTATTTACCTCCTCCTGCATCTGATTGTTAGTTTTTTAGAAAACACCATTCTTTTAATAAAAATTATAAATTCTCAATTTATATAATGTAAGGAATATAGAAAGTATGAAACCCCCTCCACAAAATTACCCTAAATGTCAACATTCACAAATACAGGTATCTCTCTGTGAACATATATGGAAGGGATTACATAAAATACATGATTTTTAAAAGTTGAATTTAGCAAAACTAAACTGAAAGATTTGCTGAAGTTCAGGTAAAATTTTCTGGGTTAAAAAATGTATTACTTCCAAATTTGCCTCAGATCTTAAGAAAAGATTATATAAAAACCATTAATAAACTTGAGTCATTGTGTTTTTTAAATTTCATATTCTAATTATGAACAGTATTGAAAATATTATTATACTCCCTCCACATCCTGACTTTTAGGGTCCTGGTTTTTGTAAGTTGTATTTTTACATGGTCTCAATTTATAATACTTCTTCTCTGTAATTATGAATTCAGTACTCACCACATCTTCTCCTAGTTGTATTTCTTTGTTTTGATCCATTGCTTGATGGGCTGGATTTCATTGTCACAGTTTATTTAAGAAGAATCTTTGGGTTCTAGAATCCTTACTGTCATGTTTGGAAATGACTACTTGTTGCCTTATACGTGTGTGATATGTAGGATGGGTGTAAAATTGTCGGGTCATGTTTTTCCCCTCAGAACTTTGTACATATTGCATTCATGTTTTATGACATTGGATGTTGCTCTGGGAAGTCAGAGGCCAGCCTGACTTTGGTCCCCGCCCCACCTTGCAACCATCTTGCCATAGATGATTTGACTTTTTGTGTTTGGATAGTAGAAAAATTCTTTCTTTACCCCTGAGTTGGGCATCTTGGGTATTTATTGCTCTGTATCAGTTCCTTCTGGAATATACTGTGTCCTTCTGCTTTGTAGATTCAATTCTTCATGTCAGAGAACTTTTCTTAAATTGTCATTTAAAATATCTTTTTTTCTTTTCCTTTTTTGAATTCTCTACCTCTAAGATGCCAGTCGTCCTTGGAACTTTGACATGGGATTAACACTTGATGTTATTTGCTGCATCACAAATTACACCAAACTCAGTGGCCCCAAACAGCACACATTTATCATCTCTCAGTTTCTGTGGGTCAGGACTCAAACAGGGTGGGGGTGCCAGGAGGCTGGGGTCTTTCCAGGCCAGCTTAGAAGCTGCCTACAGTAATTGCCTACCACACCTTGGTTTTCTCTACCTTTGCATGACCTTTTAAAATTTTCCTCTGTATTTATGGTGATTATCCTAAGTCATTCTTGTAAAATCTCTCACTTGAATTTTAGCTGTGTCTATTCCCTATTATTTATTACCACTATTATGGGTTTGTTTTGGTCTTCAGTTTATATTTTTATCTCTTCTTTCATCTCACTCTATTTTATCAGCCATTCCTTTAGCTTTCTTGAATTTATGTTTTATGAAGTTCTTATGTAGTGTGACATCTGAGATGAATCTTCTTTTCCTTAGGGTGTGTTTGCTGTTTCTCTGAAAAGTTGTGGGTTAATTCTCTCTAACACTCCTGCCACCTTTTTCTGATGTTTCTCGTCCCTCGTGGGAGCCTGGAGGGAGGGGAGAAGGAGCTTGCAGGCCAGTGCAGTGTTTCTGTTAAATAGCCCTTGGGGCTGTGTCCTATTTCCTATGGGGTTGCCTCTGGGTGCCCATCTCTGTTAAGTGGGGAGCCTGGGGAATGGCAGCCCTGGGGGCTCTTCTTCCCCTGCTGGGTGCTCTGAGGGGCTGAAGGCTTTTATTCTAGAGGTTTTGTTTTGTTTTTTTCCTTTTCTCTAGGATTCCCGTTTATGCCCTTAGTCTGCTTCTCTCAAGGATGAGGGGTGCTAGTAGTGTTCATTCTCAGGACCTCCTTAGCTTATTTTCTCTGCCCAGTGTGTTCTGGGGGTAGAGTGGGGTGGAAGCTGGGCTGAGCCTTGCCAGAGTCTTTTCTTTCTTTCTCAACTATTCCTTTTTAAATTATGGTATAAGACCATAGCTATACCTTTTTTCTTTATTGTGGAAGCTAGCCAATGTTTCCTTTTTTAAAACTACTTTTGTTTACTTTTTTTGAGGAAGGGTTTATGAGCTTGAAATATCCTGCAATTTGTAGCCAGAACTATCCTCAGTATCTGTTGCCTGAATTGTTTTCTTAGCATATAGACTAGATTTCTCTAACTAGAAAATTTCCTTTCCTTCCCCAACTTTACTCTAAGTAAGTGTTGCTGCTGGGTAGAGCTGCTGAAGTGTACGGTTTGGTCCATGTCATTCTCCACTGCCTGTAGGGTCCAGTCTAAACTCTTACATTTAAGGTCTTCCAGGATGTTACTTAAGCCTGCTCTACTAGTCACCGTCTTGCTTTTTTCCTTGAGCTTCGGCTCTGACTAAATTTAAGTATTTCCAGTTTCCCATACATACCCTGGGTCGGTTTCCAAGATGTGGCCAGTCCATAACATGGCATGTGTACCCCCGTGGTTTTTAGACCTCCCAGTCTTCTGATCCCTTTCTCTAGGAACATGCTCATTTGTCCAGATCCATCTCAGTGTGTGGTCCCCAGAGAAGAGCACAGAGAGGCTGTGAGCTGCCACTGCGATTGTGACACTGATATTAATATGAGTGGTCCAGGTGTCCTGTCGTTTTTCATATCATGGGATCACATTGACTTTATCTGTCATTCTCTTCTAAAATTTGAATGTTGTTTTAAAATGTAAATGCAGGAATTTGTATTTATTCCTGAGAAATTTCACCTTTTTTTTTTTTTTACAGGATTTCCTTAACTGTAGATTGATTGATTGATTGATTGATTGATTTATGGCTGTGTTGGGTCTTCGTTTCTGTGCGAGGGCTTTCTCTAGTTGCGGCAAGTGGGGGCCTCTCACTATCGCGGCCTCTCTTGTTGCGGAGCACAGGCTCCAGACGCGCAGGCTCAGTAGTTGTGGCTCGCGGGCCTGGTTGCTCCGCGGCATGTGGGATCTTCCCAGACCAGGGCTCGAACCCGTGTCCCCTGCATTGGCAGGCAGATTCTCAACCACTGCGCCACCAGGGAAGCCCAGAAATTTCACCTTTAATCAGAGGAGACATTAGCAGGAATTGGTGATTGAAGAGGCCCCTGAAGAGAAGTCTGATGACACTTATGAAAGTTTGGTTTCAAATGATTCGCCAGAAGCAGTGAACTTGGACGCCTTAGGTCTGAGGTAGATGGTTGTGACATATCCAGCAAGATACCCAGCTTTTAGCAGAAATTTGCTTTAGTCTTAGGTTTCTAATGTAAGGCATTACAATAAGGTTTTAAAGCAAAACATACACCGTTTCAAAGTATTCTTTTTCTTAACTCAAAACCCTGATTTGAGTCCTGGAAAATCTGTGTTCATTTTTTCCCTAAGACTTTTTATATTTTGTATGTATGATTAAATTTGAACTGTGTGGATTTCAACTAAGGGAAGAGAATAATTTTTTTAAGAACTTATTTTGATTGGGTAAAATAATTCTACATATTTATAAGCTGAAATAAAATATTGTCCACATCTTTAAAAAAATTGGGTAAAATAAATGTAAAGTTAGTGATTTTTTTTTTTTAAAAAAGGTCTTTACGATAGTAATGCCCAGTTATGTAGAAAGGGCTGCCCCAGGGTCTTCTGTTTACCATAGCACGACGTATGCCCGTTAGTGATTCCGCCAGTGCTGGCTGTGAGGCAATGACATAAATGAATTCCAACAAAAAATTATAGATAGAACGAGCATTACAGTTTTGAGAGCCTTACTCGAGTGTTAGGATTGCAAAAAGAGACATGCTTGTTTCCCACTGATATACAAAACTTTCTGTAATTGCTTTATTTTCTTACTGAACAGCTTTCTAGTGTTGCACATATGGAGTTATATAGCAAAATTGGGAGAAAGTATTTTCTTTCTTTTTTTTTTTTAGCATTAAAAAAATATTCATTTATTTGTTTGGCCGTGCCGGGTTTTAGTTGTGGCATGCAGGATCTTATAGTTGTGGCATGCTGGACCTTTAGTTGTGGCATGCAGAATCTTTAGTTGTGGCATGCAAACTCTTAGGTGTGGCACGTGGGATCTAGTTCCCTGACCAGGGATCAGGCCCAGGCCCCCTGCATTGGGAGTGCACAGTCTTAGCCACTGGACCACCAGGGAAGTCCCAGTATTTTCTTTTTCTTATATGAAATAAATTTCTTCCAGCTACAATATTAGGACAGGTAAACTTTTATTAACCATTTCAGATGTCAGATGGATTTAGGAGAGTTTTTCATAGGCTTTTGCAAAGTAAGTAAGATAAAGAACTTGTGTGGCTACATGGACAATAGTGAATAGCAGAAGTTAACTACTAAACTGCTTGTATTTCATAAATAAAAAGAAAGAAAACTCTGTATTTACAAGTTAAAAACTCATTTTAACCTGACATCTTTTCATCTTACTTTTCCCATCTTCTCTTTAGGAAATCTGTCTGTGTTCATTGACTTACACAAAATAGAGGACTTAAGTTCTTAGTGGATGCTAGTAGGGTAACGTCTAGATTTATCATTCCAAAACATCAGCCAGTACTCACATTCCCTGTTATTCAGGGCACTAGTTATATTAGAAATCAGGCTTGGGTTAACTGGCCAAACTTATTTCTTCGTTGTTTTGTTACTGTGGTAGAAGTTGCAGAGATGTTTACTGTATGTTACTGATTTTTTAGAAAAACAAAGATAAAGAATCTGTAACTCTGGAAGGCATAGAGAATGCTGTTTTCACACTTTGCTGCCCTAGAAATACCGTTACTGAATGTTTCTTCAATAGATGTGTTTTAATCTGAGCTCAGTTTGCTTTAAGATTTTAAATCAGTTTTTATGTATTTCTTTTGTTTTGAGTCTTTACTTTCATTTTCGTGACATCTTAAAATTAAGCCCTGCCTGATTTCCACAAGAGCCATGTAGTTGGCATTAGCAGCTATGCTTTCTCTTTGGTGGCTGGTGGAGGGGGCACCTGCCTTGTGTTTAGTAATCCAGTTCTGGAAATTTAGTCTTATCTACAGTTATTCTTTCCTCATGTCCATTTTCATTATAAATATTTTTTGAGCTCTCATGTGGAATTAGAAACTACAGTATTTGTATTATGCTATCATTGGGTATACAAATGTTATTGATTCCTTTACTCACTTTAAGTTTTCCCCCCGAAATTGTCAGAGGGTCCTACTTCAACGATCTTACATAAAATGGATCCTCCCTCTCCTTTTTTTCCTATAGCTTTGTCTACATTCTAGCCTGCTGTACAATATTGTATTTCTTGCCTGTCTTGTTCTGTTGAGTAAGTTTCACAAGGACAGAGAGTCTGGTTTGTTTTACTCATTTATTCCAAGTACCTAGAATAGGTACATATAGAAATGGTAAATATTTCACAAAAGAATGAAGTCAGAATATGTTGTCTGAGTTCTTTTTCTACTGTTGTAGAGGATAAGAATTAGCGTGGACTAGGCCAGTGGCTTTCAAAATATTTTTTCACCCAGCTGATGGTAAGAAATACATTTTAAATTACAACCCAGTGTATACATACGTATGCAATTTTGTGTTTATGTATGTGTTTATACAGATGAAATGCACGGTGTACATTATTTCCTCTTCTCTTTCATTTTTAAAAACAAATGTTGTTTTCAATCTGCTAAATTTTCATGATCCACTAAAGGGGTACAGACTTCAGTTTGCATTAGGCAATAGATAAACCTAAAAAATTTTCATGTAAGTAGAACCTGGTTTTCCCTTTGTCTTACGTGACTGTTTGGAAGTGTTTTGTTTTCATTTCAAATTGGTCCTTAAGAGTATTTTTCATGTTTCTATATTACCTGCTGTTTTGAGAAACTGATTCTTAAAAAACGATGGATAAATTATTTAGTAAAAATGAACTTAATTTGTAATATGTGCAGTTCCTCTCAAGTGTGTTTGTTTTTTTACGTTTGGGTTCATTTCTTTTTGAAGGAGGAAGAGTTCCTTCCCCATAAACGGAGCCAGTAGTTCAGAGACAGAAATGAAACTTCAGTGGAGTGAAAAGCAACGATAGATTCATTTTGAGATCTGAATAGAATCCAGGACCAAGTGGGTTAGGAACAGACTGTTAGAAATCTGAATTCCTATCTCCGCCAGCTGTCCCAAGACTCAACAGGCCAGGAATAATGCATATATTCAGTTAACTAGAATGTGACAGATATGCCCCATGAAAAATGTAATGGGGAGACTCCTTAAATGGTTGGTCGATGACCATTGTAACCGTGTAATATTTTACACTAAAACCAGAAGACCCAGGAAATAACTCTTTCTATTTGACATTAAAAAATATGATGATTCTCTAGTTTTAAAGTTTGTACATTTTGCGAAAGCTCTTTTTAGCTTAATGTCAGCAAAACAGCTGCTGTTTGAATTTACTTTGCAAAACACTGAATTATTCATTTCCATAAACAAAACTTCCTTAGTAATTATTTAGCATTAATTTATTTCTCTTTATTTCAATCAACCCTGTTGACATTCTATTTTAAAATTAAAAATATTCTTTGTGGAATTTAACGAATACAACTCTGTGACAGCCACTTTCTCTACTTTCTTCTGTTCCTATGACAGAAAATTACCAAATCCTTTTTTATTTTTATACTTCGAATATTTTATATTTTAATTTTTACTGTTTATTTTTATTATTTTAATGAAAGTTACTAATAAGATATAGACCAAAAGTAAAAGTCTTATTTAGCAGTATCTTATGTGAAGTAGCTTCTTAACACCAAGCCCCACGTATTTGACCTGTTAGATTTCGCCATAATGCGTGAATATAATGAACAGCTATTATATTGGATTCTGACAATGTAAAATTATTAGAAATATTTAAGATAATTATTCATTTCATCATTTGTACTCACAGACTGTTTAATAGACTTTTTAGTAGGAGAAGAAAGGTAAAGATTGTAGTTTTGCATTTCTTGGGACTCTTCCATCCATCTTTGCAAACATGGGGACAGCCCTTTAAATTGCCTGCTTCCTCTCTGTAGTCATGGTGAGGGCTCCCCCTGCCCTTCAGACTCTTATTATAGTCAGTGCACTTGCCCTCCTGGGCGATCACCAGTGCCGTGTGATGTTTGTTGTATTTTTCCATAATTGCTGTTTAGTTTTACATGTCATTGCTCTGCTGCTCCATTGGAAACTTCTGGAGGATAGCAAACAAACTACTTGTTAGGGCTTCCCTGGTGGCGCAGTGGTTGAGAGTCTGCCTGCCGATGCAGGGGACGCGGGGTCGTGCCCCGGTCCGGGAAGATCCCACATGCCGCAGAGCGGCTGGGCCCGTGAGCCATGGCTGCTGAGCCTGCGCGTCCGGAGCCTGTGCTCCACAACGGGAGAGGCCACAACAGTGAGAGGCCCGCGTACCGCAAAAAAACCCAAAAAAACCTACTTGTTAGCTTACTAAATGTCTGGTAATATAATAGAGAATGAAAAGAATCCCCATATTTATTTTATAAAGTAGTGTCCACCCAAATGAAGCACCCTTCTTAGCTCAGGTGCTTCTTGGAGCTCACAGTCAGAGAGGTTCAGCAACCCACACGGAATCCCTCCAGCCCGGGCTTGGAGGGAATGTAGACTTTCAGTGAAGGGCCCATTTCAATGCCCTGTTGTTGGTTCCCAAAAGGAATGTTCTCCATCCATCATGGCCTTGCGGGACCATAGAAAGGCTGAGGTCTGTAGAATAGGAGGTGTGGGAGTTAGTTAATTCCTCTGTTTCTAGGGCTGCGATGCTATTTAGCATTATTAGGAGACTTCTGCTTTAGTGGTTGTTGAATGAGTGATGGTAGGATTTGAGGGGATTACCACGTGTGCGTATTTACTCTGGAGTTGAAGTGTTCATGAGAGTCTTTCAAGCTGGTGACACAGACCATCAGCCTTCACCAGGAGCCACTATGCAGACATACGTGTTTTGTATTTTGTATTTCCTGTGCATGGTGTCTTAGAAAACAGAGTTAACCGAGCTACTTAAAATTGTGAGATTTTACATAAAACAGAAATTCTAGCTTTAAAAAAACATGAATCCTCAGATCTGGGATTCTGTTGCCATTCCTGCAAGGCAGACAGTATCTGGAATAAAGCAACAGCTGCCCCTTTAAACATGGGGCATGTACACTGGTTTAGTAGTCTTTGTGCTTGCACTGTGATTTTATATACATATGAAATATTTTATATTATAAATATACTGTTTGATATTATACATATATAATACATTATATGTATATAATGTTTATATTAGAAAAATATTTCTCTGAAAATACGCTTCAGTTGTAAGAAAATCCAATGTGATGTCTGTGTGGTTCAAGAAAAATAGCACAGAGTCTTTCATGAAAGTCAAGAATATTCTTTTGTGTCTGACATGCAGATGGTCCACCTTCCATGCTGCACAGGCAGCCCCATCCTCAAATTCTGCAAGTCTTTGGAGAGTGTCATATCTTAACAAATTTTGGTTTACATGCCCCTAGTTAGGGTCTATAAGTAAGTTGTTTGGCTGTTTCTCATGGGATATGAATTTTGGAAATATAAATTTCCAGGTTAATTTACATAGTTCTTTGGTTCCTCAAATTCTTTCCTATGACATGGTATCTAAGACACGAGAAAAGTTACACCTAAGGTAATACCTATGAATTATTTAGTACGTAGTAATAACCTACTTTGTGAGGTTTAAATATAATAGATAATAAGTATATACTTTGTATATTTTATATAAAATCTTTCTAATATTTTACATATTATATATAACATAATATATATAATGAGCAATGTTTGACATGCCTTACATACTCTAAATCATATTGTTTTCAGTTCTAATAAATAGTACATTTAGCTGTGATTTTGCTTTCTTAAATGTATTGTTTAAAATTTGCAACTTTTCTGTCATTTTCATCTGTATTTTTGAGTTTGCTAACAAACAAAACAAAACTTCCTGTTCAGTTAACCCAACAAATGGGCTTTCCTCTTCTCCTGTCTTGGATTTGAAGAGTGTTCAAGAGTGAAAGGGGAGGAGGATCTATCTCATGTTCTCTTTAGTTGTGTAAGTTACAGATGTGTCAGCCTTTTGTCATTTTAGGATTCACTCATTTTTACCCTGCTCAGTACATCCTGCTTTTTCTAGAAAAGTCATAAAAGTAATCTGGTTGTTTTTAGGTGTGTGCATGCTTTTTAGAGGTGGCTGTCATGGAAAGAGGATGACCTGAAAAGAACTGTTTCTTTTCTTTGCCCACCTTGTAAATATCTGTGCCCGAAACAAGACTCCCCTCCGAGAGCAATCAGTCTGTAATAAAAGCACATTCCTAACTATTTAAGATGTTAAATAGTGAAGTTTGTTTTAAAGAAGTCAGGTTTACTTTATGTCAATTTTCTATTTGCCCTGTATAAGATATATTTAATTACTTTATTCCATCTCTGTGTTCAAATTAATCAGATTCTGACTACATATTGGTGCTCAAATTAGAATAATTCTTTAATCAACTGTGTCATCCATGCCATGGTAGACTAGAATAGAAAAGCTACTCTTGGCATATTGAAGACGTGCACATTTTATTTCTATTGTAATTTAAAAGTAAAATCAGAAATATTGATTTCTACTTGACTGGAGAGATGATTTAGTTTGAATATCAGTCTGATCTTAATCAGGTGAGAATTAATTGAGTTGGAGGTATTAGATATTCAGTGATGTTAAGTGAACCATGGTCAATCTAGAGAGAAGCTTTCTTTTGTACTATGTTAGAATTATCAAATAGCTCATGCACCACCATGTTAAATTATCTTTCCATGTTCATCCTCTACCTGCTTGTCTCATTAAATGCACCACTAAATTCATTCTGTAGCCAGTCTAATGTTTAAAGTAGCAAGCTAATAAATCACAATTTAATAGAAAATTAAAAGCATAATAATTTTGTCATAAAATGCTATTGTTGTCAGAATTTTCTAATGATATATTTTCTAGTACCTAATTTAAAAAACCAAGTGATAAAACCTCTGCTTTTCAAGTAATACCTGGGACTTAAAAAAAAAAAATCTTAGCTTTACTCTTTTTTTTTAATATTCAACATTGCAAGAATCAAGTGAGCAATACAGAAAAATTTTAATATTTATTTCCAGAAATAAAAATAGAGTATGTAACATTATATTGGTCTACGACATGGCATGGGCTTTTTATTTATTTTAAGAGTGTGATAGCAATATCAT
Source organism: Mesoplodon densirostris (assembly GCF_025265405.1). Taxonomy (NCBI): domain Eukaryota; kingdom Metazoa; phylum Chordata; class Mammalia; order Artiodactyla; family Ziphiidae; genus Mesoplodon; species Mesoplodon densirostris. Next base: position 53,512,741 of record NC_082670.1, read on the forward strand.
AAGTGTTGTGAAAATATAAATGGTGAGATAACACCTCCATAGGACTCGCCCTTAAGTAGTAAAATTGTAAAGTCTTTAAATAAACTGCAGCCAGAACGGAAAGGATGGATTTGCCTTGTTAACTAGGGATACTACACTTATTAAATGCCTAATTAAATTTAGCATCACATGTCTTCTATTCTTTTTTTCCTCTTTAAAACTGAGAATTGGGACCGATTTATTAGCAAGGGAGCACGTGTTATCAGTGTCAGATTTCTTCCATTTTGGCGGTTGGTGTGACTCTGTTAAATTAAAATAAAACCAGGAGGGCCTCCCTGGTGGCGCAAGTGGTTGAGAGTCCGCCTGCCGATGCAGGGGATACGGGTTCGTGCCCCGGTCTGGGAGGATCCCATATGCCGCGGAGCGGCTGGGCCCGTGAGCCATGGCCGCTGAGCCTGCGCGTCCGGAGCCTGTGCTCCGCAACGGGGAAGGCCACAACAGTGAGAGGCCCGCATACCGCAAAAAAAATAAATAAATAAATAAATAAAATAAAATAAAATAAAACCAGGAGTGTGACTTTTGATGGTGTCATTTTACCTTGGACAACTGCTTCACTTGGCGTTCGTAGGATAGAAATAGTCGGATCTCTGCAGCTCGATATTTTGCAAAAAGGAATGACCACATTTGTATTTGAGAACAGTTAGCATCTAATGAAATTAAGCCATCCAGGCAGAAGTATCCGTCGAGTGTGATGAACGGGGTGTTCTTGGTGAGAGAAAGAGGGGTCCCCACCCTGTTGTTGCTAAGCAGCAATTCCGGGAAAAGGGGAAAGCGTTGTTTAAGAAAAAAATCAAGAGATGACCTTTCACTCTGCGCATCAGAGTTAAAGCTCCTTTCTCCCCTCTCCTCTACCCAAAGGTATTACTTTCTTCTCTTTCTTTTTTTTTAAATTACATTTTGTAAGGTTGACATATGGACAAACTACCAAAATACAGTAGGAACGTGTTTCTGCAGTTCTCCCCCCAGGCCCCAGGTTTCCTCCTAAGACCACCACCATCACCAGTTTCTTTCATATCTTCCCCCCAACCCGCCCAGCCGTTCTCTGTTACACAAGCATCTGTCTGTATAGATGCACATATGTACACATGTGTGTGTGTGTGTGTGTGTCCTTGCTATTTTCACTTTGAGTCTTGGAAATCACCCCCGGTCAGTGCACTTTCTTTAGCGGCCAGATAGTGCTTTGTGGTTTAGTATTTCTACTCTGGCTGTTGGTGTGACTTAGATTAAAAGAAAGCTGATAAGTGGCTTTGAATGGTGCCAAATGCTATTTTTTACTTATGTGAAGGTATTTTTTGCCTCAGCTAAAAGAACACAGGATGAGGAATGGCTAGTGATGTGCCATTCTTTTAATGATTCTCTGCAAATGATTTTTGTTATGTATTTATTTATGTATTTATTTTCATTAAGAAAGACATAGCCTGGTGTGATGAATTGGGAGATTGGGACTGACATATCTACACTTACATGTATAAAATGGATAACTAATAAGAATCTGCTGTATAAAAAAAATAAATAAAATTCAAAAAATTCAAAAAGAAAAAAAAAAGAAAGGCATAGCCATAGTAATTTTTATATTTTAGTTGTCTCCTGTGTTTGGATATGAAGAACTTACTGTCTTTTCAAATGCTGTGTCTTAAGGGAAATGCCAAGCTGTTTCAAATCCTTTTTTGGAGCAAAACAAAGATGTTAGATACATCAGTAAATTTGACAAGCCATCAGACTAGGAAGAGGGTGAGCAGGTTTTGTCAATAGTCTGGGAACTACATCCAACAAGGAGGGAGCAGTGTTCACATTGGCTCTGAGCCAGGAAAAGGAAGAGATAGGAATGCTATTGTCTGTAGTATTTGATGGGAAGGCAGCAGCAGGAGACTTAACTCTAGTTTTCCAGGCTATAAATCCATGCACACACACACCCCAATGAAACTGGCTACCTTGTGAGATAAGGAGTTTTCTGTCCCCACAGTGTTTACACAGATGATTAGAAAGGACTGTCTGAATTGAGGAAGTGTTTACGGTTTGTAAGTCCTTCCTCCTCTGGCCATTTCCACCCCAGAAGTCTAGAACAAGGTCCTTTCCTGGACCCTCCATGAGTGGTGGTGAATGGTCCCCACTGACCTATGCTTATCCCCAGAATAGTCTGTAAAGCCATCTCCTAGAATGGGAAGGTACAACAGGCTGGTTTATTGCTTGCATTACTTGCGTTACTTACAGCATTGGTACTGCTTCTGTGTAATCCTGCTTCTTATTAGGGGATGGCAAGGAAGCCTGGAAGCCTCCGTGTTCAGAAAGGGGCTGGCTTCCTTGTTGGTTGCTCTGATGGGTGTGTATTCATGAATAGGTCTTTTAACTTTGGAGGCTGGGGGGCGGACACAGAGGGAACATGTACCAAAAATGTGTGGTGTAAACCAGACTCATTCACTTAATTTCTCTTGCTTTGTCACTTTCTAAATCCTCCCCCTGTCATTGTTAATAATACGCATGGATTTTCCTATCTGGGGAGACTGAAAGCCTTTCTCACGTGCAGTTTTTTTAGGAGATGGGGTGATTTGGTGCTTTCCTTGGGCACACTAGGCTGTGCTAAAGTCTACCTTTCCAATTCTGATAGCACTTAGAATCCCAAGCACAGAATTTAGCATTTCATTGTCTACTGTTTGGAGAAGCCACTTTCTAATGTGTAAAATCCTTATTTGAAATATTTAAATGTTTTATTTGAAATATTTAAATATGTTTTATAGGCATTCTGGAAAAGGTGTGGAGCCAGAGGGTGAGGTATCCGGTGTTATTTTATTTTGGGTGATTGCTCAGGAGCAAGAAATCAGAGCCATAAGCTGTAACTTTTTTTTTTTTTTTTTTTTTTTTTTTGCCGTACGCGGGCTTCTCACTGTTGTGGCCTCTCCTGTTGTGGAACACAGGCTCCGGACGCACAGGTTCCGGACGCACAGGCTCAGCGGCCATGGCTGACAGGCCCAGCTGCTCCGTGGCATGTGGGATCTTCCTGGACTGGGGCATGAACCCATGTCCCCTGCATCAACAGGTGGACTCTCAACCACTGCGCCACCAGGGAAGCCCTGTAGCTTTTTTTTTTTCCCTGTGGTGGTGACTGGAGGGGCTGAGCCATCCCCACTCACTTCCCGGTCCCAGTCGTGACCTCATGTGAGGTGACTGGTGGGGCTTACAGCTCTCCTGTGACCCTGGGGATTTCTGCTGGGTGTGGAGGATTTTCCTGTGTTCTGATTGTGGAAAGGAGTAAGTGGGATTCCATAGTCGTTACAAGTATTTTTCAGGAATTAAAGAGGCCTGGCTCCAGGCCAGTCCTTGCCACACTGTGTGTTTCAGAAATGTGTGACATCACCTACTCAAAGCTCAGGTTTCCTTGTCTGGTAAATGAAAATAATAATAGTGCTTATCTGTTATTTGTAAAAATTCACGTGAGCTTATAAACATAAAGTACTCGTGTCTGGTGTATAATAAATACTCAGTATATATCAGTGGCCATTATTATTTTGATTTTATTGCTATTACTATTAACATCTTTAAATACCTTGCAAGAAAAAATCATGAAATCACATAGGAAAATGGAAAAACAAAAAAAGGCCACCTGAGATAAGACTGTTTATTCTAATGGAGATATGGACCCAGCTCAGCATTAATGTATTATTGCCCTTTGTTCTCCATAAACAGAGATCATCTCGTTCCAAGTGCTACATACTAAGGGCTCCTGGTCGGGATCACATTTTATTCCCATTGAACTTCCATTCCAGTAAATGGAGATAAAGAATCTGAGCAGCTCATCACCAGCTGCCTGTCTGCGACTCACCTGAAGTACAGGGAACTAAACATGTCCAGGGCTGCCTTGTTCAAAATGGCAGCCACTATGCACATGTCACTTTAATTAACTTAATTAAAAAGAAAAATTAAGTTCCTCAGTTGCATCAGCCACATTTCAAGTGCTCAGTAGTCCCATGTGGCTAGTGGCTACGCTATTGGAAAGTTCAGAGAACATTTGCATCATTGCAGGAAGTTTTACTGGACCATAGAGATATAACATGAACTATATTTATAATTTTAAACTTATAGTAGACATATTTTTTAAATGTGACATTAATTTTAAAAGATAAAAGTAATTTTAATATTTAATATATTAAATAAATATTATCTACTTAACATGCAACCAATATAAAAACTATGAACTAGATAGTTTATGTTACTTTTTCCATCCTAAGCTCCCACAATCCAGTATGTCTTTTACACCAACAGAACGCCAAAATTAGGAGTAGGCACATGTCAAATCTTGCTTGGTAGCCATGTGTGCAGGGTTTAGAGGGTTACAAACCCAAGTTTACCCAGTGAAGACACAACTGTTTGGTATTATTGAATTGCTTTGTGCATCTATCGCTGTATTATAAACATATTGAAGTTAGGGACCCTGTTTTGTACTTAATGAACACTTGATTAAAGAAATAACTGTCCTGGAAGTAAAAGTTGGAAATAAAAGCTATGTTTAATGCATCAGTGATAAGGAGCAATGATTTTTGTTCTAATCCTCTCTCTGACCTTATGTGAATCAAAGATATTTCTGGACAGCAGAATTTCATAAAATGTTAACATAAAAACCAATAGGTGGGACTTCCCTGGTGGCGCAGTAGTTGAGAGTCCGCCTGCCGATGCAGGGGACATGGGATGGGTTCCTGCCCCGGTCCGGGAAGATCCCACATGCCGCGGAGCGGGTGGGCCGGTGAGCCATGGCCGCTGAGCCTGTGCGTCCGGAGCCTGTGCTCCGCAACGGGAGAGGCCACAACAGTGAGAGGCCCGCGTACTGCAAAAAAACAAAAAAAACAAAACAAAAAAAACAATAGGTGATTGTCACTCCTTATCTTAGCATTCAACAATAATGACCATGCCTTCTTTAACCCAAACTGTCCCAGGAAAGATAGTCATTTGTGGATACCTTTTATTTATTTATTTTTATATTTAAAAATCATATTCAGAAAAATTTACAGAAGAACAAAAGGAGAGTGACCTTAGAAATTTTAATAATAATTAAACATAGCAAGTCCCAATTTTTATTCTGTGTTTCCCTGTTATGAAAGTTTTATACTTGAAATTCATATTCATAAAACTCGAAGTTTTATATACAATGTGTTTGAATGAAACTAATTCATTGTGGACCTGGAACACACCTATCTTGTCAGTATTGCTCCAGATTCCAACACACCTCCAGTCAGTCCCCCTGCACCAGCAATTCTGGTTCTTATACTTGCATCCATGAAATATGACATTTTTGAAAACTTTGATTTTTTGGCTACTAATTTGTTCTGACGAGAGGATAGTCGTGCTTTTTGCCCATAATTTCAAATTTTTTTAGTTTTTTGACTTATACATCCCATAAATACTATTTCCTTCTAGTCATCTTTGTTTATAAGCCAGCCTTAGGCATTTGGGTCACATACACTTCAGCATAAAAGATGAAGGAGAACACTGCCGTGTGTCCCTAGCACCTGGGATGTACAGGTTCTTGTTACAGGACACCACGTGCATGAGATGTCACTCTTGTCAGATGACTGATGGGGTGAGTATGCCATATTTCCTTTTTGCCCTTCAAAGTATGTTATTTACCTGATTTTGAGAAAGTTCACCTGGGATACTGTCATCTGAAGGTACTAGTCTGTGGTTGTGTTTATAGATCCATTTCACCACCATCATCATCAGAGTCTGGAGTGCTGCTTTCAGTTCTTCACATTCATCTTCTGATTCATCTAATACGTGGGAATCATCTTTTTGTCAGTTTTCTTTCTTCTACTATAGGCAGTGTATTAGTTTACTATCACTGCTGTAACAAATTATAAACATTTAGTAACCTAAAACAGCACAGATTTGTTACATTACAGTCTGTAGTTCAGAAGTGTGACACAGGTCTTCCTGGGTTAACATCAAGATGTTGGCAGAGGGACTTCCCTGGTTGTCCAGTGGTGAAGAATCCGCCTTCCAATGCAGGGGACACAGTTTCAATCCCTAGTCGGGGAGCTAAGATCCCACGTGCTGCGCCACACAACTACTGAGCTCATGCGCCTCAACTAGAGAGCCCAAGTGCTGCAAACTACAGAGCTCATGCGCCCTGGAGCCTGCATACCACAACTAGAGAAGAGAAAACCCACACCCCACAACTAGAGAGAAGCCTGAGTGCCATGATGAAGAGCCCGCACGCTGCAGCTAAGACCCGAAGCAGCCAAAAAAACAAAAAAAATAAAAAGTAAAATTAAATAAATAGGCCTTCCCTGGTGGCGCAGTGGTTGAGAATCTGCCTGCTAATGCAGGGGACATGGGTTCGAGCCCTGGTCCGGGAGGATCCCACGTGCCGCGGAGCAACTAGGCCCGTGAACCGCAACTACTGAGCCTGCGTGTCTGAAGCCTGTGCTCCGCAACAAGAGAGGCCGCGATAGTGAGAGGCCCGCGCACCGCGATGAAGAGTGGTCCCCGCTTGCCACAACTAGAGAAAGCCCTCACACAGAAACGAAGACCCAACACAGCAAAAATAAATTAATTAATTAATAAACTCCTACCCCCTCAATATATTCAAAAAAAAAAACCACAGCTTTAAAAAAAAAATAAATAAATATTTAAAAAAAAAAAAAAGATGTTGGCAGAGCTGCATTCCCTTCTGGAGGCTCTATGGGAACATCCATTTCTTTGCCTTTTTCAGTTTCTAGAGGCCTGTCTTAGCTCGAGCTGCTCTAACAAAAATAACATAAATGGGTGACTCATGAACAACAAAACTTAATTTCTCACAGGTTTAGAGGCTGGAAGTCCTAGATTAGAGTGTCAGCACAGTTGGGTTCCTCTTCCAGGCTGCAGACCTTTGTGTCCTCACATGGTGGAGAGCAGAGAGCAAGCAAGCTCTCTCCCTTGACTCTTATCAGGATGTTAACCCCATTTATGAGGACACCACCCTCCTGACCGTATCTCATCCTAACTACCTCCCAAAGACCCCACCTCCTAATATCATCACGTGGCAGGGTAGTGGGGGTGCAGTGGGGTTTCAACACATGGATTTTGTGGGGACACCAACATTCAGTCTGTTACAAGGCACCCAGTTTTTTGACTGGTGTTCCTCTTTTTCCATCATTACAGCCAACAGGATAACCTCCCTCTGACCCTGCCTCCGTCTTCACATCTCTTTCTCTTTATCTGTGTCTCCCTCTTCAACTTTCCAGGACACTTGTGATTACTTGGGCCCCACCCGGATAATCCGGGATAATCTCCTTATTTGAAGGTCAGCTGTTTAGTAACCTTAATTCCCCTTTGCTATGTAACCTAACATATTCACGGGTTCCAGGGATTAGGATTTGGACATTTTGGGGGGCTATTCTATCTAACATAATCAGAAAGTGAAAAAAAAAATCTCAAATCTCAACTGTGTTCAAGGAAAGCAAAAACCAAAAGACTACTTTTATGTATTCATGAATGATGATGTAATACATCAAGCAGTACAATAAGAAAACTGATAAAATAATGAAGGTTTATTTCACTGTGGCACCATTTTTCTAGGCGATTCCATCATTTTGTTTTCATATTATTTTAGCCTTTTTTTTTTAGCATAGTTGGGAATAAATGCTGAGTCATGATGAATTAAGTTCTAGGATAATATATAGTAAAAATGTTTCATTAAGATCATTAAGAGTCTATGTTGTGTCTTAGCCTTATACAAAGATGCAGTGAACCTATATGATAATTGCAAGATAGAAATGAATTTTATTGTATTGCAAAATATGTCTGTTTTCTGTGGTTTTTTGGAAGGCCTCTAAGAAAAACTGAAAATCATGAAATATCTTTAAAATATTGGTTAAAGCTACTCATGAAAGAGACTCAGAAATTAAAATTGGGTCCAGTGGACCCTGATCTCTATACAGAGGGTCAGTGTCTTGGTTCCCTTGCCTTCTGTGATGCCCTGAGGTCCTTCTGTCTTCCAGTCTCCTCTCTTTCTCTGCTGGACCCTTACCTATTGGCAGCCCAGTGGTTACCCAGGACCTCTTTACTTTTCATTATTTTTAATAAGTTACTACTGTCAAAACAGTATCTTCCAACTTGCCTCAGCGCCATAGAGCTGAGTGCTTTCTGGAGAGTCTACTTGGACATTTCAAAGGTCCCCCAGCTGGATGTGTCTGAAACTCGTCCTCATCTGTTCCCCATCTCCCTCCACGGGCTGCAGCCAAAACAGAACAATGTCGTATGTGTTTCTTTTCTGGTGTTTTTGTCATCACACTGCACCGTCTGCTCCCAGTGAGAAGTGCAGGCCAGCGGTCCCCAACCTTTTTTGGCACCAGGGACCAGTTTCGTGTAAGACAATTTTTCCATGGGCTGGGGGGCGGTGGGGGGGTGGAGGTGGGGATGTGATGGTTCAGGCAGTGATGCGAGCGATGGAGAGGAGCAGATGAAGCTTCGCTCGCCCGCCCACTGCTCGCCCACTGCTCACCTCCTGCTGTGAGGCCCGGTTTCTAACAGGCACGGCCCGGGGGTTGGGGACCCCTGGTGTGTAGGCATTATTCCTGACTCCTTGTCTGTTACCCCCTGAACTGATGCTTCTACTCCTCTGCCTTTTACCCCCTTGCCATCTCTCTTTTTTTAATTATTACTTTTTTTTTTTTTTGCGGTACGCGGACCTCTCACTATCGTGGCCTCTCCCGTCGCGGAGCACAGGCTCCGGACGTGCAGGCTCAGCGGCCATGGCTCACGGGCCCAGCTGCTCCGCGGCATGTGGGATCTTCCCGGACCAGGGCACGAACCCGTGTCCCCTGCATCGGCAGACGGACTCTCAACCACTGCGCCACCAGGGAAGCCCCCCTTTGCCATCTCTTGCTCGGATTATTGTACTCACATCTTAACCAGTTTCCCTCTTATTCCCACTCCTGCCTCCCTGCCAGCTCTTCTAGTTCTCTGCAGAAGAAAATCTGATGGTGCCATTCCACTGTGTAAAACCCTTCTAAGGATTTCCATTCCCCTCAGGGCAAAGCCTAAACATTGAGCACTGCCTGCTGGTCATAGTGGTACATGCCTGTCCTCCTCTACCGCCCATCCACCAGCTGACTCAGTGTAGATCATAGCTTACAAGGATGGTAAGCCCCTCTTGGATGGGTTTGGAGTCCCAATTCTGTGCTTCCATAGCACCCTCCCTGCCTTCCCCTGTCTGAGTGGGTACCACATTCGCCCGGTAGCACTTTTTAATTGTCTGTCTTCCTCAGGGACTGTTGGTTCCCTCTGTCTTTTTCAGCATGGAAACCACAGAACCTAGCATAGTGCTGGGCGTGTAGTAAGTACTTGGAAAATGTTCGTTGAATGAATGAATGACTGATACTTTATGAACCTATGGGATAAGTAATGAAAGAATTTTTGAAAAAATTTAAAATTTTAATTTATTGAACAGTTAATAACTATGAAAGCCTGAATTAACTCATTGGATAGTGCCTGGGATGTAATAAGTACAATGTTAGCTATTATTGCTGTTGTTACTATTATGAGGCAGGAATGTAAGTGACTTTTTCTTTTTCATTCTACTCTGATAATTTAAGAAAAAAATAAATGATTTGGGATTAACATATATACACTACTATATTTAAGGTAGGTAACCAACAAGGACCTGTATAGCTACTGTATAGCACAGGGAACTCTACTCAGTACTCTGTAATAACCTGTATGGGAAAAGAACCTGAAAAGGAATAGATACGTGTATATGTATAACTGAGTCACTTTGCTGTACACCTGAAACTAACACAACATTGTAAATCAACTATATTCCAATATAAAATATAAAATAAAAAAAGAAGAAAAATAAATAAATATTTGCAGTTGGATCTCTTCTTAAACATTAAGGTGATGGCATGATTTGGTGATTTCCCATCTGCAGTATTTTTTTTTTTTTTTTTTTTTTTTTGTGGTACACGGGCCTCTCACTGTTGTGGTCTCTCCCGTTGCGGAGCACAGGCTCCGGACGCACAGGCTCAGCAGCCATGGCTCACGGGCCCAGCCACTCCGCGGCATGTGGGATCTTCCCGGACTGGGGCACGAACCCGTGTCCCCTGCATCGGCAAGCGGACTCTCAACCACTGCGCCACCAGGGAAGCCCCCGTCTGCAGTATTTTTGATTTACCTTTGGAAACAGAAACATTTTGAAGGTGTGAGTGCAGTGAAGAAACCAGTATTTCAGTGAATGTGTCTCATAAAAGATGAGGTGGCTTCTGCGTGTTATGTTTTCCATTGAAGGGTTAGTTTTATGGATCTCTTGAAAAATTGTCTATGGAATTTTGTTGTTGTTGTTACAGTGTTTGCTGGCAGATACTCACTAATACACTTTTTGCAACTAAATTGAGCTTGTTCTAAGTAGCTTCTCACCCAGTCTAGAATTATGTATAATATTTGGCTTTTTTGTAGGTTGGATTGGATTGAATTCTTTCCAGAAGCCATACTACTGGTATCATGGACTCAAAGGTTGTGAAGAGATCTTACAGTTTCATTACTAAATTTTATAAACAAATGTATTCATAAAGTCAGAGCTGTTTACAAACTATTTCCCATGAACTTCATGAAATACTGTTGATTATATAGATAATGTGCTTTGTGGCCTGTGGGCATGGCTGCCCTCTCTGAGCAGCCATTAGGAGGGAGAGGACACATACCTTGGTTCAGGTCTTCACCCCTGCACTAGACGCTGGTGAGCTCAGCACCCAGGGCCCTCTGCCCCCACAGCTTGAGGAGGTTCTGCACACAGGCCTTCACTTAGAAGATAGCTTCTCCTGGGAAAATTAGCTTTAGATTTCAATTTCTATTATAAATCTAAAACTCACAGACACCTTTGTCTGAAGCGAAATCTTAAGAAAAGTTGACACCTACCTAGGCTGTCCCCAAATTGTATCATTTAAAAACCTCTTCTGATTCAGTAACTGGTCAACAGATCATTTATACATTGTATCAAGTACATCTCTGTTTTTATTATCTAGCTCACTATAAGGAAGCCATTTTATGCATAAGATTTCCAGTTGTAGAGTTGATTATATGTTTTGAATTTAGGGTGATTTAAAAATCTGCCTACTACATTTCTTTAATAAGCAAGACCTCCTAAATGTCTTTCCTTTAGATTAAATTGAAGTTCCAGATTTAAAAGTGAAACCTTCAAGATGGTGGTGTAGTCATGGAAATATTACACAGAGCTTTTATGTTAAAATTCTAAATTACGTTGGTACCCAAATAGAGCTCTGCTTTTTGTAATGCTGGAAACAAAATAGGTACTCTATAAGTACTTTACTGATTGAGGAAATAAAAGTACTAGAAAGTTAGAGGTAAGTACTATGTCTAAAGATGGTTGTGTAAAAATTCATAAGCTGAGGATTTTTTAGAAAATATAAGTTAGTGGAATCACAAAAGGAGTGGTTCTGGTCAGAGAGATGAAACATTGGAATTACTTCTTTTAATATTGTATGTTTTTAAATTGTCATTTCTCATTGAATGCTTTAGTTCTACCTGTATGACTGCATTTGCAAAATAATACGTTGCTTGAAACTGACTAAATGAAAAGTGTGGAAGGTAAGTGTTTCTGCTCCCACACACAGGCTTGCCCTTCATCGTTGGCTTAATCAGGAAACCTTATTATTGGCGGTTATTTAAATATTAAAATACGTTCAGAAGTTCCATAAATTAAATGTGTGAAAAGCAATGAATTCCAAACCATTTCTTTCTCTTACTGCTTTTATATGGAGGTTCCCGAAGTTTTTTCTTATATAAACTGGAAATTATATGGACTTCTTGTACTTAATCACAGTATGATTATTTTGCCCATTATCCCAGACTAATAGGAGAAGACTTTATCTCTTTCTGTTTTCCCTAGCTTCACTTGATCCAAATTTTAGCATGCCCGCAGAATATTTTTACCCATAGTTTATTTATTAAGTGGTTTCTTTCAGAGAAATGAGTGTTTACAGAAGAAGGATAGAATTTCATGTTCTTGATATTTTGAAGAAAAAAGTTTTGAGTGCTATCTTTAAGCACATTTCTTTAAAGTTTGGAATAACTTTTAATCATCCCTCTCACTGTTTATTGATATTTATTTGCATTACCTTAAGATATACGTAAGTTAATGAAAGTTCATTTTCATAGTCTTTAATGGTGAATAATTTATTTATATACAGGTATAAGAGCTCTTTAACACTTAATATTGAGAGACAGAAGAGATTTAAATTGGGCTTGTTTCAGAATACCATCCTAGGAATCTGGCAACATCACTGATATATGAATGTTTGCTAATGTGGTTTGAAAGAAGGATCCTCATTAAAATCTTGTTGCTAAACAAGTGACAGAAACCTTACAAACAGCTTGAGGCTTCAGGCCAGTCACAGTTACTCCTGAAGAGATCTGGACAAGTGTGAAAATTCAGAGACTGTGCCTTTATTGTAATCAGAACACATAAATGCTATCTGGAGTCAATTCCCTACTTGAGGACATTTTTAGTCATATTAGGGAAAACAAATCTTAACATAATTCAATGCCTAAGCCTTCTGTTGTGAATTTGTCAAGTGTAAAAGTATTGGGTGTGTTAAATTCAGAAAGTGTACTTTTGGTAATAGCCCTTGTATTCATGTTTTCCTGCAAGGGACTGGGGTTTGGTCAACTAGCACATGTTCATGAGGTAGAGTTCATGATGCTCATGACCTTTCTGTAGATGATATTTGAGTGCACTGGTTGATCCAGGCCTCTGAGTGATGGTGAGTCTGCAAAGAGTCAGCCCACGGTGTGTCACCACCGTCTAACATTTAGTCACTTCTGGATTAACTTTATGTTCACATTCCCTTTGAGGGTTGCTCCTGTCTTAATTCTTATTTAGGATCATAACCCTTGCCTCTAGAAAGGCAGATCTTAACATCAGGCTGTACGAAGAGCAGTTAACATGTAGGGATGCTAATGGCTTTCCAGAGTGGAAGTTAGTGGACTTTTCAGTAACCTCATGGCCCCCCATTCAGGACCTTTGATGAGAACGAGCTGATTGTAAGTCTGCTCTGCCTTTTTTTTTTTTTTTTTTGCAGTACACAGGCCTCTCACTGTTGCGGCCTCTCCTGTTGCGGAGCACAAGCTCCGGACGTGCGGGCTCAGCGGCCATGGCTCACAGGCCTAGCCGCTCCACGGCATGTGGGATCTTCCCGGACCGGGGCACGAACCCGTGTCCCCTGCATCGGCAGGCAGACTCTCAACCACTACGCCACCAGGGAAGCCCTGCTCTGCCTTTTTGAGTCATAGGGGATCCTCGTCAAAGGACACAGGAATTCCCCTTGCTCTGATTTGGCCCACATGCCCAGCTCATCAGTGAAGAGACGACAAGAACATTTGTAGCTGAGTGAAAAAGATGCCTGATTCGGTTCAGGACTCAGTAAACAGTGGCAGTTCTGAGACTGGTGAACAGCAAGCTGAAGGAGCCCCACGCTCTGAGCTGGAGCATCCCTGCCCCGCTGTGTGTGACCAGACACGCACACCGTTTGAAGTCAGGTCCTCTCCCACATCAGCTGTCCTCGCTCACATCGCCCCTCATCCTGCAGACTGTGCAGTGGACTTGGACGTCCATGCCATATGCCTCTAGGTCTGGCACAGCCCCCTCAAAGGAGTTTCTTGTGCATTTACAAATCTCAATCATTTTCAGTTTGCTTGTGGTTTAAAACCACGTTTGTTACACATTTTGTGTCTTCATGGAGACTCCTGAAATTACCTGCTTGCTTTAAGATGATTATAAATTTTACTTCTTAGTAGTTGAAAGGGTAATACTGAGCTCAAGAAAAGAGAGGAATCCTGATAATTTTGTACTAAAAGAGTTATAAAAGCTGTTCTCCAGCTTCTCTGTGAGGATGATGTCATATTTTAAGGTCTGAGATGGACATGGTTGGTTACAGACTGGAAGCGGCCGGGGCTGGGACTAGAGCCCCCAGTGGGTAGGAGAAGGACCAGAAGAGTTCAGGAGAGTCGCTGCCCAAGCAGGGGAACCCCGCGCACTGTCCTGAGGAAGGGCTGAGGAGGGACCTGGTCTGACCCAAAGCAGACCCAGTAGAGAAGCAGGGGGCCCCGCTGTGGCTGGCCTCTGGCACCTGGGTTTTCTGGGTTGGTGGTCCTGAGAAGGCAGGATGCCAAGGGGCCAGTACAATTTAAAAGGGAAATTACCAGAATGGAAATGTGATAGAAAGCCATTTGGATTTTCTGGGGCATTTCAGAGTTGACTCAGGAATGGGATGGGAGCCCTATTATCAGAAGGGAAGGACTATGGCAGGTTGTGTGAAAGAAAGAGGGTAACTTGATGCCATCAGAAGACACACAGAAACTGGCCCCCAGAGGCCCGTGTCTGGACACAACTCCCCTTTTACTCTTCCTGTTCATTTCTTCTAGAATATACTCTTTTTTTTAAAAAAATTGAAGTATAGTTGATTTACAATGTGTTAATTTCTGCTGTACAGCAAAGTGATTCAGTTATACATATATATATTCATTCTTTTTAAAATATTCTTTTCCATTATGGTTTATCACAGGATTTTGAATATAGTTCTCTGTGTTATACAGTAGAATATTGTTGTTCATCCATAGAATATACTCTTTTTCTCTGTAGGGAGACCTTGGAGATGCTGCAGGTTTGGTTCCAGACCACTACAATACAGTAAATATCACAATAGAGCGAGTCACACAGATTCTTTGGTCTCCTGGTGCATTTAAAAGTTATGCTCACACTATATTAAAGTGTGCCTTATGTCCAAAACAAGAATGTACATGCCTTAACTAAACAACAGTTTATTGCTAAAAATTGCTAACCATCATTTGAGCCTTCAACGAGGCTTTTTTGCTGATGGAGGATCTGGCTTTGATGTTGGTGGCTGCTGACTGATCAGGGTGGAGTTGCTGAAGGTTGGGGTGAAGTTCTTAAAATAAGACAACAATGAAGTTTGTCGCATCGGACTCTTCCTTTCATGAATGATTGCTCTGTAGCCTGCAGTGCTGTGTGATAGCATTTTGCCCACAGTAGAACTGCTTTCAAAACTGGAGTTAGTCCACTCAAACCCTGCCGCTGCCTTATCAACTAAGTTTATATAATATTCTAAGTCCTTTGTTGTCACTTCAACAAGTTTTATAGCATCTTCACCAGGAGTAGATTCCATCTCAAGACCACTGTCTTTGCTCATCCATAAGAAGTGACTTCCCCTCTGTTCAAGTCTTATCAGGAGATGCAGCAATTCAGTCCCATCTTCAGGCTCCACTTCCAATTCCAGTTCTCTCGCTATCTTCTCTGTGTTGGCAGTTACAATAGTAACATCAAAGATCACTGATCACAGGTCACCGTAACAATTATATTAATACTGAAAAAGTTTGAAATATTTCAAGAATTATCAAAATATGACACAGAGACATGAAGTGAGCAAATGCTGTTGGAAAAATGGTGCCGATAGACTTGCTCGAAGGAGTGTTGCCACAAACTTCAATTTGTAAAAAAATGCAGTGTCTGCACAGTAGTAAAATGCAGTACAATGAAGTCTGTCTGAATTAGAAATCCTACATACTGTCTACATTCTGCCTCTGTGAAGCCACTTCACTCTTCACCTCAGAGGTCTCCTCTCCCCCTTTCAAATCTACAGAGTAAAGGACTTTTATTCTGCCTTTTATCCATGTACACGTCTTTTGTGGAGCATGTCCTGTGAGCCAAGCACAGTCTAGGTAATAGACGTTAAATGAGTGAATATTTTAGAGCTGTTAACAATTACAGTGATGGAATTACAAGTCATTTTTTTTTCTTCCAAATTTTTTATTTCAGATTTCACTAAATGTTGCAAGGACTCTGGAATCCTTATGGTAGTAAAATGCCGCAAAGAAAATTCTGCATTGAAAGAATGTCTAACTGCTTAGTAAGTAGTTACCTCAGCGTTTGTGCTCCTGTGTATATGTGTGTGTGTAGTATGTGTAGTAGATAAGAGTATGTTATTTAACTCATTACATGTAATATATTCTCTACTTCTCCCCACCAAATTTGTCATATAGTTGGCTGAGTCTAAAATTTTAATTTGTTAAAGATTCTTCTGAGAAAAATGATACAACATACTTATGAAGGGTCTTTTCAAGTTTTGTGTTTGTCAGCATTTTATCTGATTAAAATACATGATTCTTCATATGATTTAATAAATTCCTTTTCATGAACAGAAAATAGAATATATTATAGATGGGTTTATGTTTATCTCTTCTAGTGAAAAGGTACTTTTGCCAGCCTTGGGATCTTTTGGACTAATGTAATTTAACTTCTAGGAGAGTTGCAATAAATCAAATGAAGGCTACAGAGGTAAATTTAGATTTTTGAAGTTCAATTACTTTGAAAAATAATTCTTAAATATCATGTTCACTGATATTCTGTTGTAGTTCCTTGAATCTTAAAGTAAAAATATGCAGAGGTCTTTGAATGCAGCTGCTTTCTGCTCATCTCCCTACATGTTTTATCACCCGCATTATTGACAGGCAGCGTTGTGGATACAGTACTTTAGTGAGTAGGGAGTTGGTAGTTGTCTGTGAGATCTTAGTTTTGGTGAACACTTCCTTCCTTCTGTATTCTGCTCCCCTAGCCTGTGAAGCATCTATGTCAGGATGGTTTGATACTTCTTAGGCAATTACATAAAAAGTGGTGATTATCTGAATCTTAAGTTGTTTTCTGATAACAAATAATGTACACATGAGTTTATAGACTCTTTTAGAATACTGAATCTCTACTTTTATAGATGAGGAAACATACTCCAAGTCCGCATGTCTTTTCTCAAGTCAATAAACAATTCTAATAGCTGCTCTTTTTTATGAGCCCAGACCTGCACTAAGTGTTTAACTGTGGAAAAGTAAGAGTTCTGGTCCCTAGAGCTCCCAAGAGATGTTGAATGAATAGAGGAACCTCTTTCACATTTGTGTGACTGAATTTGTTCAATTCCCTTTTGTACATTGATTAAAGGATTGTGACACCTCGGTTTCACTCATCATCTCATAGGGACTCAGTATTCTTAGTTGGGACAGGGCAGCACTGGAGCCAGGAGCAGGGACCGTGGGGAAGGCAGCAGGCTGGTGTCTCCTGGGTCCCCCGGGCATAGCTCCCCCTGCAACCCATGCAGGGTCCTCACTGTCAGGTGGGGTGATTATTCCTCACGTGGAAACGCGTCACCCCAGCGCTGGCACATAGGAGATACTGTGTACTCAGTCACTGTTAGCTCTTTTTAAAAGTTTGTCTGTGTTACTTGTTAGCTTTTGTTATCTGGATATTAATCATTGACATATCCTGCCATCTCTCGCCCCCTAGAGATGGAGAAGATAACAGGTCCCAGTCCATCCTGGGGGGCAGGGGGAGGCTGTAACTGCTTAGAAGAGAGGGGAGCAAACCAAGAGGACATTTGTGGGAAAGAAATGAGAGCTATTAGGAAGAATTCTACTTGACCTCAAGTCTCAACATACTCTAAGAAATACTGCTTTTTTGTCTTTGCTTAAGTGGGGGCCCTGCTTTACTTCCTGTCAACCTTCCATGGGTGGAACCACTACCCTTTCTCATCTCCGCCTGGTGACACCCTGAAACAGTTTTGTGTTCTGTTATTTCTCCCTGTCTCTTCTCACTCATCCCTCAGTAGACTGCAGTCTGGCTTCTGCCCTCGTGACGCTGGAACTGCTCTTCCTGGAGGTTCCAGTGAGTGTCTTTTCCATCTTTTCTCTGATACTTGACCCCTCTCTGGAAACCCCCGGAAGTTCCTTCCATCTGGCTTCCCTCTTTACGCTCTTTCCTGTCTCCTCAGCATCTCTACCTATTTCTTCTCCACCTTTTCTTCCTTAACCTCTTCCTTAAAGCTGGTTCCCCAGGTTCTCTTCTCCGTTTTAAATCTGAGAAAGCTCAGTTTGCACCCGTGGAATTCAGCTGCTTCCTATGGGTCATGGCACTTCTCCACTTCCCTCTGCCGGTCCGAAACCGAACTGAGCTCCTTTGACTCCTGCCTCGTGTCTTTGTGAATTATAGTTGT
Organism: Mesoplodon densirostris; assembly: GCF_025265405.1. NCBI lineage: Eukaryota > Metazoa > Chordata > Mammalia > Artiodactyla > Ziphiidae > Mesoplodon > Mesoplodon densirostris. The sequence goes on from NC_082670.1 coordinate 53,530,815, forward strand.
CTCGGACCTAGAATCTTCCTGGTCTCCTAACTGTTGATTTCGTCTCCTCAATCTCCCCCAGATCCACTTCATCCTTTTCATCAGAACTGTGCTTCCTTTGGCTTAGGTCCTTCTCATTGCTTGTCTGGGTTATTGTAATAGCTTATTTATTGGACAATCTTGCTGCCCACCTTTAGCCTATCTGCCACACGCTGTCAGGTTCATCTAAGGCAGTGGTCCCCAACCTTTTTGGCACGAGGGACCATTTCGTGGAAGAGTTTTTCCACGGTGGGGGCGGGGAGGGGATGGTTCAGGCGGTAACGCGAGCAATGGGGAGCGGCAGATGAAGCTTTGCTCCTTGCCCGTCGCTCACCTCCTGCTGTGCAGCCCAGTTCCTAACAGGCCGTGGACCAGTACCGGTCCGTGGCCCAGGGGTTGGGGGCCCCCAATCTAAGGCACAGAACTGATCTTACAGTTGCTTTGTGAATAGTGCCCGTTCAGGGTAGATTTGACTTCTCAGTGGGGCATGAATGGATCGCCATGATTTGGCCCTCCCCATTCCAGCATCTCAGGCCCTTTCTCCTGCACATGATCTGCTATGGTGGTACTAATCTACTTGTACTTCTTCATGCATCACAGTTTTTCCTCATCTGTGGGATTTTCCACATGTGCCTTCTATGTGGGTTTCTGTTGGTCCTTCAAAATGCAACTCAGACGTCTCCCCAACAGCTCCCCTTTCTCCACTCTGCCCCATGTTTCGGGCCACAACTGCCGTAGTACTTTGTGTACATAATTGTGATGCAGTCTTGTCTGCTCTCATGGGTCCCTGAGGATGGGCGCCCTGACTTCCCATTGTCCTGTCCTGGGACATTGCTATTCAAAAAAGAACCATTAGGTCATTTTTTTTCTTTAACTAATTTGGTAGCCTAATGTTTACAATGAATTTATGACCATTACTAAAAATCTGCTTCTAAAGATTGTGCCTGATGAACCGGATGTCTGAATTTATTGTTAAAGTAAGCTTATATGCTTGTAAAGTGATTCACTTTAAAAGATTTTCATTTTCTCGTAGCTATAATGATCCAGCCTTTTATGAAGAATGCAAAATGGAATACCTGAAGGAAAGGGAAGAATTCAGAAAAACTGGAATTCCTACCAAGAAAAGGCTGCAGAAGCTTCCCACAAGCATGTAGGCAAATATTCAAATGATACTCAGTAACGCCAATGTCCATGGAAATCACAGTCACCTGAAATGATGGACTCAAAGAAGTGTTTGCTTTATCCTTAATTATGGAAATAATTTTATCTGAAATAAAGATTTTTTTTAAACTTCAAAGTTGAGTTTATTGAATGGGATAGGAGTAAGTGGGGAATTGGAACATGGTTTACCTGGGCATAATGGGTTTATCCTTAATTATGGAAATAATTTTATCTGAAATAAAGATTTTTTTTTTAAACTTCAAAGTTGAGTTTATTGAATGGCATAGGAATAAGTAGGGAAATGGGACATGGTTTGCCTGGGTTGTAATGGGGTTTTTCATATAGAGAACAGCTATAGTTCTCTAACAGTGATACCAATTTTTAGGTGTCCACATGAATCTTACTCATCAATCTATAGACTAATCATGGGGCCAGAAGTAACTAAAGGAAAGCAGGAATGGACAGCCTTCAAAGGAGTTAATAACTTGGCAGTATAGCAGGATGGTCATGAACCTGGCTCCACCACTGAGGATTAACTGAGTAGGTAAGTAGAGTATGTAGGACGGAGTCTTGGACGTGGTAAATGCACTTTAATGGTTATTAGTAGAAGTAAAGGCTTATTTGGAAACATAGATGAGGAGATAAGTGCTTGTACATGAATTAGTTTTACTTACATCTTTAATAGAAAATTTCCTAAAATGTAGTGGCATTCCTTGGCCTGTTAATTCTGCTACTGAAAATATTTTAATCTTTTTAAAAGTCTTCTTTATAAGGATGAATGACCATTTTGTAACATGGTAGTGGTTTCAGGAACTAGTGTAAAAAATTTCTGTCCCAGTGTAATAATTTGATCCCAGGTTGAGCTTTTATATTAAAAGTTGCTCTTCTTTTTCCTATGAGCTGTTAACTCTTCACGATAGCCATTGTAACTAGTTTCCAGGTAAGTAAAATTTATATGTACTTACATAGTTTTTATTAAAATGACAAATAGAAATTCCTGCCTACTAGGACAAGATTTAACTTAGGCCCCAATCCCATGAAATAGATCTGAGATCGAGTTAAAAGTAAATAGGACCCTAAAGAACCATGTGATGTTCAAGTTCCACACTTTGCTCTTGAGTAGACCACTCAAAGGAACTACTTGACTCTTACTTGAAACCCAGACCACATCTTCCAGGTATACAGATCAAAAGGAGGGAGACAACAGGAGCAGACAAGCAAAGCAGATACAGCCACGGAGACCACACGGCATGGGGGTAAACAAGCCCACGCTCCTCTGGGGGCCTTTGGATATTGGTGCATTTCCTAGAGCACAGGAATTAGTTTGTTTTTAATGACTCAAGTGAAGAAAGGGCAAAATGGTTACTTTAAAAAGCTACTAAAAATATACAACTTGTGGTTTTTTTATAATTTTAATTAGAGGGGCCAGCTTCATTTTTATGTGGAAAATTCATCTATGTAGATGTTGCTTCCCCACAGGTGCTAGACAGACTAGGTTATAGCATATAAAAATGTCCACTGCATGCATGGTACTCTGGGGAATCCGTCCCCGTCCACTCGGCTCTTCCTGTGGCTGGCAACCCTGCACCTCTGCTGACACTCTCCCGTTCAGTTACAGGCCACAGATCTTCTACCCATACGATCTGCCTTCTCCAGACAGCGCTTCTGCATGAGACAATCCTGTTTTCACAGGATTCAGTCCTTTAGTGCTTGAAGTCTGAACTCTCCCCTCTACTTTGGTTCTTGTGTTCCACAGAGGTACATCCCTGCTCTAGTTATGAACTAGGTTCCATTTTAGCAGAACCTCAGTTTCCTTTTAGAGAAGATGTAACTTCTATTTTAGCTAATGGGGAGGATTGAGAGGTTTTTGTTGTTATCCATGTTCTTTTCACTGTTACGGATGTGCTGAATTGGGTTATCCTTATGAAAATCTGGCGGTTAAAGAAATTTTCAAGGGCAGTCCTTTGGAGCAAGCTTCAACTAGTATGAAACAAGTCAATAAATTTTTCCATTTTAAAATAAGCTACAGATGGGCCATTCTCTCACTTCTCTTTGAATCTTACCAATAACAGAAATGATCATAAAATACATTTAAAAATTTATGACTGGGAAAATTTCTTTTGGTTACTCTTTCCTAAATAGTTTTACATCATTTGTTTAGCACTTTAAACTGTCAAGAACATCAACCACTGATTTTCTAGCATACCTGTTTGATAGCTACCCTATTGTTTAGATGCAAAAGCACTGTCTCCATTCAGAAGTTGGTTTAACAAGACAAATGTCTGTTACATGAATCAGCTTAACAACCTATAATTAGTACATGACCCTGGAATATTTAGGCAAGGACAATATTTCCACTTCAATTTCAAACAAAAATAATTTATTTTAAGTAATGTCTTGGCATTGTTCAAAACATTAATCAAGCCATTATGTCATACGACTTACTTTCTTTACAAAGGAAAATGCTCAATCTTGGTTTTAAAAAAGGCAAACCAGTAAGCTACATTAGAGATTAGATATAATGTACAGCCTATGCAGCCACATGACAAATAGTTTCTGCTGCTTTGTTATTACACAGGTAGTTGCTTCCTTCAGCTAAAGCTGGGAGTCTTGTATTTGTTTTATGCATATTGGGTTTTGTTCTATTACTTGGCAGGAGATCGTACTCCCTCGAGTCAGCTGTGTTCATTGGTCAGAATAAATTCCAGCATCTGACACCAACTCCATTAATCACAGACAAGCTTGAATAAGTGAGTAAGATAATAGACAAATATCTGGTGAATGGTGAACACTGTTTATATATGTATGCTATTCAATTAATGTAGAAGAGATTTGAAATATTCTTTTGAGTCCAAGGTGTTTGCAACCATCTATCAAAAAGGATAAAGGCCTTCTACATGAAATGCTTTATCTCAGGCAAAAGATGTAGGAACGGAGACATATATTACTAATATTCTTAATACCACCACCCTGAAAGAATACAGAGAAATTTCCGTATAAAGCCATCCTTGTTACTTGTTTATAAATGACAGGCTCTTAGAATCAAAGCGCTGGGGGACATTTCATGATTATACTATATCATATATCAATACAGCACAGAATTTGGTTTCTAGGATTATAATTTCTAATTAATTAAAAACCACTTTCTCAATAAGTAAAATCATTACATTTCAAAACAAAGTTTAACCAGTTAATAAGCTGCTCTACGGAACAAGCAGGTGTAGACCCTTTGAAGAAAACGGCTTTATATAGTTAAACACCCATTGGGATTTTCACTATAGCACTGAAGGACAGATTACACTGAAGCCTTTGTGATACTATTCCTACTTCTAACTGGATAATGTATATGACTGTAATAGTTTATTCACACACCACATGGTTTTTCAACTATTTCATCACTTTTTTTCAATTAAGACTTGAGGGATGTACCAGGACAGAGTTGGCTTCAACAAGCAGATCACTTCAAGTCTTAAAATCCAAATTGTACTTTAAATTTTATCAACATCGTGATTAAAAAATGACTTTAAATCTTATACTTTGAGACACAACAGCACATATAGATGCAATAACCCAGATAACATTGTTCCACTGTAATTTCCTTATCCTTACGCATTATAAGGTCAGCAGAAATATAACCTAAGTCACGTTGCCATTTTACTCCTTTATGCAACTTAAAGCAACTTAACATGCTTTTTCTCTGATACAATGGTCTCCTTTATTTTTATGAGTTAGGCATTTCACATGCTTTGTAAAACCGTGTCTGAAAACTTTCAATTCCATTCTTCACGTGAGGGACAGAAATGTACAATTATCATCAAAGGTAGAGTTGTCATTGTGAAACACCTTAGGTTTATTAATTAGTAACACATATCTGATTCTTAGCCAGAATATGGAGCTGGAGGGTGTTCTTTCATACTGAAAAATCAACTACATAATATGGTACATTATGTGCAAATGTAAATACTGAAGAACTCTGCAAAACTTTAATCAAAATCTGCTTTCAGTTTGTTAATGATTTCCCAAGAAAATCACTGAGGGAGATACAGCAACCTCGTGAGAACATCATAAATCTCTTCATAATTAATTTTTATAATGGCAGTTTTGATTATGTTGATCCAAGTAATGCAGTAGTGGCAGGTTGGGTAAAGGCAAAGGTTTATTTTTAGTTTCCCCAAACGTTGTCTCACTTGATTTAGGAGGGCTTGGGAATACCCAAGAATTATCTTCCAGAGAATTTCTGCCATAAGAATTGTGTTCCTGAAAGTTTGTGCCATCGTGAGGAATGGATCGCTCATGATCTGTCCATGACTGGAGAGCTGCTTTCTCTGATAAAACCTTTGCATCTCCTGGTAAAGGGGAAGACGTGGTATGACAAAGAGTTTTGCCGTTTGGTGAGAGAGGGGCCTGTCTTTTGTACGTTGCAGTAAAATTCGTCAAGTGCAGTTTTGTGCTGTCTTTCCCAAGGTCTTCCGTGCATCCTGCTGGGGCGCAAGCTGAAAAGAAAGCACAGGCTAAGCATCAGCTGTCCTGGTACTTATGATCATAAAACAGTAAACAAACACTTTGTTAACTTGGTTGATTCTAGAACTGGAAATGGACATTCCCAAGTTAGTGCGATCACTGTGGCAGTGTGACTTGAAGTTGACAGATGATCTCAGTTCTAATCCTGGACCCGCTATTTACTGACAGGGTGACACTTGACTGCTTGCTCCAGGTGTCACTTCTCTCGTCTGCAAAATGGACACAGGAATCTTGTCCCGCCCATTATCATAGTGAACATGAGGAAATTCCTATTTTAAAAAGCCAGAAACCAATTCACTTAAAATACAAGCAAAGACCCTGTTCCTGGCTCTTAATATGGCTGGAGAAGGCTTGCAGAATGTTTGTGTGTCAGTGGAGACTAAGAAAGCTGTTTTTAAGTTTTAAATATTTTGTTAGATACAATATTCCTTAGCTTAGTCAAATCTGTTTTCCATAGGTGGTCCAAAAGTAAATTTTTCCAGAAATAACTACATTGTGAATTGGTGAGACCCAACTGAAATTTGATATATATTAAAGGCTTTTATGGATAAAACAATTTAAATTAAAAGCTATAAAATCATCTCATTTCTTGTCCAATATATATAATGGTAAATGTAAATTCTGCTATGGTCACAATATAGGTCAAAAAAAAAAAAAAAGCAAAAAAAATGAGTTTAGTAACATGTAATGGCTTAGAAAACAGACCGCTCTCCAGCTGCTGTTCAGCCACAGACAACACAAAGCAAGGGTGTGCTTCCCTCCCTCTGCATTCCCTTTCCCCAGGCAGCAAAGACAAATTCACCCTCAGCCCAAGACAGATACCAAGTGCAACCAAGGCCTGACTCTAGTTTTAAAGGAGAAAGAAACTGAACCACATTAAAAAATAAGCTCATTGCCCCTTTTCTTGGGAGGAGGTGACAGTGCTCAGCTTCTGGACAGGGTGACATGTGGGTCTAGAGAAAAGGTGACCTGGGCTTATCTCTGTCCACTCTGCAAAGCACTCAATTCTTTGTGGAGAGTGGTGGCCCCGGGCCTGGCACTGTCGTAGGAAACATGCTAGAAACTTACGGTTCAAAGCAGGCAAAGACTGATCATTCACCAGCTCAGAAGGGACATAACAATAAGCATTTCCAAATGAGAAGACAGCATTTCTCCTTAATTATTTTTTGGAAGTTCTATTTAGTATATAAGAGGCACACTGAAAACTCACTGAAAAATTACTCCATGAGTCTCGTTTAAGAGAGGTCTTATTTCTACCATCAACTTAAAGTTTTCTCATACGTAACCCTGGCCACTGGAAAACCTGAGGACAAAATGAACCGTCAACTAAGTTGGGGCGTGCCAAAGCACCTTATTGTTTTGCCTGGTTCATAAGTAACTAACCCTAGAAACAGAAAGGCAATTCTGAATTTAGCTTTCTGTCCCAACGTGCAACGTCCCCCGCCCCACAGGAAACATTTCTGAGGAGTACTATTTATAAAATCTCTTGTGCCCTCTTTAGGAACAATTTGAGGTGCAAATGACAATTTTAAATTAATGATTTTTTTTTTAAAAAAAGTCACATCTCATCCTTTAAAAATAAAGTTTACGGCATTCAAATTTACATTACACAACTTTACAGGAATACAACCATTACGTAATAAAAGGTACAAATGCACTGATTTTTCTCAGTATAGAAACAGCTTTGGCAAAGTAGCCACTACTAGTTAACACAAAACTGAAGAAAAGGTTTAATCAGCCAAGCAGTTAAATATGAACAGCAATGAAAATTTTTGTTTGAAAGGGCTAAGTGAATAGCATCTACTCTCTATTCAAAACAATCTATCCTTTAAGGAAAGAAAAATTAAGTGTACAAAAAATGAAAATAACCAAATAACGAATCAGAGTTCTCTCTTTAAAAACAATTTAAAGAGCTACGTCTTGGGTGTATTCTGTAGCACTGGAATGAAAGTAGCTTTTGGTGTCTTTTTTTTTTTTTTTAATATATGAAGTAGTTGTGGTAAAAGGTCAACCAGAGCAAACTTAACACCTCAGCCTTTAACACATAAGCAACACTTGGCTGAGAAAAAAGCCACAAGGGGAAAAGAATACAGTACTGAAGAAACACACATCAGCAACACCTTTATGTGTGAAGTTGACCAGTATGAGGCTGAAGCCAGAGCAGAGAATGGGTGGCTGTGAATAGACTACATATACTTTGGCTTATCAAAATCATTTGATGAGATTTCAATAAGATACGATAACGAGTTGCTCTTTGAGCAGTTTGGCTGGAATCAGTGGTTTCCGGCAAACCGTGACTTGCCTTTCTTGATTGCAGTTGGGGTTTTCATCTTTCTTAGCAGTTCAGCTTGTACTTGAGTCACCAGATGTAAATTAGACATTTCTCTCTTCAGTTCCCAGTATGCACTTTGCATATTATCACTGAAATACAGGGTTTAAAAAAAAAATAAAGTTAATGGTTATTATTCTCGGTGGAGAGAAGGGAATAACTTTAAAATAGAAATAAGCTTATCTGCATTTCTGCTCAAATTCTTGTGAAATAATACAAATTAAATAAAACTTCCTCATTAAATAATTAAAATATTTAAATAGAGCATTATAACAAGTGAAAAAATCTTATTCACAATAACATTGACCTAATTTTTATCAATTAACTGAACTATATTAAACAGAAGGGTATTATAAAAAGTATTCTAACCAACGAGTTTAATAGTTCTCTTCTCAGGACTGAGATTTTATGGTAGCCTACGATGTGCAGTGGCGTTAATATATTTAATAGTAAGGAATATGGTCTTCACTTGCAAATCTGATCAAGAATAAAGTGACATTCATTCATGGATGGGTTTTAAATTTGTATTTATCTTTTGATTATTCTGTTCTGACGTTGTGAATTGAAATGCTGTTGTCAATTCTGAATGTACACCGAAGCCCACATTAAAATAAAATTTAGGTTTCATGCATTCCAGTCTTTTCTGTTTGACTGGGCTGTCTCATATTGTTGGTTCTAAACCAATGTGACATGACAGCACAAGACATGAAGGGCCAGCTGATTTCCCGGTACGGGAAAAGGAGCTGGAGAGAGGATTATATGAAACAGAAGTAAAAACGTCACAAATACCTCTCATAATTAAAAGCATTTTACCTCAGTTATCTGAGAAGTTATAAATCAGTTATTTTAAACCTAATTTTATTGAGTTTCATCTTCCATTAAGCATTCTTATTTGCATATTTCATGATGTTTTTCTAGGTTCTTAGTTGCCAACTAAATAAATCAAAATCTTCAACACATATGTAAGAACTGATCTCATAGTGTTCAAACAACCCCTACTGCCTCTTAAAGATATTAGTGTAATTTTAGTGATAATGAAATCACATTAAACAAACATGTCACGTCATGCTTCAATTTTTGTCTAGCTATAAACAAAAACCTTTAAAGAAACTACAAGGATAACACTCTTCATATCTAAATCTAATATTCTAATTATGGAAACAGATATATTCAAAAACAGTTATTTTTAATTAGGACATTCCTTTTTTGTCAAAATATTCCCATTCCACTCAGACTATAATTCTTTCAATAGGAGCAGGAGAATAAACTTTCTACTGCTTTTGAGAAAAATCTACTTGTTTTAATCTGTTGTAACGTCATTTGTTAACCAGTAGTCTATTAAAAAACACGGATTTTTGCAGGTTTTTGATAGGTGTGAAATAATTTCTTCACAAAAATTAGTTAACCACCTCTGCTTCGGCAACAACATCTGAGCCGTGTGCTACAATGAGTGTCTCACATAGGAACTGTCTGAAGTGTGAAGAGTCAGTGGTTCCTTGGTGCAATTCTGGGCATTCAGCATGCTTCCCAAAAAGAGTTACTCACACTACGTAGCAGCTAAGTGTAAACACTGTACATGTGCTAATTCATGCAGTCATGATATGAACCATACAGATTAAAAACAGTGGCTTGAGATGGTAAATCAGTACCTGACTTGGAGAAAAGCAAATACGGTACTCAAGACAGTGTTTGGATACTGGAATATCAAACATTTCATCATTCAAAATAGCTACCCATATAAAATAAGAGAAAATTATAATAGAGGTGTTAATGCAGCACTAATACACATTTTCCAATTCAATTTAATGAAGACTGCTTATAAATTAGGTGACACCAAAAACTAGGTCACCTAGTTTAACGTATGTCTAATCTTTTTCTTTTGCCCTTAATGTCACCTGAATTGAAAACTACAGATATAAAAAACTAAAATTATTACTAAGTATAAGCTCTCCCTCTTGTGGATAACAAAGTAATGGCAGTTACTTTACACTTCACCATTTATATTAAAGTGCTATAGTCTTCAAAGTGTGTTAAAATTTTTAAAATTCTACTTGAACAAATCATTGCTTAAGTAAGACTGGACAGTTGTCATCCACAGATCTTTACCAGAGCTCCAGCTAACCTTTACTTATCCAGGTATTTTTGAGCCTATAAACTGTTCCCCTTCTACCTCCCACCAGAGGGGAATATAAATTAGTTAAATTTTGCTTTAAATACCATACAAGCAAAATCCTACTGATATATATAGTTGTGTACAAAGAACTCATAAAGCTACCTGAACACTGAGATGCAACACCAAAGCACCCCAAATGAGAACCCTAAGAAATAAGACAGATGAGACAAAAAGATAACGGTGGTTGAGCATGTACTATGTGCTAGACAGGCACCTCACCCCGTTCTCACACAAACGCGGCAACCTGGGAGCTCACTTCACACACAAGGAAGCAGGTGCAGGAGAACTTCCTGACTAACAAGCTGCTGTTCAAAGCTGCCTTTCAGCTATCCAGTCCTGTGACTGACTGCTGCCCTTTGTGGGTAACATTTTTCAAATCATCATAACCTTCAGCTTCATCACATGTTTACCAACTACTGACTTCCAACACAACCTTCTTCGTCCCAGTATAAAATTCCACACCTCTAAATTTTAAACGTAATGAAACCTGCTTATCCACATCTCAAGAAGGGGGCACATGTCCAGCTTACATGGTAAAAACTGTAAAAGCTCAGTTTTCTTAATTGACACTGTACGTTCAACTCTTTAATATTGAATGTTCCTTGTATAAGAAAAATCTACTTGATTTTTTTTTTTTTACTTCAGCCCTATTTTTCTTTAGCTTTTCAAAATTTATTGAGCTATTACATTCCCCAGAGGAATTAAAATGAAAGTATGGGATAGTCTTAGCCAAGAACTAGAGACTTAGAAATGTATATCTTGACAACTGTGATTTCTTCAAACAAGCATCTTTCAAATATTTTTAATTGTAAGGCACAGCAGGCAATCATTTTACACTGCAACCCATATTCTGTTATGTTTTATTCTGTTTTATTTCTTATTTCTAAAATGCTTGTCTTAACTCACAAAATTTCATGATCAACTAAGGCAACACAGCACAGTGTGAAAAACACTAACCTAATCCCTATTTTCTAAACCAAGAATTTGCATCTGAAGAAGTTACCCCATACCTAGATCTGGCTTAAGAACTGAAGGCAACAACATAAAGATAACCCCAACTAGTACACTGGCAGGACACTGGCCAAGTTTCTGATGGGCAGGGCTGTTATTGTTAAATGATATTGTATACAATGAGGAACATATAAAAGGCCTCCAGTAATTAAAATGTTCACTCAGGAAATATGGGGAACAATACCTTGTTCCCCTGGCAATATGATGGAGGAAATGCAAAGAAGGAGGTGTTCCAAAAAGGGGAGTTTTCCAAATAACTGGAAAATAATCCTTAAAAATACCTAAACTTTTAGTTAATGGTTTTATGGAAACATTCCTATGTACTTTTCTCCTAATATAGTAAACTTAATTTAGCATCTGAATTGTTCCATTTAGAAGTGGATGACATAACTTAAAGACTAATAAAACAGGACTATAAACTGTAAATAGGTATAAATGATAAGGTAAAGGAAAAACAAGATAAAATGCAGTCAGGAATGAGGCTAACATAAAAATGCATGATATAAAGTTTACCAAGGGTAAGCTACAAGTTTGGTTATTAGTTTTCTAGTTGCTAGCCAGAAGAGGGAGAGCTAATCAGTTCTGCAATCCACAGTGCTATGGGTTTGCAAACACAGAAATGTACTTGAGCACTGGGGAGCCATTAGGACCCGCTTTAATTACACAGTTCTTTAACATACAGAAACTCTTAGACTGAACTTAATTCATTCTAAAATCTTTTTCTCTCAGTTGATACCCTGAATTGATACTGAGCTTTAGAGAATTCAAAACTGTACTTCAAAGCCAAAATTACATAGTTCTCAGCCTCAGAAACCAGACTCATCTCTTGGGGCCTTCCTCCTCCTCCAAATCCTGGCCTAGAGATCCTTCACTATCTTTTTAGTTATATGATGCCTTCAAACACACATCTTTTTGGTGGGTGGCGGACAACTTTTCAAGTTATTCTCAAAAGAAGTGATCCAAATTATGTAACACTGCCCATGAATGGAAGCAGAAGCCCTGTTCTATACCATGTACTTCTAATAAACTATTTATATAAGCCCTTTTATTTGACCTACTGATTCTAACATGCTTCTTTCCAAAAATGGTTTAAGAGGCTTATAAAAATGACAAATACAACAAAATTAATAAGGGGAAACCTAGGTTGACAGGAAGAAAGAAGGTAACTGACATAGAAGACACCTTGGAAAAATAATTCACATGGACGCTATACTAGACACATGGTTTAAAAAAAGGAAAAACTTCCTTGCTGGATATTTAGATGCAAATTGAAGGCATAAGTGAACTACTGTTTGAATGGCAGGGCTGAGTAGCTGCAATAGACTCTGGCCCATGACGCCTATGATACTTACTGCTGGCCCTTCACACAGGAAGAGGGGCTGCACCGTGTTTGCTCATACTGTTTTCCCCAACTGAGCGTTTCTCTCCATTAGATTTTTGATAGGAGGAATAGGTATGAGATAATTCAGTAAATTTTGGAAGCCAAATGAGCAAACAATGAAGTCAAATGAGTCTGTTTCATTGGGTGGAAGCATCCATGGAGAGAGGGGATGCTAACATAGCAGAACAAAAATTATCAGATAAAACAATGCACTTATGTTACTTAAATAAAAATGATATATATATTTGAGAAAAAAAAGGGCCAAAGTAACATACATGAACTCTGATAGCTACTTTTTTTTTTTTTTTTTTTTGCGGTACACGGGCCTCTCACTGTTGTGGCCTCTCCCGTTGCGGAGCACAGGCTCTGGACGCGCAGGCCCAGCGGCCATAGCTCACGGGCCCAGCCGCTCCGCGGCATGTGGGATCTTCCCGGACCGGGGCACGAACCCGTGTCCCCTGCATCGGCAGGTGGACTTCTCAACCACTGTGCCACCAGGGAAGCCCATGATAGCTAATTTTATTCTTACCCCAAGAGGATAGTTCTCTTAAAATTCTTGTCATATCAAAGACAAAGGCTGTCCAAGTTTGCCCTTAAGACAAAGTGATATTGCTGTGTATGGAAATGCATAATTCTTCATGTAAAAATCAGGATTACAGAATACTTCTGCACAACTAGCTCCCTAAAATCCTATCTAAAATATTACTGAATGTTCAAAAATTTTATCTAAGGCATCACAATATGCACCTTTCTACTGCTCAAGTTCAAGCCTGTTGTTAAGGAACAGTTAAATATTTTTTATAAATACATTGTGATCAGAAATTACATGCAGTACCCAAATAGTGTCAATCTGTTTTTAAGGTCAAATCATAACAGAAATCTATGTACCTATACAAAGTGGCCTACAGAATAGTTATTATTGTTATATAATGTATTATTATTCAATGCTGAAGGATGTTCATACCTTGAAATGCTTAGTCTTTGGAGATCTCTGCTCTTCAGATTGTCTTCCTGAGATGGATACTGTCATTGTTTAAAAAACAGTTTAAAAGTTGTAATTGTTACCTTCTATTTATTCTCAGTACTTTATTACCCTACACGTGCTTCACCTTTTACAGAATACATCTGTAACTGTACAGCATAAAACTAGTATCTTATATTCAATTTTAATGAAATAACTCCAAATCTATACCAGATATTTCTAAATCATTTCCAATTATTTAAAGTCAGTAATGCTTTAATTTTCTTTAAAAAATACACTTGCTCTCACATAAAAGACCTTGGAGTCTTACAAAATGTATTTCTGATGATACCAATCTGATATCTATATTCAAAAAAGGGTTAACAAATTTATCAAATTACTGTTTCTTCAGGTATAGCTGAGTGAATTCCACCAGAAAATGGAAGTTTATTGGTATTTCACTTTTTGGTATTATTACAAAGAAGTACCAAAATTTAACAGGTTATTGTTTAAAAAGATTAACATAAATTTCTTCTTTCCACAAGAAAATGACAGGGAAAGGACTTCATAAAGTCCTTATATACTTCCAAGTTTTAGTAGTTTAGGTTATAGATGACAAAAAGAACCTATAAAAGATATTTAAAAGTGGACTTAATACATTTAAGATAACTCTGTAACACACTTGTTTGCAATGCATTCAATTCAGGGTCTGTAACAAATAAAAATGACTACCACAGGCACTAGTTCTATTAGCAGACATGGCCACTATAAACTAAGAGAACAAAATTTAACTTTACCATTTCTTATTTATATAATCTAAATGATATTTTTTAAAGTGGAACACTAAAAAGCCAGAAAAGGACTTCACGAGTCCTCTGAGTTTGGGAGTGTAAAATATCAAAATGTACTACAGAAGTTAAAGTGTCTTTGGATCTGATTGTTCAGAAAATACCAACTAAATACTGTAAATGATTTAGTTGCATCTCAGGGAGCCCTGTGGACAGGGGAAATAGAACTGGCCCACAAGTCAGAGGAAGTCTGACCACTAACAAAGCACATAACCTTGGACATTTTCCTTTCCTGTTCCTCACAGGAAATGAAGGAATCAGATCAAGTCACTTTTCGTTTCTCTGTATAATTAATTTAAAATGTACATTTTAATTAGTGTATACTTATACATATATGCACAATGGAAACCTTCCTTGTTTTTAAAGCCAATGATAGTAAACAAAACAAAACAAAACAAAAAACCTAACAGTTTTGCTTGGTGAAGTATTTCTCCAGCTACCACCTAACAATTCAGAAAATCTAACGTAAATTAGCAAAAAGCACAAAGGAATTGTCTCTAATACTCAAAGACCCTGTCCCTGGCCAGTCGTCAGTTTGCCATGTTCTAAAGGCAGTAATGGATGTTTCCCAACTTGTGCCATCTGATGTTGGAGTTTCACATAAATGGGCCCATAGCTACAAAATCCTGGGAAACACTGTTCAAGTTAAATAGGTTCCTGTACTTCAGGACTGCTCAGAACCTTTAGTACACACAGCACACTGTGCATCTCTAAAGAGGCTGTTATTGGCTACCTTAGGCATCTACACCAACTCCATTTACTGAGCCAGTGTTTCCTATGCTTCGGTCCTAGTGTCTGTTTTTCTCAAAGGATCCACTGTTCTGAATATAAGTGGCTGGAAAACTGGAGGATACAGAAAGTAAAGAAGGCCCATAGTGGAACTGACCCTGGAACCTTGACCTCATTAATACCAAACACTCAATCAACTGAGTTCACTAAGTACTTTAAAAAAAAAAAAGCAAAGCCCCCAAAGCCCCACTATTCTGTCCATGTAGGATGCTATTTCACACTTCAGAAGGTGTTATAAAATATGTTTCACAGAAAGTACCATCTTAAAAATATTTGTAAGTATAGCTACAGTAGATACAAGTAAGATTATTAATGTGAACATAAATTTTCTCTCCATAGCTTGCTCTTTGACTCCCATATCCAAGAGGACTCTGACCAGTAACACCTTTGAAACAAGATTGAAATGTACACATCCCACAATACCAAGATTTAAACTTGGAACCCTTGATAAATTGATAAATTTCCACTCCATCTTTCCCTGGTTCATATCTTTATATTAGTTGTGAGCATTTTTGACTTTAAATCTCCCCTCCCCCAGCCAAATAAATTCCTATGAAGAAGGGACCGTGTCTTAAATCCCCTTTTCAAAAAAAAATTCCTCCCTTACCTCACCTTCAACTCTTAAAGTTTCTTAGTCTCTCAGATTCAATTTCATCAGCAATAAAACAAGTGATTTATAAAGTTTCTTCTACCTTCAAGTCTGCTTCTGATTTGTGAAAGATGAATTAAACTAAAAGCAAATTTATCCTCTAGCACCACCTAGTGGAAAACAAATAATAAGAACTGAACTGTATTAACACATATCACATATACACCCCTAAAGCGCTGCTTTTCTGGATTACCCTAATTAATTTTTTTGAAACACATTCACTTATTGAATACCCTATGTACTAGGCACCATGCTGCTTAGATATTTAATGTCAAGTTTATAGAAAAAAAGCTCAGTTAAATGAGTTTGCTAATGTCACAATAAGCAACATAATCATGAACCAAGTTTTTATGATTCCATGGTTCTGCTTCCTACTCTATAAGGAGATATCCATTATTTATAAAAGCTATCAAATCATTTCAAGTAGAAAGTATATACTGACAATTGTAATTCAGAGCTTCAAGATGCAGATCTTTTCCTGCAAGCACATAAAAGAAGCTTCTCAAGGGCTACGGCAACTGGGCTTGCAAGACAGGATGCGGGAAGCTACTAAAGGAATTGTGCGTGTAATCACGGGTGCAAAGCTAGGAAAATCAACTTCAGATGTCAAGTAGGAAAACAATTTTTTTTTTTTGCTCTAATGGGAGGTGATAGTAATTTTTATAGTGGGTGTTTCCCCTTTATCAGGTCTGGGGGCTCCAAATCAAGTTCTTAAATCAAGTTCTTAATGTCCAGTTCAGAAGAATTCACTGGGTAAAGGCCAAGGCAGGATGCTGTATTATTCTTAATGCCTGTCTCATTCTTAACCAGTGGTCACCTTCAGTAAAGACCACATTAGAGACGAGAGACCTGTCGGCTCATCTAAGGATACTTGGGACTCAGGGCAGAGTGCTGGCTGGCAGTGAGCCACCTCCTCTTTCAGGTGGTGGCTGCTCAGAAGAACCTAGGGTGGGGACATAGCTCCTTAGTAGTGCTGGATACTCTGATGGGCAAAATGTTGACCTGAGAAATAATTATCTAAGTGGTTACCTTAGTTTGAAATACATAAGTGTATAGAATGTATATAATGGCTATTGAACTCCATACTACTAAACTTTTCAATTTCTTGTAATAACTATTTTAAACTTTGTGTTTGGAGTATTGCTCCCACACTGCTCTGCTTCTCTACCATTCCTTCTTTTTATTCTCAGCATTGTCATGACATTGAAAACATTTATCCAAGCTTTTCTGAACCCAATGTAAAGTTGTCCCTCAGTATCCTATCCATGGGACACTGGTTCTAGGATCTGCAGTGGGTACCAAAATCTGCGTATGTTCAAGTCCCACAGTCGTCCCTCTGTATCCTCGGGTCAGCATCCATGGATTCAACCAACAATGGATAGCGTAGTCTACAACCTGTGGTGGCCTCGATCCACAGATGTGGAACCCACAGATACCAAAGACCGACTGTACACGTACTGAAAACAATCCTTGTATAAACAGACCTCCACGGGTCACAATCCCATTGTCCAGGGATCACTCTATTAGTAGACAGACTCTGGGTGAGGACCTGAGAGGCAACTTATGTTTCAGTGGATGACTTCAGGCTAACCACACTTTAGCAGCTCAGCAGGGTTTTTGTTTTGCTCCCCACTCCCACCCCCCGCTCCGCCAACCCCAATTCTTGCATTCTCAGCTATTTGCTGAAAATTAAAGTTGCTCCAAAAGTATTAGACTTCTGAGAATTAGTGGATGCTGTAAAGTTTTGTTTTAATAATTCTAAAAGCAAGTCTCCTGTCATGTCTAAATTAATCCAATTATTATGTTAAATGAAGTGGGAAACTTAAAACCTGAGTTCTCTTTAAACTTTACAGAGAAAAAAATGACTTAAGGAAACTGAAGGAAAGGAAGTCTGAAAGAACAGCTTTAATTAATAAACTAATAAGGTTTTTAAAAATTAGCTTTTAAACAAAAAATCATAATTCTGGGATTATGTTAAAAGTATAGAGTTATCATTTTAGCAAAAACGATTAAAGGGGAAGATAAAGGTGTATTTTCAGATAATGTGACTCTAAGTAGTTATAATTTATGTCAACTCTATGATTTAACACTTAGTTATAAATCCTACATATGATGCACACATATGCATGCTGAATTTCTCAATTTAATAATTTTGTAATACCGTTTGTCTGGCTTTTTGTAGCTCTATTTTGAGATCTCTACATTCTTTCCTCATCAGTTCCAGTTCTTGTTCCAAACCATGGATCTTCAGGTCACAGCTCAACTTTTCCACCTCCCAGTTGGATGAAGGTGGATTTAAATTTCTTATCACTAAAAAAAGGACGGACATTAAAATTGTTATTTCTGACTTCTACATTGGTTGCAATTCGAAAAAGATTATGCTAATAAAATGCAGGTTAAAAGAAAAACCAATATAAAACTTGAACAATTACTAAGTTTCTGAAAAACAGCAATTACTTTCAAGTATCTATGCTAGTAAGAAATCTAGCAATCTTATTTTAGAATGTATTAATTACCCCATCCCCGATTTTTGGTTTAGGATAAAGAGCAAATTTGTCAGCCTGAAACTTTAAAATATACAACACATATCAAGCATATGCTGAAATTATAGATGGATGAATAATCTATATACATCAAGGTTAAGAGTGATAAGAATTAAATGAAGTGAGTAAACTGATGCTCACTCAGCTCATCACTCCATCTAGTCCCTTTAGACAGTATAAAGTTTGACCATCAGGCCTAGAACATAACTTCCAAACAATTTTATTCATAAACATTCCACTGTACAAACTCAATACCACTGGATATGGACTAACCCTTGACTTGGTTCCTTAGGCTCTGTACATAGAAAAAGCCCCAATCAGCTGCCATGAGAGATCTCATCTCAACCTCCCATCAAAAGGTTTCTCAGAGGCCTACTCGTCAGCTTGTCTCATCAGAGTGAATGTGCATGGGAGCAGGCTAATACCCACATCTCCCACTCTTAACTTTTCAACATAGCATCTCATCTGCACATTGTAACAACCTTTAGAAATTGGGGTGGGGGGGAAGCAACTGTAACTACTCAATGACAGGGCATCTAGCAGTGGGCAAGAGGCTTTGGAGAGGATGAGGTTCTACTCCTTTCTTCATCTACTTCACTGCAAACTAGCCCTGAATAAAAACCATCCAATTTTCTCTAGGAAAAGTACAATTTATATTCAAGGAAAAGTTAAAAGTTGATATTTTGTAAAAGCAGAAGAATTAATATAAGCCTAAAAATTAAAAAATAAGTCCTTAGGATACAGATATAGAAAACTGATCATGGATATAACACAGGAATGGAAAAATGTATTAATTGCGTTAGAATAATTATAACAAGTTTAAGTGGCCTACCCTGCTGAGTTTCCACCTCTGTCCTCAGCTGGAGGAGTTCTACTTCTTTAGATTGTAGCTGTTCATTCAATACTTTCAAAGATTCAGAGTTGTCTTTATTCTAGTTAAGTAGAGAAAATGCCAAATTACATTCAATAAAATCTATAGGTTGGTATTATACTATAAATTAATTTTCAGGTAGATGTTGAAAAAACTGATTCTAGCCTTTGAAAAGCAAGGTGGGAAATGAGCTCAGTTTTTCACTAATCTCTTTTTCTAACTTAGGACATATTATTCACTGGCTTTTTTAAAAAAACACAGTGATAAACTCTACTAAGTCATGATTTTTCAAAAGAAGTTAGTGGTGTTAGATGTACTTAAGACCTAAACATCAAAAAAAAAAAAAAGACCTAAACATAATTACATATTGAGTACTTATTTTGTACAGAAATAACTTACAAATATTCCTATCAAAATTTTCTATTTTTGCCTTGAGCATGCAATTTTTTTTATCTAATAAGTGTAAATATCTCTCATTTCTAACTTTAACCTCTTGAAGGAGAAAACTCATTTACAATATACAGATACCATCCTTTTCAAACCAACTTACCATTTTATCCAATTTGCTCTTCAAATTATCTCTGTCAATGCAAACCTCTCGATACGCATGGTAGGCCTTATTTACTTGTTCTCGTCCCACAGAACTTGTTTCTTCATCCTTTCGAGCTCCTATAAGCTAATGGTATAAAATTAGAAGACAAAGCTTAAGAGGATATTCTACATAAGAAAATAAGTCAGTCTTCTATGGCTCCACAACTTACCTTAATTACTCTAATGCAGGGAATAAAGCCTGGACTACAATTAAGTGAACATTTCACTTCCACACAATTAAGCTTTACTGATTAAGAAAGTAAAAAGTACAGAACAGATATTTTAAAAACTCTTCTTTCAGGCTTTTACTTAATCAGTATCTTATACTTTGTAGTAACTATTTATAATATTAATTCGTCATACTAAACACAGTACATCATTCTTTTATAGTGCTTATGTGTTTTCCAAGCCAGCACACAGTATTTAATTTCCATCATCAGAAAAGTATCAAGTTAGTGTGTACTTGACATTTTAAGGAATAGACGTGTTAGTTCAAGTCCTATATTATTCCAGAAGAGAAATTATTAGGATTGTTGGTCACAAAGTACAGAAATATTTCCAATGTTACTTATACCAAATCACATTTTTCTATTGACTTTTAGAATAAACCTAACTACAAGCTCCAAAATGTTACCTTTTGTCACTCTATCCAGTATGTCACAATTTTATTTAATAGTCATTAAGAAAATTCATACGAATACAAAGGAGTTGATTATTTTTAAAACTGAGTCTTTTCTTACTTCCTCCAAATGAGTGAAACTCTACCAAGCCCTATCCTTAAGTTTTTATAACTAGATCATTTCCTTCCCCCTTTGTGCAAGCTGCTGTCTGTAACATACCACTACACTGAAGATCTGAGGATCATAAATTATGATCTGAAGAAAAATGAACTAAGTTAAACTTTAAAAATAAATAGATGCGTGAGGAAGATTTCCCAATAAATGGATGAGTGAGGAAGATTTCCCAATAAGCTAAGTAGATCTGTTGATTTATAATTGAATCAGCTACCTTGCTTATGTATTCTATAACAGTTTCTGCATTAAAAGGTGTAAACAGAAGACATTAATTCATCAGTTAAATGCATTCTTATTACGTGTGTTCAAGAACAAAGAAGAATGTTGAGGTAAAGAAGATGTCAGTCCTGGTAAAATTTCAGTACTGATGAAAACATTATTAAACATATCAGAACAATGTTCCAGGAACTTCTTCCTTTGACACTTCATTTCCTTTGTTGGTATATAATTTTTTGCACATATTTAAAAATCCTGAATAAATACATACAGCTATGAAGGTAAGGCAATCTGAAAAAAAGAGGTAAGAAAAATATTTGAACTTTAATCCCTTCATGTTGTTAATCCTATTCTGCAAATATTCACCAAGCACTATGATAAGTGAAACACAGTAGGCTAAGTAAAATGCCCAGGGTTTTGAGATTAGCAGGGAGTTATCCTTAGAAATTTGGTACTCATGGAAGACAGAGCAGAAAAATATTTAAAATTTCAAATGCTTTGAATTATTAGGTCACAAACATAATGAAGGTAGTAAATAGATAAATTACCTTTTCTTCCAAAACTCTTATTCTTTTTTTTAAGAAAGAATTCTCTTTCTCTGAATCCTTAAGTCGTTTTTTGATGTCTTCATATGCAGTGACAAGGGCAAAATGTGAAGCAACAGATTCATCTCCTGAATATATTGAGACTGGAGTCACTGTATCTCTCCTATGGGCTTTTTCATGATTCAGAATGCAGATATCATCTTCTACCAGTGCATCCATGACAGCTATTTAAAAACATAAAACAGAATGTCTCATTGAATAAATGAGCAGAAAAAAGAAGGTATATTTAGAATAATGTGAATATTGGGGAAATGTTTAAAAACTCCTATTTCTTTTTCATTTTTTGAGATACAGTTGATGTATAATACTATGTAAGTTTCAGGTGTACAACACAGTGATTCACAATTTTAAAGGTTATATTCCATTTATAATTATTATAAAGTATTAGCTATATTTCCTGTGCTATACAATATATCCTTGTAGATCATTTTATACATAGTAGTTTGTACCCCTTAACTTCCTACCCCTATCTTGCCCCTCCCCCATTCCCTCTCCTCACTGGTAACCACTAGTTTGTTCTCTATACCTGTTTCTGTTATATTCACTAGTTTATTTTTTAGATTTCACATATAAGTGATACCATACAGTATTTGTCTTTCTGTCTGACTTGTTTCACTAAGCATAATACCCTCCAAATCCATCCATGTTGTTGCAAATGGCAAAATTTCATTCTTTATGGCTGAGTAGTACTCATTCCATTGTACATATATACCACATCTTTTTTTCTCCATTCATCTGTCGATGGACACTTAGGTTGCTTGCTTCCACATCTTGACTATTGTCAATAGTACTATGAACACTGGGGTGCATGTATCTTTCTGAATTAGTGTTTTTACTTTTTTGGATATATACCCAGGAGTGAACTTGCTGGGTTATATGGTAACTCTATTTTTAGTTTTTTGAGAAACCTTCATACTCTTTCCACAGTAGTTGCACCAATGGCTTCTTGATGATAGCCATTCTGACAGATGTGAGATGATATCTCATTGTAGTCTGAATTTGCATTTCTCTGACGATTAATGATGTTGAGCATGTTTTCCTGTGGCTGTTGGCCATCTGTATTTGGAAAAATGTCTATTCAGGTCTTCTGTCCATTTTTTAATCAGGTTGTTTGTTTTTTTGATGTTGAGTTGTATGAGGTGTTTACATATTTTGGATATTAACCCCTTATCGGTCATAACACTTGGAAATATTTTCTCCCATTCAGTAGGTTGTCTTTTCATTTTGTGGATTATTTCCTTTGCTGTGAAAAATCTTTTAAATTTATTTAGGTCCCATTTGTGAATTTCTGCTTTTGTTTCCTTTGCTTTAGGAGATAGATCCAAAAAAAAAAATACTGCTATGAATTATGTCAAAGAGTGTTCCGACTGTTCTCATCTTTATAGTTTCAGGTCTTACATTTAAGTCTTTAATCCATTTTGAGTTTATTTTTGTATATCTTGTCAGAGAATGTTCTAATTTCATTCTTTTATATTAACTGTCCAGTTTTCCCAGCAACAGTTATTGAAGAGACTGTCTTTTCTCCATTGTTAAAATTTTTTTTTGTTTTTTACTTAAGTATAGTTGATTTACAATGTTCTGTTAGCTTCAGGTATACAGCACAGTGATTCAGTTTATGTATATATAATATGCACACACACACACACACACACACACACACATGCCTGTAATGTTTGTTTTGCTTTATTTCAGACAACATGAATACTAAGGGAAGGTTTTGTTTGTTGTTTTCAGGGTCTGGTCTTCCATCATTGTCTATTTGCTTTTCTGATTTTATAACTGAAAGCTTCCAATTGCTCTCAACTAAAGTCAGAGCTTGGCATGTCCACTGATTTGTTTATATCTAGGATTATAGGAAAGTTAGGCAAAAATAAATGTGTTTACTACAAATCTGAGTAGTTGAAACCTATGATTCAGTCATTCTTCACCAACACCAATTTAACAATTTCTAACCATGTAGGCCAACTCCTTAAGTTAGATTCTTTGGCAGTTTATCAAGAAAGTCGAAAAATACCCCAATATCCTACAATATCCCCCCAAAATGGCAGATCCTCATAACCATAATTAACTCCTGCTGCTTCCAGTACAAAACTGCACTTTCTCCTAATGATGGATAAAGAGTAAAGTTTTCTTCCTCTGAAGGGTTTACTTTTTCTTCTCTGGATTCAACTCTGTTCCAAAATAACAGTAAACATAATTCGAATCACATTGCTAGTAGCTGAAATCCTCATATTTCCTTTCCAAAAGGAAAGTATGGGTTATTCCCATACTGCAAACCTCAAGTAGGCATATGTGTCTCTATCTAAGACTCTTTCACACACACATTATATCTTAAAAGAGGAACAAGCAGAATAAGAGCACATGGCTAGTGGATGCAGTCTAGCTTAAGGAGAAGTAAAAGTGTGCCTATCTTAGACATCTGACTTAAAATGTCTTAATATCCAACCAAATGGACAGGATTTACTCAACTGGAATCATTCTTTTTTTCCCTAAAGACAGCTGAAAAACAAACTGCTCTACAGAGTTGAAACAGATGGTGTCCCACAGTTTGTGCACTTTGAGGATCCAAGCCTGTATGCTTTTGCTTTACAGGAAGTTCTAACTAGGTCAGCAGTGTGACTTCCTACTCATTCATTTTTATCATGAAACAATCATTTACTCAGCAAGGAAAACCCAATGTGGGAGACGACTGTGCAGTAAAATAATTGTTATGCCATAAAGGGAAGTAATATATTTGAGATAATACAGAATGCTATGAGGATTGAGGGGTGGGGAGGAGGAGGAATTTTTAAAGAAGGTACCGGGAAAGATCAAATGACTCTTAACCCTGCATTCTTAGGTGAAGAGTGTGGTTATTTTTATTGTACTTTCTGTACTTAAACACTAACAGTTTGCTAACTTCCAGCAGGGGTAACAAGTTCAAGGGCCTGAAAGAGTGCGGAAAAGAATGAGGAGGGGAATGACAAGAGATGAGATTGGAAAAACAGAATGGAGACCAATGGAGGTTGTCCTTTACGATAAAGAGACTATAGGATTTGGTCCCTATTCTGTGGAATTTAAGGAAAACCTGGACATGATTCAAGAATGTGAGAAATACTTATATAACAACTATAAAATATATTCGTAATCAAATGAACTACTTAGTATTATGCTAAGTGTTTTACAAATGTTATCCCCATTAACTCTCATGATTACCCTATGAGGTAAGAAAATCTTATTACACCCATTTCACAGATGGAAAAACTGGGACCCATAAAGGTTATGAAGTTTAACCAAGATCAGCACAAAAACTTGGATTTCAGAGCCTGAACTATCAGTACTTTTCCCTCCCCACTGAATCTTTTTTTGTGTGTGTGCGGTACGCGGGCCTCTCACCGTTGTGGCCTCTCCCGTTGCGGAGCACAGGCTCCAGGCACGCAGGCTCAGAGGCCATGGCTCACGGGCCCAGCCTCTCCGCGGCATGTGGGATCTTCCTGGACCGGGGCACGAACCCGTGTCCCCTGCATCGGCAGGCAGACTCTCAACCACTGCGCCACCAGGGAAGCCCACCCAATGAATCTTTTACACACTAAATTCATCAAGAACTACAAAAGTAGGAACCTTTTGGAAGGTTTTTAAGTACCTTATATGGAAGGGAGTGTAATGATTTAACAATGTCACATTTTATAAAGTATGATAACTGGTCATTTTTAGGATAAAATGTGTAGTCAGATTGCTTATTTTATATACTTATATTTGTTGCCTATTTTATTTATAAATCACCCAAAGTTGCATATGGTCTCTCTCCCCTAAATACAAGAAAACATTATTTGCCTAAAAAAGCTTTTTTCAAGTTTTATGTCATTATTCTATACACTATAAACATGACTTGGAATACACTGTCCTAAAAAATTGCTTATCTGTCTTAAAAAGTATATGAGAAATAGCCAAGCACACCAAAGAGAAAATCCACTTGCATCACAGATATGCATCAAATTTTAATAGTTGTCATTTAAATTTGTTATGAAATGAGAATGAAAAATTTAATTTATATCCTTGCAAAAATAAATATAAAATCACATAAGTATCAGAAATATTAATGCTTATCATATTACTCCATACACACCCCACTTCTGGAGATTAAAAGCTGCAGGGCCAGGAAAATGAGATCTTAGAAAGGTACAAATAATAGAAGGCAGATATCCCACTGTATTTATTACTATACTGAAAGGAAAACTGCTAGCAAAGTAAAAAAATAGGTTATGTGTAACCTTTGGCTTTATTGCTAATGCAAGCATCCTTCCTCAACCTTATTTCTACAGAAAAGTAAAGGGAGCTGCAGTAGCCTACCTCACAGTAAAGTAAGATTCAGTTTTACATACTTTGTGATGAAATGCCTCTTCATGGGTATCCAAAGTATCTGGCCCGGAAAATTTGATTTTCTGCATAAATGGTAAAAGCCTAATTGGCTATTATTATACTTAAACTAGACGAAGCTAGCTTTAACATTTGCGAAAATTTATACTGTATCTAACCTTATTTACCATAACTTAAATTATCTTAAAATAACAAACCTGTGTTTACTTTAATCTTTAAAAAGTGAGTACCATGAGCAGAATAGTATTATCAAAGATTAGAATGATCAAAAGATTAGACAGTAATTTAAATAGCCTAGCAGGAATTGATAATATTAATTTTTAAAACTTAACAAATGTCAAAAATATTATCCCAAGATTAAGTGGGCCTCTCTCTACCATGAAAGTCAATGATAAATGTATCCTACAGGAACATGCAACACAAAAAATGGTCTTTTACAAGAATATTCTAAGAAACTGGAGCTGACCTAGAGCAGTGTTTGCAAAGTGAGGAATGGACAACTGCCTTAGAATCATTTAGCCTTCTCTTCAAAACTACTGATTGCTAGGCTCCAGTGCAGATCTATGCAAATCAGAATGTTGGGGTGAAAATCATCAAACTGAACTGTCAGTAATCAGTCCATGTGACTTTAAGTCCCATTCCAATTTAAGGACCGCTACTGTAGTGGAAACAGAGCTAAGTGGAGACTACGTGATTTACAGAATCCCGATGATAACTAGTACTCTTAAACATCTGTGGGCATGGTTAGTTCTATGTTATCAGTTGGTAAACATCACCTAACTTTTCTTTTTTTTTTTTTGAACATCTTTATTGGAGTATAATTGCTGTACAACAGTGTCATCACCTAACTTTTGCATGGAGATTTTGTTCTTATTACAGAAAGTTACTTTTCATCATTTCATCTTACCACAATAATAAAGGAGAGTGAGATATATTTATCTATAGACAAATAAATTTATATATAATCATGAAAACAGTTTATATATTTGGCAATTAGATTTTGTTTCTTTTCAGAGGTTTACATAAGAGAAGTACAAATTAAAAGAGAATTAGAGGGCTTCCCTGGTGGCACAGTGGTTGAGAGTCCGCCTGCCAATGCAGGGGATGTGCCCCGGTCCGGGAAGATCCCACATGCCGCGGAGCGGGTGGGCCCGTGAGCCATGGCCGCTGGGCCTGCGCGTCCGGAGCCTGTGCTCCGCAACGGGCGAGGCCACAACAGTGAGAGGCCCACGTACCGCAAAAAAACGAAAAAAAAAAAAAAAAAGAGAGAATTAGAAAGGACTGAGGTGAAAGATGTTGACAATTGCTGAGAACAATGAAATTCCCAAGAACGATTAAAAGTTGTTGTGATCACCCAATTCCAGTGTGGGGGAGGAGGCATTTCCACACCATCAGCAAGCAATGCTCTGGACACCAGCTGGGTGCCCTACAATTCAACTCAATTCTGACACAGTCTACCTAAAGATGGCATGGGATTCCACACATAAAGGGCTCAGTCCCACAAGACTTCCCTCTACTAAAGAAGCCAACGGCAAGCCCAAGTTGCTACCTGTACTTCTGAGGGACCAGCTGCAAACTGGAGGTTCCAATGATTCCCTCCAATTCAGGATGCCAATCACCAAGTCCAGGTTGTTACCTGTACTTCTGATCAACTGGCTGTAAATCAGAGGTGCCCACACGTTCTTGAATTTGATTAACTTGCTAGAGCAGCTTAGAGAACCAAAGAAACCCATTTACTCACTTGATTACTGTTTATTATGAAGGATATTAAAGGGTATGAATCACCAGCCACGTGTAGAGATACACAGGGCCAGGTGCTAACAAAGGAGCTTCTGGCCTCCTGGAGTTTGGGGCCAGCATGGTGGCATGTGGAAATGTTCTGGTTCACCAACCTGGAAGCTCTCTAAACCCTCCCCTCTTTGGGTTTTTATGGAGGCCTCATTACATAGGCATGATTGATTAAATCACTGGCAACTGATTCAACATATCTCACCCTCCCACCCTCCATCCCCCAGGTCAATGGGACTGAAAGTTCTAATTCTCTAATCACCTGGTGAGTTCCCCTGGCAACCAGCCCTCATCCTGTGGTGCCTTCCAAAAGTTCACCTCATTAACATAAATCCAGTCAAGGTGGAAAGTCTCCTGTTATAAGTAACAAGATATCCATTTATGTCACCTTGATGTCTCTGAAAAGGTTTCAGAAACTGAGGACAAGGGACCAAATATTATGGCAAAAGATGCTCCCATGGCTCTTATCCCTCAGGTAATTCCAAGCGTTTGGGGAGCTGTGGGCCAAGGAACCATGGATGAAGACCAAATGTATATGAGAAATATATTTTGGTCAGCTGAGTGACCACATATGTTTTTCTTACAAATCACAATATCACAATATTAATGGAGAAAGATGGGCACAATCTGACAGATGAGGTGGGTAGAAAAGAGAATAGCAGTTGCTGAAGGCTAGGGAAGAGATGTAAAAAGAAGAAGAAAAAAATTCAAACATTATTGATCAGAATTCATCTTAGGAGACCATAAATTTCAGTCTTTTCTACAATCAACTTTGAGAGGACCCTCAGTTGAGGTATGCTATACATACTGGGGTGTGAGAGACTAGAAAACATAGAATTATTTTCTGACACCAGATTAGTCTTTTTTCTAGGAAAAAAATGATTATCCTGTTGTATTTAATCACCTTAATATTTCCTATTTATTGCTCACTAACCATGTGACAGGTACTACTGCTTCTGCATAGTAGGGGAGAATTCACCCCCCCCAAAATATGTCTCTTTGGTTATGTTCTAAGAAACAAGAGAGGTGAGGAAAAACTGTTAAGACCAAGTAGGGGTTACCGTTTTGTAAGAAACATTCACATTTATAAGGGAAATATCCATTTGTGAAGTTGTTTCCCTGTCTCTTCCAGAAAGCGGAGGATGACCAAACGTCTAGAAACTCTTATAACAACCTTATCCTTGTTTACCATGCTTATTCTAGGAACCTCCCATAACTGACTCTTCCCCACCCTTAACATCCCCTTTTGTCTTTAGCTGAGAATGGTAATATTTAAGGCGAGGGCTTTGACCATTTTGGCAAGTTACTCAGTTCTCCTGGGTCTCTCCCATGTGTATGTATTAGTAAACTTTTGTTTCATTTTCTCCTGTTAACCTACCCTCATGTCAATTTAATTCTTAGACCAGCCAAAGGAACCTGGAAGGTGATATGATAAACTTCATATTTTATGGAAAGACAAGAAAAATTTAAACATAAAAGTTTTCTCTGCCCCTTTGGACCTCCTCCCTTCCCTTTAGTGTTGTGTTGTGCATCCGCATTAACCAGACCTCCTTAGGAGATAACTTCCTTCTTAATCTTTAAGGGGCCATGATGACCCCATGACCCACTACTCACTTTGTACTGGCAGATCTGGATTGTATAAACTGTCAATAACACATCATTTAGAGTATAACCCTTCGTCTCAAAAACATGTAACTCTGCTTTGACCTCTAATGGGTGGAGCAGCCCTCAGAGCATTCTAAAAGACTGTCTCCCAGTACAATCACCAGGTTGGCTCAAATAATATTTCCTATTTCTTTCTTAGATAGACTATTGATTAATCTTTTTGTTGACATGCATGTCTTACCACCAGAGGACACCTGGCATCTACTGTGAACCAGTGCTCAGTACCAGCATGGGCTCATTAAGCCCCACCAGCTCAGATGTTCTGATGAGTTCTGATATTCAGATCTCATTACGTTTAAGTGATGATCCTAAAAATTTTATTCAGGCTGTTTTTACTTAAGACTTGGGAGTCTTAAGGGTAACCGGTGCATTTCCCAGGCAGGGGACCTAAGGGGATCTGGGCTGGGCAGGAGGCCCAGGGAAACATAGGTGGCTGGGTTTTTGTTAGAGTTAAATTTAAAAAAACAAGTCAATATATGGTCTGAACAAAACTTCTGCTAGTGAAATGAGAAACTGAATTAATTTAGGTCTGAAGAACAAGGGACATCTGCTCCTTCCAGCCACAAAGAAGTCTCAAGTGACTGAGAACCTAGTGGAAGTATCTGAGGATCAACCCTCGTGATGTCGCAGTCCTACAGGGGACCCCACTACAACCATTAAATACTGCTCTTCCAGAGGCGCACACTAGAAAGACTGATTGTCTTGTGCTCTTGATGCTGAGAACTCGGCCTCTTGTGCACCAGTGCCAAATCGAATCTCGGAGACAGTGTTCTGAGTGAAGTAGAAGAGAATAGCTTTATTGCTTTGCCAGGCAAAGGGGGACAAAGCAGGCTCCTGCCCCCAAAATCTGTGTGTCCTGACCTGGGAGGATATGATGAGGAGTTTATAGCAATGGTTCAAGGGTGAGGTTGCTGATAGAATTAGGGTGTGCCTCCTCTAATCTGGTCTCAGGTAATCTGCTTAATGAGCTGCTCTGGTTCCTTTAATGTAGTCTCAGGTGGTCTTTCTCTGGTATGAAGAATGCTGACATTTTAAAGAGCTTAAAGACATTGTTATGTGTATCCCTTGAGGTGGCACCAGGACCCTGCCCCAAGGCTGCACAATTGTTTCTTGGCTGCTCCTCCCTTGTCTCTGCATCCCCTCCCTTCCTGGATTAGTAACTGTTCAAATCTGCCCTCTGGAACTCAGGGAGAGTCATGGAGGCTGGAGTTAAGAAACAGGGTACAGGAAGGCTTCCGTGCCCAGAAGCCCCACACTGTCTTGCTCAGTTTCACTATGAGCACTCTCAGAGGCTTTACTGGGGGAGGGAGAAACCGAGACACATAGAAGAGTAGAACTAATCCAAGAGTAACTCTTCAGGGAGCGAGAGAGAAGCAGCACACATCCCATCCACCTTTCTATCCTCAGAAAGTTGTTCACAGAGCATATCTCATATCTGAATTAGACTACCAAATTCATAATGGGAAACTGTGCCTTAACGGCCAAACAGCTCCTAGACATACTGCCACCTACGGGGATGCCAGCTGGGTTTATGTATGCTTGCAAGTGCTTACTTAATTGAGAATTAAAGAATATCCTGCCCTGAAACAGCCAAGATGGGGCTCTTTTTTGGCTTTCCAAAACTGATTTTTGCATGCAGTTAGAGAAAGCCAGCAGAAGCTAAGTTCTTACCCTGTCAGTCAGTCTCCTGGAACACTGCCTACAGGGTCTACTGGAAACGAGTGTTAAGAGTTTTTCTAAAATTAGATTAGCATGAGAAAATATTTGTAGGGCTAGCTCCTCAGTTCCTTTGAATTAGGAAGACTTGTAAATTGTTGACGTTTTAGAGAGCTCTCATCTTAAATTATTTTATCTATTTTAATTGGCATGCAGAAGCCCCAGAAGGCTTCAAAATACCAAAACAGCTTCATTGAAAGATTTGTTGTAGAAGGCTAATGAAATATTAATGTTATAATAAGTACCTAAAATAAACAAAAAAATCCTTTAAGACTGATGATCCCTGGTCAGGAACTAAGATCCCACATGCTGTGCAGCATGGCCAAAAAAAAAAAAAAAAAAAAAAAAAAAAAAAAGACTGACATAACTACTGCTCTCCTCTAACCTCCTTCAAGTACTCACTCATTCTAGTAATCCTCTGTCGGAATTGCCTTCCACTCTGAAGACACTATTAAGTGGTTACCATTAGAAATGGAATCACCCGAGGCTGTAAGTGAGCCTGTTCAGATCAGAGGCCAACTGAGGGCCATAGTTAAAGAATTTCTTAAACCCAGGAAGGATCCTCCAAAGTTTCTGTAAATGGATTACCAAGATGCGAGGCCACTGGTTTGACTAAATTGACCAGAGCTGATATTCAGAGCCTGATAGGAATTTTTTTTTTTGGCGTTCTCCTCTAAGCTCAGTGAGGAAAAGAACATTCCAACATAGGTGGATGGGTAGGCCTTGATATCATTGCTGTGGCCATCCAATTCTTTGAGTAATTAAAAACAGCTGTCTTTTTTTTTTTTTTTTTTTTTAAATTACAAATCCAGTCTTTACAGAACCAGAGGTGTGGCTCCACAAACAATTTAAAGTCCACCAGTCCTTTTACCACTCCCAAAACCTCCCTTTGGTTTTTGGCTAAAATACCACTGGTTTTTAATCTGTGCTTTCCAGATACAAGGAAACCCTTCCCCTGGATCTAATTATGACTTATAGCAATTTGGTAAATTACACCTTTGTAAGTAGAATTGAAACATTTATCTTTTCTCTCTATCCAACCGTTCCCTCTAGAAATGGGAAACTCTTAGGTTCCCAGCACCTTTATCAGGTAAATAAGGAAGGCACCTCCTGATAGGTACAGGAATCTCAAGGTATTTTGGGGATCTCAAAAAGAGAGAACTTCACCCAAATCTACAGATATTGGGCCTCCCTGGTGGCGCAGTGGTTGAGAGTCCGCCTGCCGATGCAGGGGACACGGGTTCGTGCCCCGATCCCGGAGGATCCCACGTGCCGCGGAGCGGCTGGGCCCGCGAGCCATGGCCGCGGAGCCTGTGTGTCCGGAGCCTGTGCTCCGCAGCGGGAGAGGCCACAGCAGTGAGAGGCCCGCGTACAGCAAAAAAAAAAAAAAAAAAAAAACAAACAAAAATCTACAGATATTGCAGGCAGAATCTGTGGCAAGTCTTTGGTGTAATTTATCTGGCCTTGAGAGGTCTTTTAAAGGTTTAATCTAAGATTCCTTATGAAAAGTTCCAACACAGCCCATTTATGAGTCTATGCGGTCAATTACAGACTTATTTCGCAAACAAATTAATATGGCTATATTTGGTAGAAATAAGGGTAATTTTAGAGAGAAAAACATTATGCTTCAGTGGATATTAAATTCTAGTTTTGCTAAATGAGGCTTTTTTTTTTATATTTACCGCCTAAGACTCGCTTCTTAGATGGCTCCTTGTTGTTATGCTTTATTACTGTAAAGTTTAAGTGAATTATTAAAACAACACTCTAGTTTGTTTCTAAAGCTGATCACAATAATCTATTTTTTCTTTTCTTTCTTTTTTTTTTTTTTTTTTCCTTGCTGTATGCGGGCCTCTCACTGTTGTGGCCTCTCCCGCTGCGGAGCACAGGCTCCGGACGCGCAGGCTCAGCGGCCATGGCTCACGGACCCACCCGCTCCGCAGCATGTGGGATCTTCCCGGACCAGGGCACGAACCCGCGTCCCCTGCATCGTCAGGCGGGCCCCCAACCACTGCGCCACCAGGGAAGCCCACAATAATCTATTTTTGGATGAAGATCAGATTCACCGTGACCTGCAACCAGGAGATTATGCACACTGGAAAAGACATCAGATAAAAGACCCTGTACAGCCATGTTGGATGGGGCCGTATCAGGCTTCCTCTCCTGAATGAACTGTAACTCCTATCTCTGACACCCGACTTTGACTAACTAGGACCAGCACTACCAGACCAGAACAAGAAGACAATGACATCTGAAGTAGACAGCTGACGCAAGATGACCCAGGCCTGCACACTATTACTTTGACAATTGCTCACACTTTTGCTTATAAATCCAATGTATTTTTTCCCTGGGCTCAATCATTTGCGAGTTTCAAAAATCAATCCAAACAAACCATAGGTTTGTGGACCTATGTCCAGTACTCCTAGGTTTCCTTGGAGGATTTCACCTCTCCAAGGCTCTAACTGGATGGCCCTTATTTTATTTTAGAAGAAACTCTAGTATTGTGCAAGCTACCCACTACCTTCAATATCACTAAGTGGGACCCTCTTATCTGGCCAATTAATGACACCTGTCCTGAACGTGCCCATAAACACTCCTTTTCACTAGATGAAAAGATATTGGGTAGCTCCTCATGGGACCTAATGGACTCACGGAACAAGTTTATGGCCTTGGCTCTCTCCAGGATGGTTAGAAAGATGTGCAACTGGTTTCCCTTGGGCTAAAGGTCACCTATGGGCAGCCTTGGAAACAGCCGCTGCCAATTTGCCTTTAATGCTAGTGTGCTGGGTTTCTATCACTTTTCCAATAGTGTGACCATTTGGCCGAGATATTTGTTAACTCATAACACACATGAAGAGTCAAATTTCCACTCTGAATACTCCTCTTCCCAGTTTAGAAAAAAAAAATAGGAAAATGTTTTGATTTAGGAGGATCTTGGCTTAAATGTTTACTACTGACACTGTTACTCCTATTGTCAATCCTATATAGCTCTCTATAAATTAATGAACATGTACAATGCACCTGCAAGGCAGAATTGGCATAAGTCCTATTGGACAACTGGAATTGACCATTAGTCCTTGACAGACATCTCACTAGTACCACTCCCTAAAACAAGCTATTAAGACCCAACACCAAAGGACATGATGGACCCAGGGCACGTAAGCAACCACCCTGGCATAAGGCAACCAAATATTTGATCACCTAATGCTATCAAAAGATTAAAGATCAAAAGGGGGAACTGATGAGATAAAATTCATATTTTATAGAAGACAAGAAAAATTTAAACATAAAATTTTTCTCTACCCTTTTGGGCCTCCTCCCTTCCCTTTGGTGTGTGTTATGCATCTGCATTAACCAGACCTCCTTAGGAGATAACCTCCTTCTTAATCTTAAGAGGCCACAATGACACATGACTCATTACTCACTTTGTACATTTAGATCTGGATTGTGTAAACTGTCAAAATATGTCACTTGACGTATAATCCTTTGTCTCAAAAACTTATATATAACTATGCTTTGACCTCTAAGGGGCGGAACAGTCCTTAGAGCATTCTTAAAGACTGTCTCCTGGATTATAATCCTCAGGTTGGCTCCAATAATATTAAGGTAGAGAAAAATTTCTTCTGGACAGCATGCATTTTCCTACTTCTCAGGTAGGTATTATTTTCCTAATTTATAAACAAATCTTAGAAAAATTAAAAGACCTTACCTACACTACATAAAGAATCAGCAGCAAAGGTGAGAATGTGAACCCAGATAAGCCATCTTCCAAATTTATGCTTTTGACACCACATTCTGAGAGGCAACACAAAATTGATTCTTATTTTCCCAAGAAGAATCTGGACAAGGCAGAACTCAGTGGTAGAAAGAACAATGGCTTGAGATTCCGAAACCCAGACTCTAGTCTAAGATCTGCCACCTTTATTATTGATTAGTTTACCTCTCGAGATCTAAGTGTTCCCACTAATAAAACGCCAGGGTTGAACTACATCACTGAGATGCTGCCCTTCCTATATTGTGAAGGCAAACTTTTAATGTGAATACAGTATGGCAACCTCAACAGATAGAAGGGAATTCACTTTTACCAGGAACTGAGTAAAAGATATAGTACACATATTATGTCAACACCAAACTTGACTAGAAAGGTATTGTCACCACAGATGAGCAAACAGAGGCTCAAGGAAGTGAGGCAAATTTGTCTATACTCACACTGGCAGTATGTGACAGAGCTAGGGTCTGAATCAGGCCTATTTAATAGGCTCTTTCCTCGACTTTACATTGCCTCCTGAATTGAATCTTATCTAGAATTTTCATCATCTTTCTACCCCTCAAAAGCCAGACTATCCCTGTACCCACTTCTATGGAATAAGGATTAAGTTTTACAGAGGGAAATCAACACCTA
Organism: Mesoplodon densirostris; assembly: GCF_025265405.1. Classification (NCBI taxonomy): domain Eukaryota; kingdom Metazoa; phylum Chordata; class Mammalia; order Artiodactyla; family Ziphiidae; genus Mesoplodon; species Mesoplodon densirostris. Next base: position 53,566,200 of record NC_082670.1, read on the forward strand.
CTTTTCTTTCCCTTTTTTTAATGAAATAATTAAGGGCAGGAATGAGCTAACTGGTTTATAAAGAAGGGATCGTCAAGTGCCTTTTTTCAAGATACTATGTACCTCAGCACTCTAATGCCCTATAATTCAGTGAGTGCCCCAAAATGTACTCAGCACCAGATATACAGTATGAAAAACCCCATTTTCATTTTTATAACCCTCATCGAGCTATCTCACTAACTGCCTTAGTCCAGAAATCAGTTTGTATGGCCACGGAATCATAAGACTCTTTCTGGGTTAGCACAGGTATGAAAAGCAGTCTACTTCTTTTCATTCCTTTCATAAATAATACATCTCAATGCAACTGAGCATCTTCACACACTAAATGTTACTAGTATTAGTGTTAATTATTCTCTAATAGTGATATGACAACTGTATTTTAATCCAAAATATAGGTACCAAAAGAAAGAAAAAAATTAAATTACACTGGTTTCATTACTTCAAGGATTATGAAGTACTTCATCACATCATCTTATTTAATAATCAATACAATGCTTTGTGTTGGCATGTCAGGTAGTGTGCTTTGACTTTTAGGGGAACTAGCTCATTTGTTCTCCATAACAATTCATTAAATCTACATAAGACCTACGAGGTGAGCAAGAATTTCCTTATATCACAGATGGAGCAATTAAAACAGTGGGAGCCAGTAATGAAAAAATGGCTAGCTGACTCTATAGCTGCAAACTCTTGGAAACTATGCTTTGGTGCCTTGGAGAGAAAGATTATTCCCATTTTAGAGATAGGGAAAATGAAGAAGAGTTTTGGTTTCTTAGCCAGCGTCAAGTGAGTGGTAAATTCAGCACTCAGATTCTGAGTTAATGTTCTGACTTAATCCAGTGCATTTCCCATTTCACTACAATGTCTCTTTAACATTAAAACCTTACATCTGGGGCTTCCCTGGTGGCGCAGTGGTTGAGAATCTGCCTGCTAATGCAGGGGACACGGGTTCGAGCCCTGGTCTGGGAGGATCCCACATGCTGCGGAGCAACTAGGCCCGTGAGCCACAACTACTGAGCCTGCGCGTCTGGAGCCTGTGCTCCACAACAAGAGAGGCCATGATAGTGAGAGGCCCGCACACGGCGATGAAGAGTGGCCCCGGCTTGCCACAACTAGAGAAAGCCCTCGCACAGAAACTAAGACACAACATAGCAAAAATAAACTAATTAATTAATAAACTCCTACCCCCAACATCTAAAAAAAAAAAACAACTTCCTGGTAAACTCACCAAGGCTGGCAAAAAATGTAAGAATAAAAATCAGTGCCAAAAGACAAGTACATTAAAAAAAAAACACCTTACATTTGTGTACAACTTTCCATCTTAGAAAAACATAGCATTAAAATTTAACAACCCTGTGAAGGATGTACCATTCCTAACTGACAGACGATGTAAGGAGTGATCACAACAGGTTGGTAAATTAGACACGGTAAGTTTAGATAACTGTAATGTAAACCATGTCTTGAGATCTTGTTCATTCAAATTTAAAGCTCTAAAAGTAAAAAAGCAAGAGTCTTCTATGTTTAAGAGACAAGGATCAATTTCAATCCTAGTAGGTTGTCTTTGATCACCTCAGCATATCTCCAATATATCCTGGAGCAATTTGTTTTCATCTGTATTACAGTTTCTGTATTTTCTCTCACTTCTGAGTATCTGAGTTCCTTGTTTGTAGGGACGAGGGACTCAGCCTACCTGGCATGTAGTAGCCACTCAACAATGATGGAAAACCATCCTGAAAAAAACCTAACATTACTGTTAGCCCTCGGTGATGTACAGGGGTCGATTTACATCGCCCCAAGCAGGATCGTCCTAACCGTACGCCCCTCTTTGGTTTCCGATTTAAACGCTGCCCCAATGAATGAAATAAAACTGCAGGCGCCCCGGTAAACCAGAGCACGGTAAGAAAACAAGCACTAGGGAGAACCGAGGACCAAGCGGGGCCCGACCCGGCTCGCGGGAGTAGACGAGGTCGAGGATGCCGGGCGGGCCGCTCCCTGGTCCAAGGTTTGGAGAAATGACGCGTCTCTCCGCACCGGCGACGGGAGCAGAGGGTGGTCCCGGCACCGCCCCCGCCCCCGGGCCGGCCAAAGAAGGTCACTCACCCCGAACACAGGCTCCGTGGGGCCGCCCCAAGGGCCGCCGAGTTTCGATTCCCCAGCGTTTGGAAACGGACCGAAAACAAACCGGGTCGCTAGGGGTCACCGCGGGCTTCCTGTTTCCTCAAAGACAGCTCCGCTTCCCCGGCAAAGGCAGCCGCTCCGGGAACGCCGCGGAGGGACTCCCATTTCTCCCGCCTCGGTGGCGCCAGGGCCGGTGCGGCCAGCCAGTTGGCTACGGCCCGGGAGGCTCTGGAAGGAGGGCCGAGCCAAGGCCGAGGGCCGAGCCGCCGCCGGAGAAGGCCGGTTACCCGGCCCCGTCAGCGCCCGCCCTAGCCCGGCGCCGCGCAGGGGGAGCGCAGCGACGGGGCTGGCCAGGAGGGCACCCGGCTCACGACCGGAAACGGGGCCTCCAGTAATCCGCGACTCGGCGCCTGGGCCGCGAAAGCAAACCGGAAGTCAGGCCGGAGGGAGATGGGAGGGCGTTCGCCAAGCCAGTGCTGGGGCTGGGTGGGGGAAAGGTGCGCAGAAAAGGAGGGCGCGGCGTACTACGCGCCCCGTGAGCCTCCGCCGCCGAGTGGGCGGGGCCGCGGCGTGCTAAGTGTCGTGAGCATACGCAGCACGGTGGGCTGGGCCGCGGCGTACTACGTGTATAGTGAGCTCCAGCGACTGGACGGGCGGGGCCCCGGCAACGGCGGAGGCGGTGGAGCAGTGTGGTAAGACGTTATCCACCTTGGCGGAGGTTGAGTCGCTGGCTTCCTACAGCGCCGTCTTTTTCCCTCAGCGTCCGCTTGGGGGTCCCCGAACGTTGTAGCGCGTGTTGGCTCCGCTTACTAGCGCTCGCCGTGACCGGGAACTGGGGACCCGTGACGATTCGCGCCTGCGGGGAGCCGTTAACAACCCGACTAGTTTCGGGGCGTTGCTCCGGGTCCCCTAGTTATTCGGCACACAGCTCTTGTTAACATTGTGGAAGCTGTTGACTTCGGGGGGTGTACTCGGCTGCGCCAGGTAGAGGATGGACAGGTCTGAGCTGTGGGGTCACGAGTAGTTGATTTGGGGGCCGTCCTTGGAGGTCTCAGGCAGACGGAACCCCTCCAGCTGTAGGCCTATTTTTGATTAAACGAATGAAGGAGAAAATGGTAATTATAGGGCATTTATCCTTACTGACTGCCAGTTAGCAGCAGTGATACTCCTCCCCAGCGCTTTCGACTAAGGACTTAAATATCGTTGGAGTCAGTGTTCTGTGGAAGATGTTTCTGCATCGCGGTTGTTTTTTTTTATAATTATTTATTTATTTTTGGCTGCGTTGTGTCTTCGTTGTTGCATCCGGGCTTTCTCTAGTTGCGGCGTTCTGGGGCAACTCTTCGTTGTGGTGGGCGGGCTTCTCATTCCGGTGGCTTCTCTTGTTGAGGAGCACGGGCTCTAGGTGCGTGGGCTTCAGTAGTTGTGGCACTCAGGCTCAGTAGCTGTGGCTCTTGGGCTCTAGAGTGCAGGCTCAGTAGCTGTGGTGCCCAGGCTTAGTTGCTCCGCGGCATATGGGATCTTCCCGGACCAGGGCTTGAACCCGTGTCCCCTGCATTGGCAGGTGGATTCTTAACCACTGTGCCACCAGGGAAGCCCCGCATCGCAGTTCTAATTCATCAACCAACAGTCAGCTCATCAAGGATGGATTCGGCTCTAGGGTTTACTTTAAAATATTTTTTTTTGTTGTTAAGCCTCTCTTTTTGCTTTAGATTTAAGTGAAAATTCACAGCTGTTATGAGCAAAGAGCACAACTTAAAGTTAACATGACATTTAAAAATATTTTAAAATCTGTATTAATGTAATCATTTAGAAAGATCCATTCAGTTTATCAGGCTGGGACATAAGAGCAGTGTTTAATATTTTGGACAAGAATCCTTTTTCGATTGGCTCGGTAATGTGCTTTACAGAATAAAAGCAAACCACCAAGAGGTATATTTTGCCTAGTTTTTGAAGAATGCTAACAAAATCGGTTGAGGCACCCCCAAATCATCAAAAATAAAATGATAATCTGGTTTCTGATTTGTAGATCTAGAAATGTTGAATCTTTACTCAATAATTTAGAATAATTTGAGACTTGTTGAAAAAGAAGGGAAATTCATTTTATCTTTTCTCTCTGAGTAAGTAAGATGACTTAGCTCAGTATTTTACTGTATGTGATCAGTATGTTTTTGTTTTAAAATACACACTTCCCTATATAATAATGGAAAAAAGTGGGTCTTATTAACAATACTATTTGCTTGTTCAGAAGGCATAAGCCTATCCATTTAGTCAAGTAAAACATCCTAATTTTTTTTGCCAGGGAATGGGGGCGGGGAGAGTGGTACCCCCGGTAGGTTATGACAAAATGTAATCCAGATATTTGTTAAATTGAGCTGAAATGGTCACTTTATATCCACTTTGCATCCGCTTTAATTAATTTTAGCAAATAAATTATTAAAGAAAACTTGCCACACTTACGCTTTGTTATAAGCAGAAGTTGAAGTTTTATTACAATCTTGCTGTAAGGAAAAAGACCTCCGATAAGTCAAATAAAAGATGCAGTCTTGGTAGGGACATTTTATGGGAAAAGAAAATGGTTAGATAATTACCATTAAAGTAGATAACAGAAAGAAGGGAATTTGGGGGTCATTAGACTCTTAACTAATAGTCAACTCCTTAGGTGAGTGGATGGTTTTCCAGAGCAAATCTTAATTCTATTAAAGTTTTTTGGAAGGTTGCTTAGGCTTTTTTTTTCAGGAATGGTCATTTCACCGCAAGAGAGGAGTTGTGAATTACAGTCATCCAAAAAAACATCTGTACCGGCCAGGTTTGGGACAGTTTTTTTTAAACCATTATTACATCTTCTGTAACTACAAATGCAGTCTGAAATTTTCAAAACGATTCAGGTCTTTATAAACATATACTTGACACAAGGCACTTTTTTAAAGGTCCTGTTTTACAGGTTGTAGTAAACAAAAAAATAGGGAACAAAAGAGATTTTCCCCCACCTTGTCCCACCTTATCCCATCCTCTCACCAAGGTCCTGATATTTTCCATCAGGAGCTGCTCCTGAAGGATAGAGTGAGGACTGGCTTCAGTGAGGTTCCCTTTTTCCTTGGGGTAGGTTGGATTTCCAAGCAATATCTGAACAAAGAATATGGCCCTGGCACAACTCTTGACTGTGGCTCAGCCTCCTTCTCCTGTTTTTAGGCAACTGTGCATCTTTAGAGCTGCTTCAAATCTTATTTTTTGTTTAATTAGGCACTATGTTAAAACAATGAAAAAAAGTGCTGTTGTGTTTTGTTTTTTTAATGGGAGCTATATATTTCCAGGTTGTGACGAATATTTACTGTTAGAGGAAAGAGAATACACCTTTTGAGGAAAATTTGTAAAGCCAATTTTGGGTTAGTGATTTAAATTTTATATTAGTTTAATTTGATTAAATCATACCATCCTAGGGATCATGTTTTCTGTGTCTCTGCCCTGTGTTCTGTGAGTACGGTGTATGTGTGGCTCTGCAGTGTCAGCAGAACAGAATTAAGATGTCAAAACCTTTAAGTTGAAATACCAATGTCACTTTTCATATTAAAATCAGCTTCAATGTCATTTCATCCATTAATGTCTTAAAAGCATTCTTCCTCTCTTCTCCCCCACCTATCACATGTCCAGGTTAAAAGCCTTAGGGTAAGGGAATGGTTTCAGTGGCAGAGATACAAAACAGATTCAAAAATACTACCAATAATGAAAAATCTGCTATGTGAGCCTACATAGTCTGTTTTCCTTCTTTCCTCCCATACCTCATTGCTCATACCACTACCCCCCCAACCAAAACACATACACATACACACACAGAATGTCGTGAATTGCAGAATCAAAGTTCATGATTTCTGTTACACTATGTGTATCTGAATCTGTGAATATGCCTGAAGCAGCAGGCAAACTGGACGTCATGGATCCCTAACCCTTAACCTTGGAAAGTACATGAAGGCTTTCCAGGGGGTTATGTAAATGATAGTTTAAGGGTATTAATTTTCATGCTGTTTACTTGCATGTTTCTTTCCTAAAATTGATCTGCCTCAGAATGTGCCTAAACCAGAGCAGCTTTCCCCTTTCCTCTTTTGTACTTGTCCCTCTCCCGCTCTACAATTAAAGCAATACCTTTAATCTGACCTAAGTCTTGTTAGAAAGTAAATGATTCTAATAACTGGGTAGCTAATTGTTTCACAAGAGTAGTAATTTCCAATGGCTTTTGAAAATGCTTCAGAAGAACTCAATTGAGTTGTCAGCTGATCATTAAAAATAATTTTATGGGGGCTTCCCTGGTGGCGCAGTGGTTGAGAGTCCGCCTGCCGATGCAGGGGATATGGGTTCGTGCCCCGGTCCGGGAAAATCCCACATGCCGCGGAGCGGCTGGGCCCGTGAGCCATGGCCGCTGAGCCTGCACGTCCGGAGCCTGTGCTCCGCAATGGGAGAGGCCACAACAGTGAGAGGCCTGCCTACCACAAAAAAAAAAAAAAAAAAAAAAATTTATGACATACCCCATGTGATTTTTGGTACATAGCTTAGTAGTTCAGAAGAATGATTATTGATATAACCAGAAATCCTTCTGCTCCCAAATATTTGGAATGGAAGAACACAAAATATAAGAATAGGATCAGCTTGAACCCTGTTTCTTTCTAACAGCAAATAATATTCATTCTGATACATGACCTAGATGGGGGGAGAAGGTGCTATCCATTTCTGTATGAGATGCATTTCCAATAAAACTGACTTACAATATTTTATAATGATCATAATCTGTATTGAGTTTCTCATTTGATCAGTAGTGCTCTAGTAAATTAATGATAACACAATACTGATGACAGTTTTTAAAATTTATGTTCTCAGGAATTTTAAAATATACTCTTGTGTAGAGAAATATGATCAATTTAAAGTATTTTCAAGCACTAAAGTTATGTTGCGATAAGCTTGTGTGGGGGAAGTGAGATAATATGAATTCAAGGAGAAAAGGAATAATATCAGTTTCCTAACTGTGGAAGGAGATCTTGTTCATGTGCTTTTCAAATGGATGGGTTGATAGTAGATATCAAATTACTATGGCATTTACATTCCATTTATAAAAGGGATATATCCTACTGTCTCTAGCAGCTAACCTTGTCCTGGACAGGCAATCTGTGCTTCATAATAACTTTTTGACTTGAAATGTTTGCAGTCAGTAGGAATTAGCTTCTGACAGCTTTCTTTTTTTTTTTGCTGTACACGGGCCTCTCACTGCTGTGGCCTCTCCCATTGCAGAGCACAGGCTCCGGACGCGCAGGCTCAGCGGCCGTGGCTCACGGGCCTAGCTGCTCCGTGGCATGTGGGATCTTCCCGGACCGGGGCATGAACCCATGTCCCCTGCATCGGCAGGTGGACTCTCAACCACTGCACCACCAGGGAAGCCCCTGACAGCTTTCATTTTAAAAAAAATAAACATGAATGTCATAACTTTATGCATAGAAACTAAATGCAGTGACTTTCTTTTGGAAACATGTAGGTGAAGAAAAATTTAATAGTCTTAGAAAGCCTTTGATGTAAGGAGTGGGAGAAGAAATATGAAAAGAGCTAACAGAAGACGAGCAGCAGAGACCCCAAGATGGTGTTGGAAGATTGTACAGAGAAGGAAAAAAGATCCAGTAAGGGGAATTCTACACTTCTTACTAAATGAAGTAAGAGCAACCCTTCTCTGAGGCTTGATACTTATACTTTTACTATCTGAGATATGAATTAGTTTATTCAATACTTAACAAAATTCATTCAGAACTTACCATGTGTCATTGTTTTAGGCACTGAGATGAAACAGGCAAAACAGCTTTTTAAGGTATAAAGAAGTAAAATCTATCACAGAGAAATCAGTCACATAGACAAGACCTATGTGAAATTTAACATGATGAGAAATTACTTCCCATTAATTTTTTTTCATGACAGTTTCTATATATGCCTATGAAGAAAATAAACTTTTTCCTCTGTTTAAAATGGGAAGAGAGGAAGAAATAATTCTATTTTGTGACTGTCATATATACACTATAAAAACCAAGAAGATAAAGTCAGATTTTCAGAGGAAAGACATTTTTATAAAGCTACCAAATAAACAACAATGAAAGGATGACATTAAACTTCAGTAAGATCTATAGAAAGAAATTAAATTAGATTTTTCAAGCAGACTATGTAGCAAAAGAGAGGGAAAATTTCCAAACCCATTTCACAGCTCACATGATATAAAAGTGAAATCATTGACTTTGTAACAGTTGCAAAATTACAGACATAATTTCCAACTGTAGGTTTTTCAGTTGTCTATGAATAGTCAGTTGATTCTTAAAACTCCAAAAGCAAAAAGATGTGTGTTTTTTTTTAAATTCACTTATATTTTGTTAATCATTTTCTCTTGACAGTCATTTTATATCATTCCCTTTTGGCTTTAATAACCCCCTCCCTCTCATCCCATAGCCAGTCTGTTCACCTGATTTTGTAGATTTTACCGTTTAGCTAATCTTTTGGATCTTTTTCATAGTCTCTACTATGCCACATTTTCCTATCCATCTATTATAATAGTTTCCTTTAATTAGTTCTAACTTTTTGTTTTTTAGTTTCCAAGTCATTCTTTATATTGATAGCTAAATGGTCTTTTAAAAATGTAAATCTTACCATTACGTTTCTCCTCTTAAACTCCTGGAATGACTCCTTAGCTTGTTTTAAAAGTCTATTCTTAATCTAGGCTAGCCTATTTTATTACCATCAGCTTCTAGAGACACTGCCAGCTCAGACATTGAAATTGGATATCTTTACTCCTTTATAAGTTTTCATTCAGTTAACCCTGCTTATGATTTTAGAATATTTACTTTCTTAGATTATCATTTGACATCTTTTCTAAATTTAAAAATTCTCAGAGAATTGGGGAACTCCAGAAAAAATTTTCAACATTAGTGTGAGAATTATGGCTCTACTTCTTACTTGTCCTAAAATGATATCACATTTGAAAGAGGATTCTATATCTTCAGATAATGGATATCAGCTTCAGAACATATGAAGCAAAACTAGACAGAACTAGGAGACATGCCCACAATACTGGAAGATTTTAACAGGTTTCCCTCACTAACTCATAGAATTTAAAAAAATACATTAAGGAAATAGATGATTGAATAAAATTATTAGCCTCACACTCATTAGGATGGCTATTATCAGAAATAAAACCAAAATGGAAAATATTCATCTTAAAATTAATATGGAATCTCAAAGGAACTTAAATAGTCAAAACAATCTTGAGAAAGAAGAACAAAGCTGGAGGCTTCCCATTTGCTGACCTCAAAACATATTACAAAGCTGCAGAATCAAAACATGGTACTGGTGTAAAGACATACATATAGACCAATGGAATAGAATGGAGAGCACAAAAAGATCCTCACATATATGATTTTTAACAGATGTGCCAAGACCATCCCATGGGGAAATGTGGTTGGGAAAACTGAATATTCATATGCAGAACAATGAAGTTTGACCCTTACCTCACACTGGAAAAATTAAATCAAAATGGATCAAAGACCTAAATGTAACAACTAAAACTATGACACACTTAGAAGAAAAATAGCGGGAGGGCTTCATGACATTAGATTTGGCAATTTCTTGGATGTGACACCAAAAGCATAGGCAACAAAAAAAATAGGTAACTAAAGGTCTCTAAATCAATCACTAATAAAATGTTAAAAAAATCATTATCTAGTGACTCCAATATTGGACAAATACTGTGATCTTTACTCTGAATTTCATTAGAATTATCTAAATTCATAATTCCAAAAGTAAATAAAGAATATAATTTTAGGGACTTCCCTGGTGATCCAGGGGTTAAGAATCTGCCTTCCAATGCAGGGGACACGGCTCGGGGAACTAAGATCCCACATGCCTCAGGGCAACTAAGCCTGTGTGCTCTAGAGCCCGCATGCCGCAACTACTGAGCCCGCACGCTCTGGAGCCTGCACGCCACAACTAGAGAGCCCACACGCCACAATGAAAGATCCTGCATGCCACAACTAAGACCCAACGCAGACAAATAAACATTAAAAAAAATTTTTTTAAATATAATTTTACCTATGCTTAAATAGTGTAGACATTTAATGATATGAGGAAATGTTCACAATATGTTGTTAAGAAAGCAAATTGTTGAGATCTGTTTGAGATTACAGACTGATTTACATCTTTTCCTTCCATTAAGATTGGAGTTAAAGAGTAAAATACATATACACATAACAGAAAAAGAAAGAGGTGGGGAGTCATCAGAGGACAAAGGATTTCAACAAATATTCTGAGAGAAACCAGGTATGAACCTCTCAGGAAATGAAGTGGAACCCAGGAAGCTTTAGCACAGAATATACTGGAGAAGAGTCCACAGAGGAGATAGGAATCAGCCCTCCCAGAAAGATCATGATGAGGCCCTGAAGGCCCTAAATGAAAGATGGAGGATGGATATGACATTTTTGGAAGTCTTTCATGAAACTAATTTGCTTTTTTGTCTTCCCCATCTCATGCACAAAGACAAGCCATCCAGACTCTCCTGTCAGAACAAAAGCGGAGAGAACCCTCCAAAGGAATTGAAAAGAAAATTAGACAAAGTGGGAAAAGCCTTTAGTTTGTTTCTTTCCAGGGTAGGAATTCCAAATTATTCCTGTTCTCAGTGTGTTATGCTTACTTTGCAATTTTAGATGTAGAAGAAGCATACTCTTAGTTTTGCATTATGCAATTTAAGTTAATTCCATTTTCACATTCTCATTTTAAAACTTTTTATTGATAGATTCCTTTTCTTAACATTTGTGTAGTGACTTTTGAAACATTAATTATATAGTTACTAGAATCCAGAGTAAAAAAGTTATCACTCTTTTTAAATTAGAATTATGCCACATTTCTGAAATGAGGAAAATAACTGACAATATATAAATAATATAATATATAAATTATTTTGAATGGCAAGTTTAAATTCTCTAATTAAATTAGCTTGAGATTCTGTTTCCATGTCTTGTGATTTAAAGGACATGGTCAACTTAATTGAAGACTCTTCTTCTGCAATATTAGTGGAAGAAATTTTACCTTTAAGCAAATCAGCTGTGTGACTTACATGACAATATAACTTAGATAAAGGTCAATTGAGAATGGGCACATGTAGGGAGAAATAACTAAGCTGCTCTGAAATTAATACTCTCCTTGTTCAACCTACTGATATAATTCTAATCTTTTTATAACAGTATTGCATTTGGTAGCCAGCCTGAAGAACTTAATTATTCTTGTTTGATCTGTTGTTTTATTCTCACAAGTCTCAATATAGTGAGTAATAGAAAATACTGGGATTCTTGCAGCCATCCAATATAGACATAAAGCATATAAACTGATTACTAAGGTTTAAAGTTGGCATTTAGCACAATTTATCAGATTTCTACTTATTTGTTAACTTTTTCCTGGAAACAATTTAAAGCTGCAAAAGATACCATCCTTTAAATATGCCAGTAAACTTTCTTTCCATTTTATCAATACTTTGATTTCTTATTTTGGATGAAATCCATCAGTTATACTCATTATTAAAACAAAAAAAGAAAATATTAGGCATCTTGGAGCATTTATTGAGCTAGAAGCTACCCAGCAGTGTCTGCATAAAGTAGTCCCTGAATGATAAAGATAAATTACAACTTTGCACAGCTAATAGACTCTTAAATTCCTGATGAATTGTTAAATATAATCTAAGGTTGACATACAGGCACAAATTGGTTAATTAGGTATGAATGAACAGCAAATTTTAAATTTACATTATAGAGAAGATTAAGGATAAATGCATTTTAAGTTTAGAAACAAACTACCTAACCATTTAAGTTGAGCACTTGAGAAAAATCATGAAGGAAAGACAAAATAGAGTGCTCTCATTCTGCATTGGTTTCTGCATATTTTAATTTTCTTATCTAACTATAAATATAGCTCATTTAAAAGCAGTCTAGGGCTTCCCTGGTGGCGCAGTGGTTGAGAGTCCGCCTGCCGATGCAGGGGACACAGGTTCATGCCCCGGTCCAGGAAGATCCCACATGCCACGGAGCGGGTGGGCCCCTGAGCCATGGCCGCTGAGCCTGTGCATCTGGAGCCTGTGCTCTGCAACGGGAGAGGCCACAACAATGAGAGGCCCGTATACGGCAAAAAAAAAAAAAAAAAAAAAAAGCAGTCTAGAAAGGAAGTCAAATATTTATTATATGTATTTAGTGTACCAGCACTGAAATGGCTTTTTTTATATGCTTTTTCATTTCATCATTAAAACCATCCTATGAATTATAATATTATTACCATCAACATGTACAGATGATAAAATGATAGATTATTTAACTGATTTGCCTTAATTTAAAAATCTCATAGGAAATGGAGCCAAAATTTAAATCCAGAGCTACGATTGATATTCAACTGATACACAAACAGCCATACTAGTTTTTAAATAATTTGAATATCGGTACTATCTAGGAAAGCCTTAATGCTGAAGTTCATATTATTTTCATTATTTCATAATATAAATATTCACTCAGTGCTTCTCTTTGGCAAGTATTCTTTTAAGTGCTAGGGATACAGTGGTTAACAAGATAGATTGATTTGCCAGTGGATTTTCCTTGTCTTGTAGAGGACCTCATTAAATAAACTACAGTACAGTGTGTTGAACGGTGTGGAGAGGGGGTAGAGATTGCTGGGGGCACACGGTAGGGGCATTGACTCTTAGTAATTTTTCAGATGGGCTTAGACCTCTTCTCAGTAGCCTGACACAACCCCTACCTGGAAGTCTCAGGTGTGCCCCATACACTTCCAAATCATTCTGCATTGGTCTCTTAATAGCGCTTAATGTTACTTGAGGAGAGGAATTTTGTCTTTCCTTTAGCATTGTCTGGCTCATAGCAAACCCTCAAGAAGTATTTTAGAACAAACAAAGAAAATAGAATTGAGGTCTGAAACAGCAGCAAGCAAGTGAGAGAACAGTTTTAGAAAAGCTTTTAGGTATTGAGGTGGGAAGTGACAGAGATAATCCTTGTAATGTAGGAGGAAAGTTTATCTTTTGAGAATGGGGAGAATGGTCAGATTTAAAAAGGTTTAGAATAATCACTGAAGAATTGCAAGAGGAAAAAGAGAATACATAAAAAGGATAGCCTTAAAAATGTGCTGAGGGCTCATCTGAGGTTGAAGTCTCTGAATTTGTAGTGGTACCAATAGGCATGACTACATAATATCCTCCAAGAATCAGCAGCTCAGATTCAAGACCTCGACGACCAAGGCTCTATTCCTTTGTTTTTAAATTAAATTAAATTAATTTATTTTTTATATAGCAGGTTCTTATTAGTTATCTGTTTTATACATATTAGCGTCTATATGTCAATCCCAATCTCCCAATTCACGCCCCCCACCACCAACCCCCTGCTTTCCCACCTTGGTGTCCATGTTTGTTCCCTACACCTGTGTCTCTATTTCTGCCTTGCATACCGGTTCATCTGTACCATTTTTCTAAATTCCACATGTATGTGTTAATATATGATATTTGTTTTAATCTTTCTGACTTACTTCACTGTGTATGACAGTCTCTAGGTCCATCCATGTCTCTACAAATGTCCCAGTTTCATTCCTTTTTATGGCTGATATTCCATTGTATATATGTACCACATCTTCTTTATCCATTTGTCTGTCGATGGGCATTTAGGTTGCTTCCATGACCTGGTTATTGTAAATAGTGCTGCAATGAATTGGGGTGCATGTGTTTTTTTTTTTTTTTTCTCTTGGTTATCTTTATTTTTTTTTAATATATTTTTTGGAGTATAATTGCTTTACAATGTTGTGTTAGTTTCTGCTGTATAACAAAGTGAATCAGCTATACGTATACATATATCCCCATATCCCTTCCCTCTTGTGTCTCCCTCCTTCCCTTCCTATCCCACCCCTCCAGGTGATCACAAAGCACCAAGCTGATCTCCCTGTGCTATGCAGCTGCTTCCCACTAGCTATCTATTTTACATTTGGTAGTGTATATATGTCAGTGCTACTCTTTCACTTTGTCCCAGCTTACCTTTCCCCCCTCCATGTCCTCAAGTCCATTCTCTATGTCTGCATCTTTATTCCTGCCCTACCCGTAGGTTCATCAGAAAAAAAAATTTTTTTTTTTTAGATTCCATATATATGTGTTAGCATACAGTATTTGTTTTTCTCTTTCTGACTTACTTCACTCAGTATGACAGACTCTAGGTCCATCCACCTCACTACAAATAACTCAGTTTTGTTTCTTTTTATGGCTGAGTAATATTCAATTGTATATATGTGCCACATCTTCTTTATCCTTTCATCTGTCAGTGGATACTTAGGTTGCTTTCATGTCCTGGCTGTTATAAACAGTGCTGCAATGAACATTGTGGTACTTGACTCTTTTTGAATTATGGTTTTCTCAGGGTATATGCCCAGTAGTGGGATTGCTGGGTTGTATGGTAGTTCTATTTTTAGTTTTTTAAGGCACCTCCATACTATTGTCCACAGTGGCTGTATCAATTTACATTCCCACCAACAGTGCAGGAGGGTTCCCTTTTCTCCGCATCCTCTCCAGCATTTATGGTTTGTAGATTTTTTGGTGATGGCCATTCTGACTGGTGTGGGGTGATACCTCATTGTGGTTTTGGTTTGCATTTCTCTGATGATTAGTGATGTTGAACATACTTTCATGTGTTTGTTGGCAATCTGTATATCTTCCTTGGAGAAATGTCTATTTAGGTCTTCTGCCCATTTTTGGATTGGGTTGTTTGTTTTTTTGATATTGAGCTGCATGAGCTGCTTGTATATTTTGACGATTAATCGTTTGTCAGTTGCTTCATTTGCAAATATTTTCTCCCATTCTGAGGGTTGTCTTTTCATCTTGTTTATGGTTTCCCTTGCTGTGCAAAGCTTTTAAGTTTCATTCTGTCCCATTTGTTTAGTTTTGTTTTTATTTCTATTTCTCTAGGAGGTGGGTCAAAAAGGATCTTTCTATGATTTATGTCATTGTCTTTTCCTCTTGTTTATGGTTTCCTTTGCTGTGCAAAAGCTTTTAAGTTTCATTAGGTCCCATTTGCTTATTGTTTTTGTTTGCTTTTTGTTTTTATTTCCATTTCTCTAGGAGGTGGGTCAAAAAGGATCTTTCTGTGATTTATGTCAGAGTGTTCTTCATATGTTTTCCTCAAAGACTTCGATAGTGTCTGGCCTTACATTTAGGTTTTCTATCCATTTAGAGTTTATTTTTGTTCAATGTGTTAGGGAGTGTTCTAATTTCATTCTTTTACATGTAGCTGTCCAGTTTTCCCAGCACCAGTTACTGAATAGGCTGTCTTTTCTCCATTGTACATTCTTGCCTCCTTTATCAAAGATAAGATGACCATATGTGTGTGGGTTTGTCTCTGGGCTTTCTATCCTGTTCCATTGATCTCTGTTTCTGTTTCTGTGCCAGTACCATGCTGTCTTGATAACTGTAGCTTTGTCGTATAGTCTGAAGTCAGGAAGCCTGATTCCTCCAACTCCGTCTTCCTTTCTCAATATTGCTTTGACTATTCGGGGTCTTTTGTGTTTCCATACAGATTGTGAATTTCTTTTGTTCTAGTTCTGTGAAAAATGCCATTGGTAGTTTGATAGGGATTGCATTGAACCTGTAGATTGCTTTGGGTAGTATAGTCATTTTCACAATGTTGGGTTTTCCAATCTAAGGATATAGTATATCTCTCCATCTGTTTGTATCATCTTTAATTTCTTTCATTAGTGTCTTATAGTTTTCTGCATACAGGTTTTTCTCTCCCTATGTAGGTTTATTCGTAGGTAGTTTATTCTTTTTGTTGCAGTGGTAAATGGGAGTGTGTCCTTAATTTCTCTTCCAGATTTTTCATCATTAGTGTACAGGAATGTGAGAGATTTCTGTGCATTATTTTTGTATCCTGCTACTTTATGAAATTCATTGATTAGCTGTAGTAGTTTTCTGGTAGCATCTTTAGGATTCTCTATGTATAGTATCATGGCATCTGCAAACAGTGACAGTTTTACTTCTTCTTTTCCAATTTGGATTCCCTTTATTTCTTTTTCTTCTCTGATTGCTGTGGCTAAAACCTCCAAAACTAGGTTGAATAACAGTGGTGAGAGTGGGCATCCTTGTTTTGTTTCTGATTTTAGAGGAAATGGTTTCAGTTCTTCACCATTGAGAACAGTCTTGGCTGTGGGTTTGTCATATATGGCCCTTATTGTGTTGAGGTAAGTTCCCTCTATGCCTACTTTCTGGAGAGTTTTTATCATAAATGGCTGTTGAATTTTGTCAGAAGCTTTTTCTGCATCTATTGAGATGATCATATGGTCTTTATCCTTCAGTTTGTTAATATGGTTTATCACATTGATTGATTTGCAAATACTGAAGAATCCTTGCATTTCTGGGCTAAGCCCTACTTGATCATGGTGAATTATCCTTTCAATGTCCCATTGGATTCTGTTTGCTAGTATTTTGTTAAGTATTTTTGCATCTATGTTCACCAGTGATATTGGCCTGTAGTTTTCTTTTTTTGTGACATCTTTGTCTGCTTCTGGTATTAAGGTGTGGTGGCCTTGTAGAATAAAATTAGGAGTGTTCCTCCCTCTGCTATATTTTGGAAGCGTTTGAGAAGTATATGTGTTAGCTCTTCTCTAAAGTTTGATAGAATTCACCTGGGAAGCCTCTGGTCCTGGGCTTTTGTTTTTGGGAAGATTTTTAATCACAGTTTCAATTTCAGTGCTTGGGATTACTCTCTTTATATTTTCTATTTCTTCGTGGTTCAGTCTTGGAAGGTTGTGCTTTTCTAAGAATTTGTCCCTTTCTTCCAGGTTGTCCATTTTATTGGAATATAGTTTCCTGTAGTAATCCCTCATGAATCTTTGTGTTTCTGCAGTGTCAGTTGTTACTTCTCCTTTTTCCTTTCTAATTCTGTTGATTTGAGTCTTCTCCCTTTTTTTCTTGATGAGTCTGGCTAGTGGTGTATCAATTTTGTTTATCTTCTCAAAGAACCAGCTTTTATTTTTAGTTTTATTGACCTTTGCTATCATTTCCTTCATTTCTTTTTCATTTATTTCTTATTTGATCTTTATGATTTCTTTCCTTTGCTAACTTTGGGGGGTTTTTGTTCTTCTCTCTCTAATTGCTTTAGGTTAGGTTGTTTATTTGAGATTTCGTTTGTTTCTTGAGGTAGGATTTTATTACTATAAACTTCCCTCTTAGAACTGCTTTTGCTGCATCCCATAGGTTTTGGGTCATTATGTTTTCACTGTCATTTGTTTCTGGGTATTTTTGATTTCCTCTTTGATTTCTTCAGCGATCTCTTGATTATTTAGTAGCATATTATTTAGCTTCCATGTGTTTGTATTTTTTACATTTTTTCCCTGTAATTGATATCTAGTCATAAAGCGCTGTCAGAAAAGAAATTTGATACAATTTCAATTTTTTAAAATTTACCAAGGCTTGATTTGTGACGCAAGATATGATCTATCCTGGAGAATGTTCCTTGAGCACTTGAGAAAAAAGATTATTCTGTTGTTTTTGGATGGAATGCCCTATAAACATCAATTAAATCCAACTTGTTTAATGTATCATTTAAACTTCTGTTTTCTTATTTTCATTTTGGATGAACTGTCCATTGGTGAAAGTGGGGTGTTAAAGTTCCCTACTATTATTGTGTTATTGTTGATTTCCCTTTTTATGGCTATTAGCATTTGCCTTATGTATTGAGGTGCTCCTATGTTGGGTGCATAAATATTTACAATTGTTATATTTTCTTCTTGGATTGATCCCTTGATCATTATGTAGTGTCCTTCTTTGTGTCTTCTAATAGTCTTTATTTTAAAGTCTATTTTGTCTGATATAAGAATTGCTACTCCAGCTTTCTTTTGGTTTCCATTTGCATGGAATATCTTTTTCCATCCCCTCACTTTCAGTCTGTATTTGTCCCTAGGTCTGAAGTGGGTCTCTTGTAGACAGCATATATGTTGGTCTTGTTTTTATATCCATTTAGCCAGTATTTGTTGGAGCATTTAATGCATTTACGTTTAAGGTAATTATCACTATGTCTGTTCATATTACCATTTTCTTAATTGTTTTGGGTTTGTTTTTGTATGTCTTTTCCTTCTCTTGTGTTTCCTGCCTAGAGAATTTCCTTTAGCATTTGTTGTAAAGCTGGTTTGGTGGTGCTGAATTCTCTTAGCTTTTGCTTGTCTGTAAAGGTTTTAATTTCTCCATCGAATCTGAATGAGATCCTTGCTGGGTAGAGTAATCTTGGTTGTAGGTTTTTCCCTTTCATCTCTTTAAATATATCCTTCCACTCCTTTCTGGCTTGCAGAGTTTCTGCTGAGAGATCAGCTGTCAACCTTATGGGGATTCCCTTGTATGTTATTTGTTGTTTTTTCCTTGCTGCTTTTAATATTTTTGGTTTATATTTAATTTTTGATAGTTTTATTAATATATGTCTTGGTGTGTTTCTCCTTGGATTTATCCTGTATGGGACTCTATATGCTTCCTGGACTTCCTTTCCCATGTTAGGGAAGTTTTCAACTATAATCTCCTCAAATATTTTCTCAGACCCCTTTTTTTACTCTTCTTCTGGGAACTCTTAATTCGAATGTTGGTGCGTTTAATGTTGTCCCAGAAGTCTCTGAGACTGTCTTCAATTCTTTTCATTTTTTTTCTTTATTCTGCTCTGTGGCAGTTATTTCCACTATTTTATTTTCCGGGTCACTTATCCGTTCTTCTGCCTCAGTTATTCTGCTATTGTTTTCTTTTAGAGAATTTTTAATTTCATTTTTTGTGTTGTTCATCATTGTTTGTTTGCACTTTAGTTCTTCGAGGTCCTTGTTAAACATTTCTTGTATTTTCTCTATTTGCAAGATTTTGTATCATATTTACTATCATTACTCTGAATTCTTTTTCAGGTAGACTGCCTATTTCCTCCTCATTTGTTTGGTCTGGTGGGTTTTTACCTTGCTCCTTCATCTGCTGCATATTTCTCTGTCTTCCCATTTTGCTTAACTTACTGTGTTTGGGGGTCTACTTTTTGCAGCCTGCAGGTTCATCGTTCCCTTTGTTTTTGGTGTCTGCCCACCGTGGGTAAGGTTGGTTCAGTGGGTTGTGTAGGCTTCCTGGAGGAGGGGACTGGTGCCTGTGTTCTAGTGGGTGGGGCTGGATCCTGTCTTTCTGGTGGACAGGGCTGCATCCAGTGGTGTGTTCTGGGATGTCTGTGAACTTAGTATGAGTTTAGGTAGCCTCTCTGCTAATGGATAGAGTTGTGTTCCTGTCTTGCTAGTTGTTTGGCATGGGGTGTACAGTACTGGAGCTTGCTGGTACTTGTGTGGAACTGGGTCTTAGCGTTGAGATGGAGATCTCTGGCAGAGCTCTCGTTGATTGATATTACATGGGGCCGGGAGGTCTCTGGTGGTCCAATGTTCTGAACTAGGCTCTCCCACCTCAGAGGCTCAGGTGTGACAGCAGGCCGGAGCACCAGGACTCTGTAAGTCACACAGCTCAGAAGAAAAGGGAGAAAAAAATTTTTTTAATTAAAAAATATATAAAAAAAGAGAGCAACCAAACTGATAAACAAATTCACCAGTGACAACAAGCAGTAAAAACTATACTAAGATAAAAATAAAAATCGGAAACAAGTCAGTCACAGACAGGAAACCCTGCATGTACAGTTGCTCCCCAAATCCACCATCTCAATTTTGGGTTGATTCGTTGTCTATTCTGGTATTCCACAGGTGCAGGATATCTCAGGTTTATTGTGGGGATTTAATCTGCTGCTCCTGAGGCTGCACGGAGAAATTTCCCTTTCTCTTTGTTCGCACAGCTCCTGGGGTACACCTTTGGTTTTGGCCCTGCCTCTGCATATAGGTTGCCCTCAGGCTTCTGTTCCCGCCTGGACAGGACGGGTTTAAAGCAGCGGCTGATTAGGGGCTCTGGGTCACTCCTGCCAGGGCAAAGGGAGGGTTACGGTAGTTATAATTGGAATGCCGGGCGAGTCTGTGGCAGCAGAGGCTGGCGTTGATGTTGCAACAGCCTGAGGCACCCTGTGTATTCTCCCAGGGAAGTTGTCCCTGGATCATGGGATCTTGACAGTGGCGTGTTGCACAGGCTCCCGGGGTGGGGCCTGTGGATAGTGTCCTGTGCTTGCACACAGGATTCTC
Organism: Mesoplodon densirostris; assembly: GCF_025265405.1. Taxonomy (NCBI): domain Eukaryota; kingdom Metazoa; phylum Chordata; class Mammalia; order Artiodactyla; family Ziphiidae; genus Mesoplodon; species Mesoplodon densirostris. Next base: position 53,586,561 of record NC_082670.1, read on the forward strand.
GGTGGCTGCAGCAGCAGCATTAATGTTTCATGCATGTCTCTGGGGTCTGAGCTGATAGCTGCCGCTCGCTCCCATCTCTGGAGCTTGTTTAGGCAGTGCTCTGGCTTCTGTGCGCAGACAGGGGAGGAATCCCCTCTCCTCTTGCACCCCGAAACAGTGGTCTCTTGCCTTAGGCAGGTCCAGAGTTTTTCCTGGACTCCCTCCTGGCTAGCTGTGGCGTACCAGCCCCCTTCAGGCTGTGTTCATGCAGCCAACCCCAGTCCTCTCCCTGGGATCTCACCTCCTACGCCATCTTGAGGGTCCCCTACATGTGTCTTCTTGAATTATGGTTTTCTCTGGATATATGCCCAGTAGTAGGATTGCTGGGCCATATGGTAATTCTATTTTTAGTGTTTTAAGGAACCTCCATACTGTTCTCCATAGTGGCTGTATCAATTTACATTCCCACCAACAGTGCAAGAGGGTTCCCTTTTCTCCACACCCTCTCCAGCATTTGTTGTTTGTAGATTTTCTGATGATGCCCATTCTAACCGGTGTGAGGTGATACCTCACTGTAGTTTTGATTTGCATTTCACTAATAACTATTGATGTTGAGCAGCTTTTCATGTGCCTTTTGGCCATCTGTATGTCTTCTTTGGAGAAATGTCTATTTAGGTCTTCTGCCCATTTTTTGATTGGGTTTTTTGTTATTTTTAATATTGAGCTGCATGAGATGTTTATATATTTTGGAGATTAATCCTTAGGCCTATATTCTCTAGGAATGCTTCTGGCCTCAACTAATTGGGAAGACAACAAATAGTGGATTAAACAGGTAAAGATTTATTTCCTCACATATCCAGAAGAGCAGGTATATAGAATGAGGGTAAGATTCCTAAAGTTAAAAACTGCAGCAACAACAACAAAAATAGCAGTTCCAGAATGTTACTATGAGTTCTTTCCTGAATATCAACAATTGGAAATGCGTTTTCTTTTTTTCTGAAATCTTGTTCTGTACAATAAATGCTTTTTATATTAAAATTGATTGTTGAAATAAAAGTTTAGAGGGAAAATATCTCTCGGTTGTTTCCAAAACCTTTTTTTGTTTTACGCTGAATGTTACTGACACAAATGAACACTTGAACATCATTACGGAACCCAGGACATAAAAAGAAATGATAGTAAAGATAGAAGAGAAAACAATTCATAATCTTATCATCATAAGATTTTTATTTTCTATATTTTCTTCCACTTTTTGTCTCTGATATATATATTTTCAAATGTTGCATAGATACCTACTCTTTTTGTCTTCCACCCCAATTTACCTCTGGAAAATCTTCCTCCTCCACTGTATTTTGGGTGGGGTAGTCTCTACATCTTGCTCCAGACATGGGTATGTGACCTGTGCCTAAAAATTAGCACATGATATTCACCAGCTATAGTCACTGACACTGGGATAGACATATGCCCACTTAGAACCAGTGTGATGCCCTGAGTTTTTTGTGGACTCCTGGAGAAGAGATACTCCTTTCACACTGGACTTGAACTCACTGCCATCTTCTTTCACATGGAACCTAAGACTGAACCTAATGCAGAAGGAGGCAAAATAGAGACTAAGGGAAACCAAGTCCTGATGAAATCAATCCTGAATTAATCAGTTTATTTTTATAAGAATTGTCTATATTTAAGATGTATAACAAGATGTTTTGATGTACATATACATTATGAAATGGTTACTACAGTCAAACTTATCAACATCCATCACCTCACATAGTTGCCTTGTGTGTGTGTGTGTGTGTGTGTGTGTGTGTGTGTGTGTTGAGAACACTTAAGATTTACTATATTAAAAGACAAATACTGTATGTTACCACTTATGTGGAATGTAAAGAGTAAAACAAATGAATTAATATAACAAAACAGAAACAAACTCACGGATATAGAGAACAAATTAGTGGTTACCAGTGGGGAGAAGAATGGGGGAGGGGCAGGATGGGGTAGGTGATTAGGAGGAGCAAACTACTATGTATAAAATAAGTAAGCTATAAGGATATAATGGGACTTCCCTGGCGGTCCAGTGGTTAAGACTCCTCACTCTCAATGCAGGGGGCACGGGTTTGATCCCTGGTCAGGGAACTAAGAGCCCACATGCTGCACAGTGTGGCCAAAAAAAAAAAAAAAATTAAGGATATATTGTAGAGCACTGGGAATATAGCCAATAGTTTATAATAACTTTAAAAGGAGTATAAGCTATAAAAATACTGAGTCACTATGTTATACATCTGAAACTAATATAATATTGTAAATAAACTATAATTTAATAAAATAAAAATTAAATATAGAAGGATTAAATAGACAAAGAATTCTGTGTAAATTTTAAAAAAGAATATTTACCTTCTATCTAATATTTGGAGATTGCAAACAATGTTTCTATCGTTTAAAAAAATTCACTCTCAGCAGATTTCAAGTATACAATACAGTATTACTAACTATAGTCACAGTGTACATTAGGTCTCTAGAACTTAGTCATCCCACATAACTGAAACTTTGTGCCCTTTGACGAAAATATCCCCATTTTCCTCTCCCTACCCCACCTCTGGTAACCACCATTCTCTCTGCTTCTATGATTCTGACTTTTTTTCAAATTAAGCAAGATCATATGGTATTTTTCTTTCTGCACCTGACTTATTTCATTCAGCACAATGCCTTTCTAGGTTCATCCATGTTGTCACAAATGACAGGATTTCCTCGTTTTTTAAGGCTGAATAATAATTCTTTTTTAAAATAAATTCATTTCTTTCTTTATCTTATTTTGGCTGCATTGGGTCTTCATTGCTGTGCACGGGCTTTCTCTAGTGGCAAGTGGGAGCTACTCTTTGTTGCAGTGTGCAGGCTTCTCATCGTGGTAGCTTCTCGTTGCAGAGTACGGGCTCTAGGCGCAGGGGCTTCAGTAGTTGTGGCTTGAAGGCTCTAGAGTGCAGGGTCAGTAGTTGTGGTGCACGGGCTTAGTTGCTCTGTGGCATGTGGGATCTCCCAGACCAGGGCTCGAACCCATGTCCTCTGCATTGGCAGGCAGATTCCTAACCACTGGGCCACCAAGGAAGTCCAGTAATTCTTTTATATATATGTCACTATTTCTTTATATATAAATATATATATCAGTATATATATATATATATATATATATATCAGTAAATATATATATTAGTATTTCTTTATCCGTTCATCCATCAGTGGTTGTTTCTGTTTCTTGGCTATTGTGATAATGCTGCAGTGGACATGGGAGTGCAGATACCTCTCTGAGATAAGGCTTTTATTTCCTTTGGATATATATCCAGAAGTGGGATTGTTGGATTATATGGTACTTCTATTTTTAATTTTTTGAGGAACCTTCATATTGTTTTCCATAATGGCTGGACCAATATACATTCCCACCAACAGTGTACAAGGATATCCTTTTCCTCCACATCCTTGTCAACACTTGTCATCCTTTAACTTTTTGATAATAACCATCCTAACAGGTGTGAAATGATATCTCATTGTGGTTTTGACTTGCATTTCCCTGATGGTTGATGACATTGAGCATTTTTTCATATACTTGCTGGCCATTTGTATGTCTTCTTTGGAAAAATGTCTGTTCCGGTCCTTTGCCCATTTCTTGATCAGGTTATTTGTTTCTTTGCTATTGAGCTGTAGGAACTCCTTATATATTTTGGATATTAATCCCTTATCAGATGTATGGTTTGTAGATATTTTCTGCCATTCCATAGGTTGCCTTTTCACTTTATTGTTTCCTTTGCTGTGAAAAGTTTTTTAGTTTGATACAGTCCTACTTGTCTATTTTTGCTTTTATTGCCTGTGCTTTTGGTATCATATCTGTGAAATCATTGCCAAGACCAATGTCATGAAGCTTTTCCCCTATTGTCTTCTAGAAGTTCTAGTTTCAGGTGTTATGTTTAAGGCTTTAATCCATTTTGAGTGAATTTTTGTGTATGGTGTAAGATAATGGCCCAATGCCATTCTTTTACATGTGGATATTCAGTTTCCCAACCCCACTTATTGGAGGGACTGTCCTTTCCTCATGATCTATTCTTGATGCCCTTGTTGAAGAATAGTTGACCATCTATGTGTGGATTTATCTCTGTTCTGTTCAGTTGATCTGTATATCTTTCTTTGTTCAAGCAGCATAATCTTTTGATTACTGTAGCTTTGTAATGTATTTTTGAAATCAGGAAATGTGAGGCCTTTAACTTGTTCTTCTTAAGATTGCTTTGGCTATTTGGGGTCTTTTGTAGCTCTCTATGAATTTTAGAATTTTTTTTCTATTTTTGTAAAAAATGTTACAGGGGTTTAATAGTGATTGCATTGAATCTGTAGCTCACTTTGCATAATATGGACATTTTACAGGTGTTCTTCCAGTCCATGAACACTGAATATCTTTCCATTTATTTGTGTCGTCTTCCATTTCTTTCATCAGTGTTTTATAGTTTTCATTTTACAGGTCTTTTACTTACTTGGTTAAATTTATTTCTAAGTATTTTATTATTTTTGATGCAATTGTAAATGAAATCGTTTCCTTGGTTTCCTTTTTGGATAGTTTGTTGTTGGTGTAAAGAAATGCTACTTATTTTTCTGTGTTGATTTAGTCCTGAATTTAGCTCTGCCTCATGTCAGCCATACTTATCACTTTTGGTATATGAGCCAATAGTTTTTTTCTTTCCTTTTTAATTTTTAATTTTTTGGCTTAAGCTGTCAGTTGCAACAAAATGAATCCTAGCTGATACAATGTAGTTTCAGTCATAGCATCATATGCATTTATAATCTTGCTTTCGCCCTCATAATATTTCATCTGGATATATAAATATAAGATTGGCAGTTTTTAATTAACATCTGTTAATAATTTACAGTTTTTTTTCCAACAGGTAAATATAAAATTTATTCCATAATCTTAGAATATTTTTTAGTCATTTATGAAATTAGATAAATTATTAAATTTTTGACACATTTACATGTATTGCCACAGAGTTCCAACGAAATGACTGGAGTGAGAGCAATAATTTAGAATGCTGAATCTCTGATTGAAGATAAAGCAATTCTGAATACATTAACAAGTCTCATTTTATATAGCATCAAAGAGCTTATTTTCAGCACATCACTAAAACCTTATACTATAATGCAGTGTACTCTACTATTTAAAAATAGTAATAATGCATGAGCTTTTTTCATATTATGTCTGATGATGGATAGCATATAGTGAACTATTTATTAAATATACTGAACTATCACATCAATTTTCTTTTTCTTTTTTTTTATTAGTTTCTGCTTTATAACAAAGTGAATCAGTCATACATATACATCTGTTCCCACATCCCTTCCCTCATGCATCTCCCTCCCTCCCACCTTCCCCATCCCACCCCTCCAGGCGGTCACAAAGCACCGAGCTGCTCTCCCTGTGCTCTGCGGCTGCTTCCCACTATCTATCTACCTTACGTTTGGTAGTGTATATATGTCCATGCCTCTCTTTCGCTTTGTCACAGCTTACCCTTCCCCCTCCCCACATCCTCAAGTCCATTCTCAAGTAGGTCTGTGTCTTTATTCCTGTTTTACCCCTAGGTTCTTCATGACATTTTTTTTAATGCCATTTTTATGTGTTAGCATATGGTATTTGTCTTTCTCTTTCTGACTTACTTCACTCTGTATGACAGACTCTAGGTCTATCCACCTCATTACAAATAGCTCAGTTTCGTTTCTTTTTATGGCTGAGTAATATTCCATTGTATATATGTGCCACATCTTCTTTATCCATTCATCCGATGATGGACACTTAGGTTGTTTCCATCTCCGGGCTATTGTGAATAGAGCTGCAATGAACATTTTGGTACATGTCTCTTTTTGAATTATGGTTTTCTCAGGGTATATGGAGAGTAGTGGGATTGCTGGGTCATATGGTAGTTCTATTTTTAGTTTTTTAAGGAAGCTGCATACTGTTCTCCATAGTGGCTGTACCAATTCACATTCCCACCAGCAGTGCAAGAGTGTTCCCTTTTCTCCACACCCTCTCCAGCATTTATTGTTTCTAGATTTCTTGATGATGGCCATTCTGACTGGTGTGAGATGATATCTCATTGTAGTTTTGATTTGCATTTCTCTAATGATTAATGATGTTGAGCATTCTTTCATGTGTTTGTTGGCAGTCTGTTTATCTTCTTTGGAGAAATGCCTATTTAAGTCTTCTGCCCATTTTTGGATTGGGTTGTTTGTTTTTTTGCTATTGAGCTGCATGAGCTGCTTATAAATTTTGGAGATTAATCCTTTGTCAGTTGCTTCATTTGCAAATATTTTCTCCCATTCTGAGGGTTGTCTTTTGGTCTTGTTTATGGTTTCCTTTGCTGTGCAAAAGCTTTGAAGTTTCATTAGGTCCCATGTGTTTATCTTTGTTTTTATTTCCATTTCTCTAGGAGGTGGGTCCAAAAGGATCTTGCTGTGATTTATGTCATAGAGTGTTCTGCCTGTGTTTTCCTCTAAGAGTTTGATAGTTTCTGGCCTTACATTTAGGTCTTTAATCCATTTTGAGCTTATTTTTGTGTATGGTGTTAGGGAATGATCTAATCTCATACTTTAACATGTCCCTGTCCAGTTTTCCCAGCACCACTTATTGAAGAGACTGTCCTTTCTCCACTGTACCTTCCTGCCTCCTTTATCAAAGATAAGTTGACCATATGTGTGTGGGTTTATCTCTGGGCTTTCTATCCTGTTCCATTGATCTATCTTTCTGTTTTTGTGCCAGTACCACACTGTCTTGATTACTGTAGCTTTCTACTATAGTCTGAAGTCAGGGAGCCTGATTCCTCCAGCTCCGTTTTTCGTTCTCAAGATAGCTTTGGCTATTCGGGGTCTTTTGTTTTTCCAAACAAATTTTGAAATTTTTTGTTCTAGTTCTGTGAAAAATGCCGGTGGTAGTTTGATAGGGATTGCATTGAATTTGTAGATTGCTTTGGGTAGTAGAGTCATTTTCACAATATTGATTCTTCCAATCCAGGAGCATGGTATATCTCTCCATCTATTTGTATCATCTTTAATTTCTTTCATCAGTGTCTTATAATTTTCTGCATACAGGTCTTTTGTCTCCTTAGGTAGGTTTATTCCTAGATATTTTATTCTTTTTGTTGCAATGGTAAATGGGAGTGTTTTCTCGATTTCACTTTCAGATTTTTCATCATTAGTGTACAGGAATGCCAGAGATTTCTGTGCATTAATTTTGTATCCTGCTAGTTTACCAAATTCATTGATTAGCTCTAGTAGTTTTCTGGTAGCATCTTTAGGATTCTCTATGTATAGTATCATGTCATCTGCAAACAGTGACAGCTTTACTTCTTCTTTTCCGATTTGGATTCCTTTTATTTCCTTTTCTTCTCTGATTGCTGTGGCTAAAACTTCCAAAAGTATGTTGAATAAGAGTGGTGAGAGTGGGCAACCTTGTCTTGTTCCTGATCTTAGTGGAAATGCTTTCATTTTTCACCATTGAGAACGATGCTGGCTGTGGGTTTGTCATATATGGCCTTTATTATGTTGAGGAAAGTTCCCTCTATGCCTACTTTCTGCAGGGTTTTTATCATAAATGGGTGTTGAATTTTGTCGAAAGCTTTCTCTGCATCTATTGAGATGATCATATGGTTTTTCTCCTTCAACTTGTTAAGATGGTGTATCACATTGATTGATTTGCGTATATTGAAGAATCCTTGCATTCCTGGAATAAACCCCACTTGATCATGGTGTATGATCCTTTTAATGTGCTGTTGGATTCTGTTTGCTAGTATTTTGTTGAGGATTTTTGCATCTCTGTTCATCAGTGAGACTGGCCTGTAGTTTTCTTTCTTTGTGACATCCTTGCCTGGTTTTGCTATCAAGGTGATGGTGGCCTCGTAGAATGAGTTTGGGAGTGTTCCTCCCTCTGCTATATTTTGGAAGAGTTTGAGAAGGATAGGTGTTAGCTCTTCTCTAAATGTTTGATAGAATTCGCCTGTGAAGCCATCTGGTCCTGGGCTTTTGTTTGTTGGAAGATTTTTTTTTTTTTTTTTCGGTATGCGGGCCTCTCACTGCTGTGGCCTCTCCCGTTGCGGAGCACAGGCTCCGGACGCACAGGCCCAGCGGCCCTTGCTCACGGGCTCAGCCGCTCCGCGGCATGTGGGATCTTCCCAGACTGGGGCACGAACCCATGTCCCCTGCATCGGCAGGCGTACTCTCAACCACTGCGCCACCAGGGAAGCCCTGTTGGAAGATTTGTAATCACAGTTTCAATTTCAGTGCTTGTGATTGGTCTATTCATATTTTCTATTTCTTCCTGATTCAGTCTTGGCAGGTTGTGCATTTCTAAGAATTTGTCCATTTCTCCCAGGTTGTCCATTTTATTGGCATAGAGTTGCTTGTAGTAATCTCTCATGATCTTTTGTATTTCTGCAGTGTCAGTTGTTACTTCTCCTTTTTCATTTCTAATTCTATTGATTTGAGTCTTCTCCCTTCTTTTCTTGATGAGTCTGGCTGATGGTTTGTCAATTTTGTTTATCTTCTCAAAGAACCAGCTTTTAGTTTGGTTGATCTTTGCTATCATTTCCTTCATTTCTTTTTCATTTATTTCTGATCTGATCTTTATGATTTCTTTCCTTCTGCTAGCTTTGGGGTTTTTTTGTTCTTTCTCTAATTGCTTTAGGTGCAGGGTCAGGTTGTTTACTCGAGATGTTTCCTGTTTCTTAAGGTGGGATTGTATTGCTATAAACTTCCCCCTTAGAACTGCTTTTGCTGCGTCCCATAGGTTTTGGGTCGTCTTGTCTCCATTGTCATTTGTTTCTAGGTATTTTTTTATTTCCTCTTTGATTTCTTCGGTGATCACATCGTTATTGGGTAGTGTATTGTTTAGCCTCCATGTGTTTGTATTTTTTACAGATCTTTTCCTGTAATTGATGTCTAGTCTCATAGCATTGTGGTCGGAAAAGATACTTGATACAATTTCAATTTTCTTAAATTTACCAAGGCTTGATTTGTGACCCAAGATATGATCTATCCTGGAGAATGTTCCATGAGTACTTGAGAAAAATGTGTATTCTGTTGTTTTTGTATGGAATGTCCTATAAATATCAATTAAGTCCATCTTGTTTAATATATCATTTAAAGCTTGTGTTTCCTTATTTATTTTCATTTTGGATGATCTGTCCATTGGTGAAAGTGGGGTGTTAGAGTCCCCTACTATGATTGGGTTACTGTCGATTTCCCCTTTTATGGCTGTTAGTATTTGCCTTATGTATTGAGGTGCTCCTATGTTGGGTGCATAAATATTTACAATTGTTATATCTTCTTCTTGGATCGATCCCTTGATCATTATGTAGTGTCCTTCTTTGTGTCTTCTAATAGTCTTTATTTTAAAGTCTATTTTGTCTGATATAAGAATTGCTACTCCAGCTTTCTTTTGATTTCCATTTGCATGGAATATCTTTTTCCATCCCCTTACTTTCAGTCTGTATGTGTCTCTAGGTCTGAAGTGGGTCTCTTGTAGACAGCATATATATGGGTCTTGTTTTTCTATCTATTCAGCTAACCTGTGTCTTTTGGTGGGAGCATTTAGTCCATTTACATTTAAGGTAATTATTGATATGTATGTTCCTATTCCCATTTCCTTAATTGCTTTGGCTTCGTTATTGTAGGTATATTCCTTCTGTTGTGTTTCTTGCCTAGAGAAGTTCCTTTAACATTTGTTGTAAAGCTGGTTTGGTGGTGCTGAACTCTCTCAGCTTTTGCTTGTCTGTAAAGGTTTTAATTTCTCCATCAAATCTGAATGAGATCCTTGCTGGGTAGAGTAATCTTGGTTGCAGGTTTCTCTCCTTCATCACTTTAATTATGTCCTGCCACTCCCTTCTGGCTTGTAGAGTTTCTGCTGAGAGATCAGCTGTTAACCTGATGGGGATTCCCTTGTGTGTTATTTGTTGTTTTTCCCTTGCTGCTTTTAATATGATTTCTTCGTGTTTAATTTTTGACAGTTTGATGAATATGTGTCTTGGCATATTTCTCCTTGGATTTATTCTGTATGGGACTCTCTGTGCCTCCTGGACTTGATTAACTATTTCCTTTCCCATATTAGGGAAGTTTTCAACTATAATCTCTTCAAATATTTTCTCAGTCCCCTTCTTTTTCTCTTCTTCTTCTGGAACCCCTATAATTCAAATGTTGGTGCATTTAATGTTGTCCCAGAGGTCTCTGAAACTGTCCTCTGTTGTTTTCATTCGTTTTTCTTTATTTTGCTCTGCAGCAGTTATTTCCACTATTTTATCTTCCACCTCACTTATCCGTTCTTCTGCCTCAGTTATTCTGCTACTGATCCCATCTAGAGTATTTTTCATTTCATTTATTGTCTTTTTAATCGATGCTTGATTCATCTTTAGTTCTTCTAGTTCCTTGTTAACTGTTTCTTGCATTTTGTCTATTCTATTTCCAAGATTTTGGATCTTGGAAATAGAATCTTGGATCATGTTTACTATCATTATTCTGAATTCTTTTTCAGGTAGACTGCCTATTACCTCTTCATTTGTTAGGTCTGGTAGGTTTTTATCTTGCTCCTTCACCTGCTGTGTGTTTTTCTGTCTTCTCATTTTGCTTATGTTATTGTCTTTGGGGTCTCCTTTTTGCAGGCTGCAGATTCGTAGTTCCCATTGTTTTTGGTGTCTGTCCCCAGTGGCTAAGGTTGTTTCAGTAGGTTGTGTAGGCTTCCTGGTGGAGGGGACTAGTGCCTGTGTTCTGGTGGTTGAGGCTCGATCTTGTCTTTCTGGTGGACAGGTCCACGTCTGGTGGTGTGTTTTGGGGTGTCTGTGGCCTTATTATGTTTTTAGGCAGCCTCTCTGCTAATAGGTGGGGTTGTGTTCCTGCCTTGCTAGTTGCTTGGCATAGGGTGACCAGCACTGTAGCTTACTGGTCGTTGACTGAAGCTGGGTGCTGGTGTTGAGATGGAGACCTCTGCGAGATTTTCGCCGCTTGATATTATGTGGAGCTGGGAGGTCTCTTTTGGACCCGTGTCCTGAAGTTGGCTCTCCCACTTCAGAGGCACATCACTGACTCCTGGCTGCAGCACCAAGAGCCTTTCATCTCCCCGGCTCAGAATAAGAGGGAGAAAAAGTAGAAGGAAAGAATTAGTAGAAGAAAGAAAGAGAGAAAGAAAGATGGAAAGAAAGGAAGGAAGGAAGAAAGAAAAGAAAGGAGGGAGGGAGGATGGATGGAAAGAAAGAAAGAAAGGAGGGAGGGAGGGAGGAAGGAAAGAAAAAGAAAGAGTGAAAGGAATAAGGGTGGGAGGGAGGGAGGGAGGAAAGAAAGACAGGAGGGAGGGAGGAAGGAAAGAAAGAGAAAGAAGGAAAGGAGGGGCGGAGGGAGGGGAGGAAGGGAAGCTAGGAAAAAAAGAGCATGTAAAGTAAAACAGAATAAAGTATGAAATATAGTAGCGTTATTAAAATTAAAAAGTAATTATTGAAAAAGAAAACGGACAGATAGAACCCTGGGACATATGGTGGAAGCAAAGCTATACAGAGAGAATCTTACACAGAAGAATACACATACACATTCACAAAAAGAGAGCAGGGGGAAAAATCAAAAATCTTGCTCTCCAAGTCCACCTCCTCAATTTGGGATAATTCGTTGTCAAAAGAGGAAAAGGGCGAGAAGTCTGAAATCTTGCTCTCTAAGTCCACCTCCTTAATTTGGGATAATTCGTTTTAAAAAGAGGAAAAGGGGGGGAAAGTCTTAAATCTTGTCCTCAAAGTCCACTTCCTCAATTTGGGATGATTCGCTGTCCATTCATGCACTCCACAGACGCAGGGCACATCAAGTGGACCATGGAGCTTTAATCCGCTGCCTCCGAAGCTGCACAGAGAGATTTCCCTGTCTCTGCTCTCACAGCTCCAGGGTCTCAGCCTTGGACCTGGCTCCGCCTCTGCGCGTAGGTCGCCGGAGGGCGTCTGTTCTTCGCTCAGGCAGGACGGGTTTAAAGGAGCCGCTGATTCGGGGGCTCTGGCTCACTCGGGCAGAGGGGAGGGAGGGGCGCGCAGTGTGGGGCGGCCCTGCGGCGGCAGAGGCCGGCGTGACGTTGCACCAGACCGAGGTGCTCCGTGCGCTTTCCCGGGAAAGCCGTCGCCGGGTCCCGGGACCCTGGCAGTGGCGGGGTGCACAGGCCCCCCGGAAGGCGGGGCGGACAGTGACCCGCGCTCGCACACAGCCCCCGCGGCGGCGGCGGCAGCAGCAGCCCCAGCGTCCCACGCCCGTCTCTGGGGTCCGCGCCTTTAGCAGCGGCTCGCGCCCGTCTCCGGCGCTTCCCCAAGCAGCCCTCTTAATGCCCTCTCCTCGCGCACCAGGAAACAAAAGAGAAGAAAAAGTCTCTTGCCTCTTCGGCAGCTCCAGACCCTTTCCCCGGACTCCCTCCGGGCTAGCCGTGGTGCACTAACCCCTTCAGGCTCTCTTCCTGCTGCCAGCCCCAGTCCTCTCCCTGCGATCCGACTGAAACCCGATACCCGAGCCTCAGCTCCCAGCCCCGCCCGCCCCCGGCGGCTGAGCAGACAAGCCTCTCGGGCTGGTGTGTGCCTGAGGGCACCGATCCTCTGTGCCGGAATCTCTCCGCTTTGCCCTCCACACCCCTGTTGCTGTGCTCTCCTCCGCTACTCCGAAGCTTTCCCCCTCCGCCACCCGCAGTCTCCGCCCGCGAAGGGGCTTGTAGTGTGTGGAAACCTTTCCTCCTTCACGGCTCCCTCCCACTGGTGCAGGTCCCGTCCCTAACTTTTGTCTCTGTTTATTCTTTTTTCTTTTGCCCTACCCAGGTATGTGGGGAGTTTCTTGCCTTTTGGGGGGTCTGAGGTCTTCTGTCAGCGTTCAGTAGGTGTTCTGTAGGAGTTGTTCCACGTGTAGATGAATTTCTGATGTACCTGGCTTAGTTCCACAGGGACAGTTTCAGGAGGCAGTTGAGAGGTAAGATCTTGGACTGACGTATGAACGAGGTAATTATCAGCATACAAGTGGTAGCTGAAGGCAGACGGGTGGATGATGTCACCTGGGCAAAGCCTACCACTCTCTGCAAGGCTGTCAGCTCCGTGTCCGATGCTGGAACTGGAAGTCCTCAGGGGAGGCGGCTGGCCCAGGGTCCAAGAGGCTGGAGGAGGGTCCACGCTGGTGCAGTGGCAGGACTCGGGCTGCCTCACAGCAGCGCGGCAGCCAGCAAACTGGCGAGCATGCGTAGGAGCTGCAAACGCGCTGGCCTCCCGCGCAGCAAAACCAATAATTTACAGTTTTAAAAAAATATAAATATCAACTTTATATTCTCATTATTATAAGCCTCTAGATCCTATAGATTCCTATTGCAATATAAATTTTTTTATAACTTTTCCATTTCATTTTTGAGAGTTCATTTGCCTATCAGAATGTTCAATGTTTGAAAATGCAAGAAACATGTTTCAAAATTTTTCTTCTTCAATAATGTATCTAGTCAAACTACAAGTAAATGCTTTTGTTGACATTTTTGTGCTGCTTCCTTTTCTAGAATTCAACTTTTACTTTAGTCATGTCAAGTTAAAAGCTGCAAGCCTTTTTTGTGTGTCACATTTTCTTTTGACTTACCAGAAATAATTTATATTAAAAAAATTAGTTCTCAATTGTTGCAGTTCATTATCCAGTAGTAGGTTATTGTTTCTGTAGACTTTGAAATAACACCTGGCTCTTTTTGTTTTAAGAAAAAGTTATAGTTTTGAACATAGAGACTATTCAGTTCTTATAGAACAATATTTAGAATAGTTTTAAATTTACATAACACTAATTATGGCCATTAGTAATTATAAGAATGCCAGTTAAATCATATCTAGAATTGTAAAGAGGTATTTAAAATTGCATATTGTATTATTATTTTATATATTAATCTTCCTATTTCTGTTAACTTACCATATTATGAACATATTAACAGGATACATATTCTAACAATACATTACCTATGATGTTAAGTATTTAAAGTTAAGACTCACAAACATTAAATAGCCACAATACTAGTAAAGTTTAGTCTACTGTAATCTTTTTATTAATCAAACTATTTTAAAATTTGTATCTTTAATGCCAGGTTCAGATAATTGTTTAATATACATGATAAATAGATTTCAAGTATATTTTGCATGTAAGAGCAGAAGACTCTCTGATAGCTTGTCATTGTGATGGCATTATACAGAATATTGGAAAATACAGCACAGGAAGTATAATAAAAGGAAGATGAACAGTTCTGTTTTCACCACAAGAGGCTTAAATTTGTATATCTTAGCATTGACCTAGCCTGTGAGCTAAGCTCAAATCTTTGTGTGTGTGTATGTTTGTGTGCTTATGATTGATCCTAGATGAAAACAATAATTGAATGCATGGAAATATTTCCTATCTGGGGTCATTTGCTAAGGTGGGGAGGAAGAAGAGTGTGTTTTCAAGACAGAAATTGTCTGGGTGAGTGGGAAAGTAAACTTAAAGGGAATTGTGGTAGGATTATGGAGAAGTGTTGAGTATCCTTTTGAGATTTGTCATCATAGAATTTAAAATCAAATCAGTCTGCCTTGATACCAAAACCAGACATAAAAAAGAAAAAATAATAGACCATTATCTTTTATAAATGTAGACACAAAAATCCTCCACAAAATACTAGCAAACTGAATCCAGCAGCATATAAAAGACATTATACATAATGACTAAAGAAATTTGTCCTAGGAATTTAAAGTTAAACATCTGAAAATTAAGTAAAGTAGTATATCAATACAATAAAGAAAACCACATGATCATTTCAATAGATCCAGAAAAAGCATTTGACAAAATCCGACACATTTTCCTGATTTAAAAAGAAATTCAACAAACTAGGAATAGAAGGGAACTTCCTCAGTCTGAAAGGGCACCTACACGAAGCTCACAGATAATACCATACTTAATAATGAAAGAATGAGAGTGTTTCCTTTAAAATAAGAAACAAAACAAGAATGTCCACTCTTCCCAGTTGTATTCAACATTGTACTGAAGGGTCTAACAAGGGCAGTTAGGCAAGAAAGTGAAATTGAAAGTATTTAGATGGGAAATGGAAAAGTAAAATTATCTCTTGTCTGCAGATGACATGATTTTGTAAATAGAAAATCCTGAGGAATCCAGTAAAAAACTATTAGATGAAGATGAAGCCATATGTTTAATCTTTATTTCCTTATCCTATATGTCCCACCAAGTGTCCAGAATGCATTTAGATACTAAACATTCTTCAGCGCCTTGTAATGCCAGTTACCTCCTCCACAACCATGGATTCTGCCCCTTCCTTGCTTTTGAAGCTCTGCTGTGTGCTGCTTCTTTGTTAGAAGCAAAACCAAAAACTCTCATGGAGAACCAGCTGCAGAAGACAGTCTCCCTAGATAAGGCAGTTGAGGAGGGAGGGCCTGGATGTGCGGTCGGGAATGTCCTGGTGTACACGCCACACCTTAGGAACGTTAACTGAGGATGGAATGGCAGCTTTTGGAAGACTGTTTCTAGAAGAAAAGATGTTGACTTTTACAAGCCAAAGATGTACTGAAGTATAGAAGGCAGCCGTATTTGCAGAGCTAGGTTCTTCGGTTCTCACTTTAGTGACAGTAAATGCTGGAAGGACTTCTAGAGCTATTTGCAGTTCCAGGAGACTCCTTCAGAGCACTTCTGCAGTGGCTGAGTGCTACTTGTGAAAAGACAGGAAAAGCTGCCAGCAGGATGGAAAACAAACTAGAGTCACGTGGTAGATAAAAGGGCAGTCCCCAGTCTAGACTCTATCTTGAAGCCAAAGAAAGTGGAAACTGTATCTGGAAAGGGATAAAGAAGCCACCAGCTCAGTAAACAGCAGGAAGAACCTCAGTCTCTCGACTCTGATGCCCACAGCCCCACATCAAGCACTTCTCCAGCCCTTGCTTTTCGTGCGGTTACCACTCAAGACGACAGCTATGATATGGATATGGCTTCTGGTTTTGGTTTTTTTTTCTTTTTGCGGTATGTGGGCCTCTCACTGTTGTGGCCTCTCCCGTTGCGGAGCACAGGCTCCAGATGCGCAGGCCCAGCGGCCATGGCTCACGGGCCCAGCCGCTCCGCGGCATATGGGATCCTCCCAGACCGGGGCACGAACCCGTATCCCCTGCATCGGCAGGCGGACTCCCAACCACTTGCGCCACCAGGGAGGCCCTGGCTTCTGGTTTTGACAAGACAACTGTCTTTCCCTTTCAATCTCACGTGTGGGAAAAGGCAGAAAATATGTTGTGGGTTTATCTCTAAAGGCATTTTGGGGAAGTCTTCCTTAACGCCCATCTGTTTAAGCCTTACTGCAACAATAAGAAAGCAGCATCTGAGAAGCTGGAGGAGTGGGGCCAGAGCCTCCACCCATTTCCACTGAGGGGTGATGACTGAGGCTTATAGAGAAGGGGAACAAAAATCTATTTAAATTTTGGAAAGACAGAAGTGGCTGTGTTTGTTTTCTGGAGCTGCCATAACAAAGTATTACAGACTAAGTGCCTTAAACAACAGAAACTTATTTTCTCACAGTTCTGGAAGCTAGAAGTCTGAAATCAAGGTGTTGGCAGGGTTGGTTTCTTCTGAGATCCTGGAGGTCAGGTTCTGTTCCTCGGCTTCTAGATGTTTGTCTTCTCCCTCTGTCTTCACATTGTCTTCCCTCTGTGCTTGTCTGTGTCCAAATTTCCTCTTGTGATAAGGACAGCATTCAGACTGGATGAAGACCCACCCTAATGACTTCATTTTAATTTAATTACCTCGTTAAAAACCCTGTCTCTAAATACAGTTTTATTCTGAGGTACTGGAGTTTAGGACTTCAACATGTAAATTGGGGGTCGGGGGAGACAATTAGCCCCTAACAGTTCCTATCCTGTTTTTGATTTGGATACTTTGCTATTCTGCCAAAAGACAATTTCTAGGATGGTATTGAATTGGTTCTTCTTTTCTCCATTTCCACAAGCTCTAAAGCCAGTATCGAGTTTACTAAAAGAGAAAAAAGTATACATAATATTTAAGATAATGAGTATTTCATAGGAAGCTGAATGCTGCTATAAAGTGCTCTTAAAAGTCTTTAAACCCCCTTCTAATGAATGAAATTAGGGAAATATCAGGGGACAGAGATAGGGTTAATTATGTAGTTTTATCCTTCTATATTGAGAAGCAGTGATTGAGGCATCTTTCAAAGATGATTGTTTTCCCTCATAATAATAAACTTGTAATAATTTCTTAGGCTTGTCACTAGAAGTATTTGTTAACAATTTTGAATTCAGGTTTTGCCAAGGTTCTGATCACTCAGACTTTTACCACTGAAATATTAATCAAGCCACACTAAGCTTTCTAGTGTAAATACCTTGAAGGAGAATGTAATAAATATACAGAGAGGTGACTTGCATCCTGTGTCACCTTCCTCTGTGTTACTATTTGATAGGGTGTTTAATTTATATGAGACTTCAAAAGCAGGAAGAAGAAAGAGGAGAAGAGGAGAAGAAAGCTCCTTTTTGGGAAAGCTCACATCTTTTAAGATAAGGCATCCTGTACGAATAGTACCAAAGCATTAACCCCCAGTAGCTAATGAATTCTATTGAAATGTTACACTATATGAACAAATAAAATGTGCATGTCTTCAAGATGGCACAAAATACAGGTTGCTGCTTCTTGGGGTACATTTCTTAGAGGGCTTACTAAATATGTAAATAGTTGACTTTTGTTAGTATTGTATGACTGATGACTTCACTGAGAACCTGCACAATTCAGGCTTAGCTCTGGATTCAGTTGACTTTGTGAAGTATTTACCCATGCAGAGTGGGCATTTGGCTTGTTTTAACCTATTAGGATTTTATTTTCATTTTATATTAAAGAAATTCTATTAGAAGAAAAGAGGTATGTATTAATCCTGAGTGGGCTGGTTTGGGGATGACTTCTTTTAGTGAGGCTTTCTAAACATTGAGATTAGAAATTAGGTAATTAGTGAATCCTGAAAGTCTAACTCTTCAATTCTAAAATCTTCATTTAAAGCCTCTCATTTCAGCTTTTCTAAAAGTTCAAGGAAAAAAAGGTCTCCAGACTTCTTCTGATAAGGGAAGAACATTTTGCCTACCTTATAAAAATGTGACTCAGTGCTTAAATTTAAAACTAGATTTAAAAATTAGTACAAATAACAAGCAGTGAGCCATTTTTATGGGTATACTATAATTATATAATTATTAATCTAAAATTAAAATTTTATACTTCATCCTTCTGAAAAAACCTACATACTACATGTCACAGTACACACAAACTACATGGTGAAGTTGGGTGGGTGCTCCCGTAACCTTTGAGATATAGTATAGGAATCTTAGCCATTATCTCCTCTCTCCTGAGTAATATTTGAGTTTTATTTTGTATACTTTGGCTGGTCTTGGTATTGGTAGAATATACTCTAATGTGGATCATCTCTATTTCTGTATTTATTTGTTACTAGACCCAACCACGGTCTTCTTTTCCCCTTTCTACCTCTCTTGACTTGTGGAATGTACTATATATGGTCATACAATTTGTAATCATATATTAGAAATCACAAATCTGTTTTGTGCTTTTCATGTTGTTAGATACTGATACTTAGACTTTTACTAGGATATTAAATGCATTTAGTCTTATTACAAAATTTTAAAAACAGTATAAACAGAAAAGCACCCTTGAGGCTTCCCTGTTTTCATGAAGCTCTTCTACCAGGTACATTCACTTCATACTGTATGTATTCTGAATATTAATCCCTACGTCTGTGTATTGAAAATATTTCATCCTTGTTTTTTTCTTGCCTTTCAACTTATTTTATGGTTTTAACTTTTTTTTTTACTTTTAGTTACACAGAACATTTAATCTCAACATGTTCAAGATTATCAATCTTTTATGACTTTTTTGTATTTTATATACAAATATAATATACAAATGCATTTTTACTTCAATGCTATATATGTTGTTTGATACTTTTTACCTTAGTGCTTAGTCAGTCTGGAATTTATTTTTATTAATGGTGCAGGGTGGAGATTGAACTTTATTTTTTATTGTAAAAATCATGAGTGACTGTTAAATTTCTCACATGCTTTTGGGATCATCTTAAATATTAAGATGATCATAATGATTGAACTTTATTTTTTATTGTAAAAATCATGAGTGACTGTTAAATTTCTCACATGCTTTTGGGATCATCTTAAATATTAAGATGATCATAATGGTTTTCCTTCTCTAATCTGTAATGTGACATGTGCAAACAATGCAAGTGGCCAAGCAGCCCACATATCAGACTTGCCGGAGCAGTGTTTACTAGAGAACGCTCACGTGGATAGAGTCAGTAACTTAATGGTGAACCTCCATTGCCTCATTCCACTCTGAAGCAGAGCATAGCACACTCTATTCAGGCCATAGGGCAGATGCCATTAGAGGACCCTTTACCATTGAACTATGGAGCTTTTAATGAATAATTGGAGAAGCACCATGATTTCCCCTGGCATGATCAGGGACCAGACTATAGTAGTGATAAGATGTGGCAGAACTTTGATTCTAGCACTGTCCTGACAGCATGGCATTCAAGGTTGAAGGGAAATCTAAGACTGGTGGTTACATTTGTAAGATGCTGCAAGTTAGCCATAGGATTGCCATGCCTAACTCACAGTGGGCCACACCAGTATATACGACTGGGTTAGCACCATCCCCTTCCCTGGCATGAAGGGGGTTAAAGGTGGCACTGGGGTCCACATACTGTGGTTGACCAGTATTGATTGCCTTAGGCTCTGGGCCATTGCCAGTTTCATGGAGCTTTGAAAGATGCCACATTTTGGGGACACCAGCTTGGAGGGGACCAGTGTTAGACTAATTAACTCTGACTTCTCATTGCCTGTTTGGCCATGATCCATTTTTCTCTTAATATTCCAGCACATCTGATTTACTTTACAGATTTGATCTGCTTTAGCTAAGATTTTAAAAATTTACTTTCCTAAATGAGATTAAGATAGACTTTTCTTTTATTATACTCCCCCTATCTGACTTTAAAATTTCCTTTTATGTTAAATATGTATAAAGGTATCCTCTAGGAACTTGTAAATTTTTCTATAGTTCTACAGTTGTGTTTCTAATATGATTTATTTCTGAATTTTCTCCTTTTAAAGACCCAGCTTTGGTTTTATTGATTGTTATGGAGTGAATGTTTGTGTGCCCCCCAAACTCGTATGTTGAAGCCCCAGTCTCCAGTGTGGCTGTATTTGGAGATGGGGTCTCTAAGGAAGTAGTTAAGGTTAAATGAGGTCATAAAAATAGGGGCCTGATCTGATAGGATTAGTGACTTTATAGAAGAGCCACTAGAAAGCTCTTTCTCTTTCTCTCACTCTCTCTAGCTCTCTGCTCATGCACCAAGGAAAGGCTATGTGAGAGGGAACATAGTGAGAAGGTAACCATCTACAATCCAGAAAGAGGGCTCTCACCAGGTCAGCCAGAACCTTTATCTTGGACTTCCAACCTCCAAAATCAAGAGAAAATAAATTTTTGTTCTGTTCTTTAAGACTGTTGTTTAAGCCACCCAGTTTATCGGTTGTTTGTTTGTTTTAATGGCAGTCCATGATGATCAACTCTATTGCTTATTTATGTGTTAGATTTTCACTTGCTTGTTTCCTAGCTTATTTGTTTCTCTTACACATAATTTTTTTTAATTAATTAATTTATTTATTTTATTTTTGGCTGTGTTGGGTCTTCATTGCTGCCCGCGGGCTTTCTCTAGTTGCGGCAAGCGGGGGCTACTCTTCGTTGCGGTGCGCGGGCTTCTCATTGTGGTGGCTTCTCTCATTGCCGAGCATGGGCTTTAGACGCGTGGGCTTCAGTAGTTGTGGCTTAGTTCTCTGCAGCATGTGGGATCTTCCCAGACCAGGGCTCGAACCTGTGTCCCCTGCACTGGCAGGCAGATTCTTAACCGTTGTGCCACTAGGGAAGTCCCTTACACATCATTTTTAAAGAATGGGTTGCATTCTTTGAAAAACCCTTGGCTCAATCTTATAGTTCATTTATTTTTATTTTGACCATTTTGATAGTGTATCAATTGATTTTTTAAAATTTCAGTGGTCAAAATTTAAATTTCCATGATATTCTGTTGATTCTTTTAAGAAATGAATATTTTTTCATATCTTTCTGAAGTTAGTGGATATTCTAAAATGCCATCCTATTTAATTTATTAAACTTGTGTTTTATAGGTAATGAATTTTTCCTTTTGTTAGGTTTGTTTCCTCTCTCTCATTATTGGATTTTGTCTTTGATTATTGTGATTGAGTGCTCAACTGCGTACTTGAGATTGTTTATGAATTTTGTTTGCTTTAGCTTTTCTCCAAATATGGAAGGAAGAGTGGTTAAGACAAAGCTCCTGGATGGGGTGAGCCAGTGGCTTCTTCTGGGTAGTGAGAACTCTCTATTTTTCCTGGGTGTTGCTAGCCTCCTGAAGCTTCTGTTTTACCCCTTCACCCCAGGATTAGCTATCTCCGCTCTCCCTGACAATAGATGTGTCTATTGCTTAAAGCCTGGCCCAAAGAGAGGTGACCCTGTATGCTCTACTTTAGTATTCCAGCCAGTCACTCTCTTAGTTTTCCCAGACCCCTCATGCATTCATTATCTTAGCACAGCCTTGGACCAGCTCCCATCTTTGTGGGAGTTTTTTTTCTGTGGGTGTTTGGGGCTGTGGCTTCCTTCTCTTCATTCCCATCTATTTTCTTTCATGAAAGGCTTCCTCATAGTTTCTGGAGACCTGGGGGTACTGCTTGCTTTTTTTTTAACTACATCTTTTAGGATATATACTCTTCTGAAATTTCCTGGCACCTGGGGTGGCATAAGAAAACTCTGGCATGTATTCAGTCTTCCATCTTGAACCAGTCTCCAAGGTAGCTACATTTTAAAAAACATTTTATTTTTATTTAATTTCAGACTCATAGAAAATTTTCAAAAATATAAGAAAGAATTTCCAGTTGCGTTACACCAGATTTCCCAAATATTCTCAATGTTAACATTTGAAAATAATGATTTGGGAATATATATTCAATATATATTTCGAAATATATATTGAATCATTTAAGAGTAAGTTGTGGTGATATTACTGAAAATGGCACTAAAGCAGTGATTAAACTGGAAAAAACTGTTAGAATTAACTTTTTTGGATCTCTGGAATCTAATTTTGGAGTCTGATAAAAACTTGACAACACCCAGAAGAGTGCTTACTAAAGAAAGCAGCTGCTAAATTTCAGTAAGTGAGTTATGTGATGTTTTTACTTTCCCATGTGTTAGGGTAATTCCAGAGGAACAGAACCGACAGGATGTGTGTGTGTGTGTGTGTGTGTGTGTGTGTGTGTGTGTGTGTGTGTGTGTGTGTGTGTACAGAGAGAGAGAGAAAGAGAGATTTATTTTAAGGAGCTGGCTCATATGATTGTGGTATCTTAATAAGACCAAAATCTGATGGGGTAGGCCAGCAGGCTGGAGACTCAGGGGAGAGTTGCGTTTCAAGTCCAAAGGCAGTTCTGCTGGCAAAATTCCTTCTTGCTTGGAGGAGGTCAGTTTTTTTCTACTAAGGTCTTTGATAGATGAGACTCATCCACATTGTGAAGGTTAATCTGCTTTACTCAAAGCCCATCAATTTAAATGTTAATCTCATTTAAAAAACACTCCTTCACAGCAACATCCAGAATAATATTTGACCAAATATCTAGGTACCCTGACCCAGCCAAGCTGACACATAAAACTAACGATGGTTAGTTTTAACACCCAGCTACTATCCCCCGTTCCCAGATCACAGGTGCCATAGGAATGGCAGCTTGCATGTGTAGTGTGTTGGTGCCAGAGGGGCTGACCACACACAACAAAGAATACAATCTTTACAAAGAGTAAGTTGCAGACTCGATCTGTCTCTACCACTTGATACTTCAGTATACCAGTTGATATTTCAGTATGCTGTTTCCAAAAACAAGGAATTATTTTTATTATTACATGACTATAATGTAGTTATCCAAATCAGCAATTTACTTTGATGAAATACTGTTACTATATGGATGCATTTTAAAGGCTCTTGTTACATATTTCAAAATTTCCCTCCCAAAGTTTCTACCAATTTACAGTTTTGTCAGTAGTATATGAGAATTTCAAATAATTCTTTACCATCTTAAAATTGTAGACTTAAATAGTTTTCAACTTTGCTAGATTGATATATAGTGTCTTCAGATTCATCCCAGTAGAACTCCTATCTTTTTTTGCTATTATGGTTCTTAACTTCCTTCTCTGTATTTTGGGTTTTCTTCATGGAATCTTCCTAAGAATGAAAAAGAAAAAATTTACAACTCTGGAAGTACTGGGGGGACTTCCAAACTTGACTGTCCCTAGCACAAAAGCACTTTTGTTACTATCACTGTTCTTTATTACATATACTAATTTAAAAAAATTTAACTTTGTAACCTCTCTATAAAATAATAATTTTACAGATAAAATTATAAGAGATTAAATGTCTTTCCCAAAGTTATACAAGTAGTAATCAGTAGATTCTGGACTCCTTTTAGACTGCCTGACTTCAGAGCTCATAACATTATATTGGACTGCTTAGGTGGGAAGGACAGTGAAACACTCTATGCACATTTGCCAAAGGGAATTCATATCTGCCATATTTAATTGTCTTGAAGATAGTGATCAAAGCATCTTTCATGAAAGATGATGGAAGGTATCAGACTGAAGAGTCCAGATGGGAATTGAAAGTGATGAAGAGTGTTGGATGTTAATGATGGACAAGAAATACAGCTTTTAGACTAATACGATTGCTAAGTTAAGGGAGATTGTATGTGATCTGAAGACAGAATAAACACTGAAAACCAGCACATACTGCAAAGCTAATAAGGTTTAACAAATCTTCAGAGCTGACAAGACATAACACAAATGTGATGAAAGTGTGGCTGGTGAAATTTGGACTCTGATACATGGCTAAAAAGAATATAGCAGAGGAGCTGATAACCCAGTAAAGAGGAGTAGAGGACTTTCAACGAAGAACAGTCAGAATAGAAAAATCAAGAAATATGAAAGCAGGACAAATTTTTGGAGATCATCTAGCCCTACTCTCTTTACCTTACAGATAAGAACACTGAGGTGCCCTTGAAATTATAGAGCTAGGAAGTTGCATAGTCAAGATTAGAAACTACATTTTTGACTCTTAACTCCTGATCTTTTTCTGCTGTCTCTTGAATATTATGAAATTTTAATCCATAATATTAAAATTATCTTATTTTCACTTCAACTTCTTTTTGGAAGTAGGCAGGTTCAGTGTTGTAGTCATTCAATTATTGGTTACAAGTGAGATATTTTCTAGAAATGGGAATGATGAAAATTGAAATTTTAATGCTGAAACACCCCAACTCTGAAGATAGTGATACAGATACTATTACTTTTCACAAACCAAAAAGAGTTGCATCATCTGGGTTAGTCTGTGGTTAAAAATATATGCACTTCCTGTAACAACAATGTTGGAGAACAAAAAATGAATGGCAAGTTTTTTTTGTTTGAAGGAACAGTCATTATTTTTCTCATTCACATACAGTAAAAACAATTTCTATTATAAGTAGCCATTTATCTTCATTCCTATTCTGTATTTATTTATTCACACTGTCTTATTAAATTCTGAGATTATTCAGAACTCCTTGGATATGTTGTAATTTTACCATCTGGGATACATCAGTCATAAAGTACATATACACTGTAATAAGTGATGCTTCATAAGAATTCACATTGGCTATACTCCATCTTTAAGACATTTGTTCTGTTGAACAATGGAACTGTGTAATATTTCAGTTCAAGAAGAATTGATCTTATTTTCTAATTTTTTTCAGACTCTGCTATAACATTCTAAAATAACATTCATGAAATACAGAAATCTTTGGAGAATTTATGTAAAATCCATATTTTCTTTAGCTCATGAATTTCACTTTAATGCTACAAATATCTATAATAATTATACTATATTAAGTTATTTAGAACTGTTTAGTGGGATTCTACAGACCTTGGTGTTCTCTTTAATAAATTCCATTTAACTAGTAATGCATTGTAATGTATTGTTATGGATAAAAAATGGCTCACTAGCCCCTTTTGCATCCGTTAGTGTATTTAACCAGTTCCAGATGCTCCACAGACACATAGAAGAAATTGAGGAAAATTAGGCAAGTGATATGAATGATTCCTGCATGTAAAGTACTATTTAGGCATTTGGGGATCAACAGACAGAGAACCATGTTTCCATCATCAACTCATTTATTGCTGGAGATTCAAAAATAAGTATCTCTGTCCTCAGAGAGGTTACAGTCTAGTGGTGTGAATTAGGCAGTAAACTTCATTATATTATGTCACAGCATGTTGTAAATACCAGAAGTTGAGAGGACATGAACGTCAAGCAGGGAGAAATTGCAGCTGGTTGAGGATATCCAGGAAGACTTCTTGAAAGACATGGTATCTGAAGTGGGTCTTGAAAGTAGGTAATTTATAGGTTATGACAGAGTAAGGAGAATAACAAGAGCAAAGGTATAGAGACAGAATACATTGGATAAGTTTGGGAAATATCAAATGACGTAAGTTGATGCTGTTTGGAAGATGAAGAGAAGAAAGTAATGCTAGCAACCATTTAATGAGCACCTACTACATGTTGTGCTTCTTGCCACATACCCTGCATGCATTATTTTATTGAGCTTTCAGAACACTCTGAGATGGTACTAGTATTATTCCTACTTTTCAGATGAAAAGATATTAAATGATTTGCCCAAGATGATACAGCTATTAAATTGATGTTCTTAGATCTTAATCTAGGTCTGACTGATAAATAAAATCGGTACTCTTAACTACTTCACTATAGAGTTACATTGTGGAGAATTCAAAAACAAAGTGGGGATCTTATTTCCAATTATGTTAGCAATGTCAAACAATATTTTTTTTAGCAAGAGGACCAATTATTGGGAGTTTATAAGATTAATCTGTTATCAATGAGTTGAAAGAATATGGGGAGAGAGAAAGTAGACAGACTGGTTAGTAGGCTGTTTATAGCAGTCTAAATGAACTGATGAGGAACTGAGCTGGGTTGGTAACAATAAGATTGGAAAGGTGGGAACACAACACAGAAACCTTTTTCGTTTTGTAACTTGTAACAAAACGACAACCATTTAAATGGAGGGGATGAGGAAGTAGGCAGTGTCAAAGTTGACCCTGGGTGAAATTTGAGTCTAGGTAATAGTATTGGGGAAGAGAAACTGTTTTGAAGGAAAAGAGAACCCAATTTGGCCCAAGTTCACTGTGCTTGAGTAAATCTAGGTGTCAAAATTATTTGAAATGTAGGTGATTGTGAGACTTGAGATGGAGTTCAAGGATGAGATATGGAGATTTGGCAGCTTTTTGCATGGCAGAGAGGGTCGCAGCTATTTGAGTGAAGTCCCCAAGGAAGAGAATGTAAAAAGAGAAGTTTGAAGACAGAACCTTGGAAAGGCCTACATTCAGGGACTAGGGAGAGAAAGAGCAACCAGTAAAGGAATCAGTAGTGGTTAGAGGTTTAAGAATAAGCCTTTGGATTTGGTGATTAGAAAATCTTTGGTCTCCTTTAAGAGAAACATTTGGTAAAAACCAGATGGTCAGGCATTTAAGAATTGAATAGATGCCTAGAGTTTCTTATACCCAGTTTATACTCTGACTTTCTAGTTGTGTGATTCTAAAATTTTTCTCTAGAGGAATAGACCCATATTTCATATTGCCTATTTAGCAGACTCACAAGTATTTTAAACTCAAGACTAAAAAGAACATATTATTTCTGTTCCCCAAACCCCAAGCTTGCTCTGTATTTATGTCCCCTACTTGGTTATTAACTCCACTGTTCACTCATTTGCCCAGAATGGAAATCTAAAATTGATCTGCCACCATCTCCCCTTACCACTAAGAACCTTCCCCTCTCTTTCAAAACCAACATGTGTTTGATTGATTATTGCTATAGACTGAATGTTTGTGTCCCCCTAAAATGTGATGGTATTAGGAGGTGGAACCTTTGGGAGATGATTATGTAGTGAGGGCAGAGCTCTCATGAATGGAATTAATACACTTATAAGAGAGAACCCGGGAAGTACCTTGCCCTTTCCTCCGAGTGAGGTTACCACAAAAAGGCGGCCATCTGTGAACCAGCATGTGCATTCTTACCAGACACCAAATATGTCAGTGCCTTGATCTTGGACTTCCCAGCCTCCAGACCTGTGAGAAATAAATTTCTGTTGTTTATAAGTCACCTTGTTTATATGTCACCTGGTCTGGTATTTTTGTTATAGCAGCCCAAACAGACAAAAGATAGAAATTGGTACTGGGAAGTGAGGGTTCTGCTGTAATAAATACCTAAAAATGTGGATGTGGCTTTGGAACTGGGTGATGGGTAGAGGCTGGAAGAGTCTTGAGCTTCATGCTAGAAAAAGCCTACATTGCCACGAATGGATGGACCATTAAGGGCAATTCTGATGAGAGGCCAGAAAGAAAAGGTGAGAACTGTAGAAAAGCTTCAGTTTTCTTGGAGAATACCTAAGTAATCTTGAACAGAATTTTGGTAGAAATGTGGATGCAAAGGGGGCATTCTGATAAGGTCTCATATGGAAATGAGGAACATGTTATTGAACAGTGGGAAAAAGGTGATCCTTGTTATAAAGTGACAAAAACTTGGCTGATTTGTGTTCATGTTTAGTGTTTTGTGGAAGGTAGAACTTGTAATGAAAGTGGATATTTGGCTGAGGAAATATCTAAGCAAAGTTTTGAAGGTACAGCTTAGCCTCTCTTGACTAAGTAAAGTAAGTTTTCTTGACTTATCTCCATTGCCCAGTGGAGCTGTGGGTTGGAGCCGCCCTCATGACCCCAGGCCAGTAAAGCCCAGCTGAGCCACAGGCACCTGACTCTAACCTGTGAGATCTACTGTGTGGGCTGCTCAAAGCCAAGGGGTAAGGCCACCTATAGCCTATGAGGCCCAACCCCTACCTGGCAAAACTGTGGGGGTGGAACCCAAGCCCCAGTGGGTCTGGAAGGGGTCCACAGCCCATTGTGCCTAGAGGGCAGAGCACAGAGCCAAAGAAGGTTATTATCCAGCATTAATGTTTAGACTTGCTCAAGACCTGTCACTCCTTTCTTTCTTATTTCTCCCTTTGGAAGGGGAATGAGTATCCTGTGCCTGTCCCACCACTGTATTTTGGAAGCACGGAACACATTTGATTTCACAGGTTCACAGCAGGAGAGGAATTTGCCTCAGGATGAATCCTGCCTTCAGTCTCTCTCATATCTGATTTAGGTGATATTTAGATGAGACTTTGGACTTCAGATTTTTGAGTTGATATTGGAAGGAGTTAAGACTTTTGGGAGTTGTTGGGAATGGAATAAATGTATTTTTCATGTGAGAGGAACATGAATTGTGGGGGGCCAGAGATGGAATGCTGTAGACTGAATATTTGTGTCCCCTCAAATTCTTACTGAAACCTAACACCCGGTGTGATGGCATTAGGAGGTAGAGCCATTAGGTGGTGATTAAATCATAAAGTCCGAGCCTTTATGAATGGGATTAGTATCCTTATAAAAGAGGTTCCAGAGTGGTAGTACTCTTATTATCCCCAGAGAAGCAGTTAACTAATTTGTGAAGTAAAAAATGGTAGTGCTGTCTGAATGTGTAGCCTGAACTTTTGGCTGTATGATTTTGAATAAACATTCAATGTTTTCTATTTTCCAAATGTAATTTTTAAATTTTCTTCTGAATTCTATAGCTTAATATGTTAGCTAAGTTATGAAATAAAAAATTAAAAACAGATGTTGATTAAAGCAAGTTTACTTAGCACAGCTTTGCTTTTGTCAATATCTTTATAAACTGAAGTGTGGGGCTTCCTTGGTGGCGCAGTGGTTGAGAGTCCGCCTGCCGATGCAGGGAACACGGGTTCGTGCCCCGGTCCAGGAAGATCCCATGTGCCGTGGAGCGGCTGGGCCCGTGAGCCATGGCCGCTGAGCCTGCGCGTCCGGAGCCTGTGCTCCGCAATGGGAGAGGCCACAGCAGTGAGAGGCCTGCCTACCACAAAAAAAAAAAAAAAAAACTGA
This sequence comes from Mesoplodon densirostris, assembly GCF_025265405.1. Taxonomy (NCBI): domain Eukaryota; kingdom Metazoa; phylum Chordata; class Mammalia; order Artiodactyla; family Ziphiidae; genus Mesoplodon; species Mesoplodon densirostris. Next base: position 53,615,694 of record NC_082670.1, read on the forward strand.
AGTGTGGACTACTTAGGCATGATTGTATAGGGACCCCCCTCAAAGATTCTAGCACTTTCCTGACCACATTCTCTTTCTCCTCTTCATTTGCACCTTTTGGATGTGGCAGTAATTTTGAAAACCAACCAAGTGTTGGAGAAAAGGTAAAAGAAATAATGAGAATCTGGTTTGAAAAGACTAAGTATTTTATAATCTGTATTATAAATTCTATTAGCCTGGATAAACTGTGTCAAATCTAAAATACCAAGAGGTTTAAGTTCGATACAATTGAAAATGAATATCACTATTTAAGTAATAATGACATTTTCTTGGTGTTAATTTATCTTCTCAGTATTATCCACTGTGAGACCTAACTTCCTAAGAAAATCTGAAAACTTTATCTACCATTTAAAAGTAATCTTTTAATCCCCTTAACATTTTATAATAGGCTATCATAATGGATTTTCCTAAGCTTTCCATTGATGCAGGTGCCAGTGAACTTAGAGTGCTTTCTCCAATGGTTCCAAGATGGACAGAATCCTAGGCAGTTGAGTAACAGATAGTAATGCTTTGCTTTCTTTTATATCTCTTCTACTTTAATTATTTGTATTATTAGTATTCTCTTCAATATGATGTTTCTTTGTAGAAATATTTTAAAGTGACTTCATTTTGTGGGGAATAGTTAATCTATATAATATAATCCATAAACTTGTTTAACTAGTTAAATGTAACTTCAATATGGTAAAAATAAACGGATAAATGAAGGGCACCTCTGTGAAACACTCTGCATTGTGGTACCTCCCACCTTTTGAGCAGGTGGCCTCATGTCCCATTTAGGACATATGACCTACTTATATGTGGTCTGAGTGAGGATTCTTGTGTCATTTGATATTAAATACTAATAAGGCCTATTTTTCTTATTAAATAATAAATATAAATAGAAGGTTCTTGAATGAACATGTAATGGATAATTTCACTATTTGTAGAACTGTACCCCAACTCCTTACCCTCAGCTTAGTTGTCCCCAATACCTGCCTTGGACTTAGAATCTCCCTCATCTCTATATTTGAGTTTGGCGAGTGGTCAACATATCTCCTCCTACTACTACATTGTTTGCAGCACACAGTGGGGGCTCATGGAGGATAGATGATGGTGTGACAGTGTTCTGGAACATAAAACTAGAGGAAAGCCTTGACAAAGATAACTTTAATTTCTTCCATTTTTGGTGACCAGATCTATGTTTCAGTTTTGTCAAAGTCAGAAGATAAAGATGTCTGCTATTAGTACTATTGTTTGATATTTTCCTGGGGCTAATTAAAAGTAAAGAAAACAAAATACAAAGGACGTCAGCAAGATAGCAGAATATGAGGCTCTGACTTTTCTGCCTCCTACAGATGCACTGAATGAACAGCTACACGCAAATCAATTCCTATGGAGAGAAATATAGAAACTAACTGAGGGACTTCCCTGGTTGCACAGTGGTTAAGAATCTGCCTGCCAATGCAGGGGACACAGATTTGAGCTCTGGTCCGGGAAGATCCCACAGGTCGCGGAGCAACTAAGCCCGCGCGCCACCACTACTGAGTCTGTGCTCTAGAGCCCACGAACCACAACTACCAGGCCCGCATGCCACAACTACTGAAGCCTGCATGCCTAGAGCCTGTGCTCCACAACAAGAGAAGCCACCACAGTGAGAAACCCACACACTGCAACAAAGAGTAGCACCCACTTGACGCAACTAGAGAAAGCACGTGTGCAGCAATGAAGACCCAATGCAGCCAAAAATAAATAAATTAAATAAATTTAAAAAAAAAACTAATTGAGTTACTCTACACATTGGGTGACTGAGAAAATAACCTGCATTGAAACGAGTAGGAAAGCTAAGATACGTTCATGCTGTAAACCTTCTTCTTGCAATCAGGAGGGAACCCCTAACTACCAGCTTCTCCCTGAGGAGCAGAGGGTTTGGACCACATGGCTAGCTCCTCAACTTTTGTGGCTGCTACCTAAGGAACTGGCTCCCAAATTACCTAGCTCTGAGAGCCAGTGGGGATCAGCATTTGTGAGTCCCCCAGGACCACATTAAACAAACAGGTGGTTTTAAACAGAAATGTAAGTACTTACCATGGCTATACCCCTGGGCTCAACACAGAGGGAACAGGATAAAGCACAAGGTTATTAGCTTCTCCATGATACTCTCAGTATGAGTTTGACTGCATACTTTTCTAGTTGCTGCCCAAGGATTGAGAGTTTCTAATCAGCTTGTGTCTGGAAGCTGATTGTGCTCCTCCAGGAGCCTGAAAGTGCTGTGGGCACTTCCCTCCCTGTCTCTGCCCTCACTCACTCCAATGATAAAAGTGAGTGTCCAGCTTCTTCCTGGAAGGAGCTTGTCCATGCATCTAGCACCCCGACTTTTATGACTGCCACTCAAAGGACTGGCTCCCAAATCACCTAGCTTAGAGAGCCAAAAGGGCTTGGCACTCACAAATCCCCATTCACCACAGAAAACTAGTAGGCAATTTCCAACAGATGTGTGAGCACTTCCTGCCATTGTCTCCCCAGGCTTATCACAGAGGGAGCAGGCAAAAACACAAGTCTCAGTTTCTACCTGGAAGGGATTTAAATATATACCTTTTTAGCTGCTGCCTAATGGTTCTGATTAGCCTGCATCTGGGAGCTCTTGGAGCACATAATTAAAAGTTCTGTGGGACCCTGAATGGACGTGTGGAAACTTCCTGTGCCTTCTTCTCCTGACTTACCCCAGTGATAAAACCAAAGGAGATAAGTGATTTACATGTCAGGTAATTCAAAATGCTTGTCATCAAGATGCTCACTGAGATCAAGAGAGCAATGCATGAGCAAAGTGAGAATTCTAACCGAAAGAGGAAATATAAAAATACTAAAAAGAAATTGTAGAGCTGAAGAATAAGTGAAGTGAAAAACTCAAAAGAGTGGTTCAACAATAGACTTGATCAAACAGAAGAAAGGATCAATGAGCTTGAAGATAACTCACTGGAAGTCATCCAATCAGAGGAGGAAAAAGCAAAAAGAACAAAAAAGAGTGAAAATATGGAGTGGGATGATACATTCAAAGTTCTAAAAGAACTTATGAAAGAAAGAAAACTACCAACCAAGAATACTTTTCTGGCAAAGTTGTCCTTCAGAATTGAAGGGGAAATAAAGATATTCTTAAACAAACAAAAGCTGAAGGAATTCATCCCCAGTAAACCTGCATTACAAGAAATGCTAAAGGAGTTCTTAAGCTGAAATGAAAGGATGCTAATTAGGAATATGAAAACATAAAAGTATAAAGCTCTCTGGTAAAGGTAAATATAAAGTTGTATTCAAAATACTTTAATAATGGTGGTGTGTAAGTCACATATAAATCTGGTATAAAGGTTAAAAGAAAAAAGTATTAAAAATCTCTATAGCTCCAATACTTTTTTAATGGACACATAATAGAAAAACATGGAATTGTGACATCAAAAACATAAAATGTGGGAACAGAGTAAATGTGTGGAGATTTTGTATGTTATTGAAGTTATCAGCTTAAAATGGAATGTTATAACTATAGGATGTTTTAGGCAAGCCTCAAAGAAAAAATGTATAGTAAAAAGATACTGAGAAAGATAATGAGAAAAGAAACAAATTGTACCACAGAAAATCATCAAATCATAAAAGATGAGAGAAAGAGAAGAAAATAGGAACAAAGGATCTACAAAACACCCAGAAAAGAATTAACAGAAGGGCAATAGTAAGTCTTTACTTGTCAAAAATTACTTTAGATGTAAATGGACTAATTCTTTAGTTGTAGACTGAAAGTGAAGGGATGGGAAAAGATATTCCACACAAGTGGAAAGCAAAAGAGAGCAGCAATAGCTATTCTTGTATCAGACAAAATAGAATTGAAGTAAAAAAACTGTAAAAAGAGTCAAGGTTGTTATATCATGAGAAAGAGGTCAGTTCATCAAGAGAATTTAACAGTTGAAAATATTTATGCACTCAATATTGGAGCATCTAAATTTATAAAGCAAATATTAACAGATTTGAAGGGAGAAATAGACAGCAATACAATAATAATAAGGGATCTCGGTAGTCCACTTTGAACAATGAATAGATCATCCAGACAGAAAATAAGGAAACACTGGACTTAAATTATATGTTAGGTGAAAAGAATCTCACATACATATACAGAACATCCATCTAACAGCAGCAGAGTGCACATTCTTCTCAAATGTACATGGAACATCTTCCAGGATAGATCATATGTTAGACCACAAAACTAGTCTTAACAAATATAAGAAGATTGAAATCATATCAAGCATCTTTTCTGACAGTAATGGTATGAAACTGGAAATCAATTACAGGAGAAAAACTGGAAAATTCACAATATGTGGAGATTAAACAGCATGCTCCTGAACAAACAGTTGGTCAAAGAAGAAATCAAAAGAGAAGTCAAAAAATATTTTGAGACAAATGAAAATGAAATGCAACATAATAAAATTATGGGATACAGCAAAAGTGATTCTAAGAGGGAAGTTTATAGTGATAAATGTCTACATTAAGAAGAAAGATCTCAAACAAACTAACTTTACCCCAGAAAAAACTAGAAAAAGGAGAACTACTAAGCCTAAATTTAGTAGAAGGAGGAAATAGCACAGATCAGAGCAGAAATAAATAAGAGACTAGAAAGATAATAGAAAAGATCAGTGAAACTAAGAGTTGTTTTTTTTGAAAAGATAAACAAAATTGACAAACCTTTAACTAGACTTAACAGAAAAAAAGAAGACTCAAAATCAGAAATGAAAGAGGAAAATTTACAACTGATTAAAACTGATGCCTCAGAAATACAAAGGATCATAAGAGACTACTGTGAACAATTATATGCCAAAAAATTGGATAACATAGAAGGTTGGAGAAATTGCTACTAGAAACATACAACCTTCCAAGACTGAATTGTGAAGAAATAGAAAATTTGAACAGACCAATAACAAGTAAGGTGATTGAATCAGTAATCAAAAATTCTCCCAACAAAGAAAAGTCTAGGACCAGATGGCTTTACTGATGAATTCTCCCAAGCATTTAAAGAATAATTAGTGGTAATTCCTTCTTAAACTCTTTCAAAAAGCTGAAGAGGAGGGAACAATTCCAAACTCATTTTACAAGCCCAGGATTACCTGATACCAAGATCAGAAAAGAGCATTACTAGAAAAGAAAAGTACAGGCCAATATCCCTGATGAACATATATGCAAAAATCCTCAACAAAAATACTAGCAAACAGAATCAACAGCACATTAAAAAGGATCATATACCAGGATCAAGTGGAATTTATTCACAAGATTCATGGATAGTTTAACATAAACCATCCATTGATTTGACATTTATAGTCCAATCAGTAAACATGATACACCATAATGAAGGGGAAAATAATCATGTTATATCATCTCAATAGATGCAAGAGAAAGAATTTGACAAAAGGCAGTACCCTTTGAGGACAAAAGCTCTTGACAAATTGGGTATGGAAGGAATGTAGGTCAACAAAATGATAGCCATTATAACAAGCTCACAGTTAACATGCTCACTAGTGAAAACTGAAGGCTTTTCATCCAGGATCAGGAATAAGACAAGGGTAGCCGCTATCACCACTTTTTTTTTTTTTGGTTTTTTTGTTATTAGTTTCTGCTTTATAACAAAGTGAATCAGTCATACATATACATCTGTTCCCACATCCCTTCCCTCATGCATCTCCCTCCCTCCCACCCTCCCTATCCCACCCCTCCAGGCGGTCACAAAGCACCGAGCTGATCTCCCTGTGCTATGCGGCTGCTTCCCACTATCTATCTACCTTACGTTTGGTACTGTATATATGTCCATGCCTCTCTTTCGCTTTGTCACAGCTTACCCTTCCCCCTCCCCATATCCTCAAGTCCATTCTCAAGTAGGTCTGTGTCTTTATTCCTGTTTTACCCCTAGGTTCTTCATGACATTTTTTTTTCTTAAATTCCATATATATGTGTTAGCATACGGTATTTGTCTTTCTCTTTCTGACTTACTTCACTCTGTATGACAGACTCTAGGTCTATCCACCTCATTACAAATAGCTCAGTTTCGTTTCTTTTTATGGCTGAGTAATATTCCATTGTATATATGTGCTACATCTTCTTTATCCATTCATCCGATGATGGACACTTAGGTTGTTTCCATCTCCGGGCTATTGTGAATAGAGCTGCAATGAACATTTTGGTACATGTCTCTTTTTGAATTATGGTTTTCTCAGGGTATATGCCTAGTAGTGGGATTGCTGGGTCATATGGTAGTTCTATTTTTAGTTTTTTAAGGAAGCTGCATACTGTTCTCCATAGTGGCTGTACCAATTCACATTCCCACCAGCAGTGCAAGAGTGTTCCCTTTTCTCCACACCATCTCCAGCATTTATTGTTTCTAGATTTCTTGATGATGGCCATTCTGACTGGTATCACCACTTTTATTCAACATAGTACTGGAAGTTCTAACCAGGGCAATTAGGCAAGGAAGATAAATAAAAGCATCCATATCAGAAACGAAGAAGTAAAATTGTCTCTGCAGAATACATGATCTCATATATAGAAAACCCTGAGAATGCCATCAAAAATTGTTAAAACTAATAAATGAACTCAGTAAAGTTGCAAGATACAAAATCAACAAACAGAAATGAGTTGCATTTCTATATATTGACTACAAACTCTCTGGAAAAGAAGTTAAGAAAACAATCTAATTTACAGTTGTGTTAAAAAAGAATAAAATCCTATGTAATAAATTTAACCTAGGAGGTGAAAGATCTGTAAACTTAAAACTATAAAACATTGATGAAAGGAACTGAAGAAGACACAAGTAAGTGGAAAGATATTCCATGTTCATGGATTAGAATTAATATTGTTAAAATATCCATACAAACCAAAATAATCTGTAGATTCAATGCAATCCCTATGAAAATTCTAATGGCATTTTTCACAGAAATAGAAAAAATAATCCTAAAATTTGTGTGGAATCATATGAAACCCCAAATAGCTAAGCAGTCTTGAGCAAGAAGAGCAAAGTTGGAGGCATTCTACTTCCTGATTTCAAACTATCTTACAAAACTATAGTGATCAAAATGGTATGGTATTGACATAAAAGCAGACACAGATCAATGGAACAGAATAAGGAGACCAGAAATGAACCTGCATATATATGGGTCAACTAATCTTAAACAAGGCATCAAGAATATACAATGCGAAAAGGATAGTCTCTTCAGTAAATTGTCTTGGAGAACTAGATGTCCACATGCAAAAGAATGAAATTGGATCCTTAACTCACACCATACACAAAAATCAACTCAAAATGGATTAAAGACTTAAATGTAAGACCTGAAACTAAAACTTCTGGAAGAAATCATAGAGGAAAACTTCCTTAAGACTGATCTTGTCAATGATTTTTTTTTGGATCTGACACCAAAAGCAGAGGCAACAAAAGTAAAAAATTAAGAAGTAAGGCTACATCAAACTGAATTGTTTCTGCACAACAAGGGAGACAATCAGTAAAATCAAAGGCAGCCTACAGAATGGGAGAAAATATTTGTAAACATAGATCCAATAAGGGGTTAATGTCCAAAATATGTAAGGAACTCTTACAAGTAACAGCCAAAGAAAAGGTTTAAGTTAAAAATGTGAAGTTTTTCTAAAGAAAATGTGTGGCCATCGGATATATGAAAAGATCCTTCACCTCACTAATCATCAGGGAAATTGTAAATCAAAACCACAGTTAACTATGTATCACTTCACACCTGTTAGGATGGCTCTTATCAAAAAGTCAAAAGATAATAGATGTTGGTGAGGATGTAGATACACTGGAAACTTGTACACTGTAGGTGGGAATGCAAAATGATGCAGCTGCTATGGGAAACAGTATGGAGGTTCTTCAAAAAATAAAAATAGAACTACCATATGATTCAGCCATCCCACTTGTGGGTATTTATCCAAGAGAACTGAAATCAGGATCTCAAAGACACATTAGTACTCCTAGGTTTATAGCAGCACTATTCACAATACCCAAGATATGGAAACAACATGTGTCCATTGATGGATGAATAGATAAATAAAATGTATAATGGAATACTATTCAGCCTTAAATAAGAAGGAAGTTCTGCAGTATGCAACAACATGGATGAACCTGGGGGACATTATGCTAAGTGAAAGAAGCCAGTCACAGAAAGACAAAGACTATGTGATTCCACTTATATGTGGCATCTACAGTAGTCAAATTCATAGCATCAAAGAATGGAATGGTTTCCAGGGGCAAGGGAAATGGTGAAGTGGGGAGTTATAAATTAGCTGGCATAAAGTTTTAATGAAGAAAGATGAGTAAATAATAAAGATCTGCTCTACAACATTATACCTATAATCAACAATACTCTATTATGCACTTTAAAAAATTGTCAAGAGGGTAGATCTCATGTTAAGTATTCTTACCACAATATAAAAAAATTAAAAAAGTTTTTTTTTTATAAAAAAGACTGAAAATGGACTTCCCTGGTGGCACAATGGTTAAGAATCCGCCTGCCAACACAGGGGACATGGGTTCAAGCCCTGGTCCGGGAAGATCCCACATGCTGTGGAGCAACTAAACCCATGCACCACAACTACTGAGCCTGTGCTGTAGGGCCTGTGAGCCACAACTACTGAGCCCGTGTGCCACAACTACTGAAGCCCGCGTGCCTAGAGCTTGTGCTCCACAACAAGAGACGCCACCATTATGAGAAGCCCGCACACTGCAACAAAGAGTAGCCTCCACTCTCTGCAACTAGAGAAAGCCTGCACACGGCAATGGAGACCCAATGCAGCCAAAAAAAGACTGAAAATGAATTAACTAAGCATCAACTCAAGAAGAGAAAGATTAGCTCAACAAAGAATGCCCAAAGAAAGTAGAAGAAAGGAAAGATTAAAGTGCAGCTATCAATTATACAGAATTCAAAAGAATAAAAGAGAAGACTCAAGCTCTGGTTGTTTAAAAAGCCCTGACAAGATAAATGAGGGGGAAAAGGTATGAACAAATAAAGAGTGAAAGAAACATAATGAGAAATATAGTAGATGCACTAGAATTCTTTTTTTTGTATTCTCACTTTTTTTATTTACAAATTTGAAATTTATTACAAGAAACATTCTAAGTTTGTTTCATGATGAATTGTAGAAAATAAGCAACAAATTTGTATTTGTGCAAAACTTATATAGAATGCTTCTACATGATTCATAATTTTCTATCAATTTTACTAATTTATGTTTTTGTTAAATAATATTTTCAATTTTTGTTTTTTAATTATGAGAAATTTCCAATTTAGAGAAAAAATGAGATACCTATATACTCATTGCCTGGACTTAGTGGACATTAACATTTTATTCTGTTTGCTTCTGGTTGCTTAATTTTTTTAAGAACTATAGTTGATTTACAATATTTTATTAGTTTTAGGTATACAACATAGTGATTCAGTATTTTTATAGATAACAGTCCTTTTAAATTATTATAAAATATTAGCTATATTCCATGTGCTGTATAATATATCCTTGTGGCTTATTTACTTTACACATTGTAGTTTGTGCCTCTTTAGAATTCTTAAATATTTGATAAAATTGGAAAATCCTCCCTTAAGCAAACTTTCCAAAAAAGGAGCACATTCTATATTTCACTTTATGAGGCTGTTTTAATCTTGATGTCAAAAACAAAGACAAAACTAGAAATGAAAGTTGTAGAGCAATCTCATCTGTAAACACATATATGAACCAGTCTTAACTAATTATTAATAAACTGATTGCAACAACATATGTTAAAGAAAAAGATGTTATGATGTGAACCCAGAATGCAAATATGGTTTATCATTAATTAAATCCATTAATACAACCTATTCAATTCACATATTTAAAAAGAAAAACCTTGTGTTCACCTCAGTATACAGAAAAGCCTTTGATAAAATTCAACACCACTTCAGGTTTAACAACAACAAGAAAAATTCTCTTCATTAACTGGTAACTGAAGGAAAACAATTTTTTGTTACCTTTCAATGGTCTCTACCAAAAAAAATGCATATATGTTTGACTTTATAGTCAAATAGTAGAATCATTCTCTTTAAAATTAGAAAAAAAAGTCAGGATAATGGCTTCTATTCAATATTATACCTGTCCTAGCCAGTGTAATAAAAGAAGACATAAGGATTGGAAATAGAGAAAGAAAAAGAAAGCTGTCATATACACACACACACACAAACACGAGGAAGTACACCACATGTGAAGTGAAATGCAAAACAATGCCTTGCCCAAGGATATAGAGCTGGTGAGGAGCAGAGCCAGGAATTCACATTTCATTTGGTTCCAAAGTCTGGAGTCAACAGCTTCTAATCTACTGTCCAGTGACCCACTTCAGCTGTAATATAAAATGCAGTATTATTCCTCATAAATTTCCTTGCCAAAGTATTAGCCAAATTAATATATATGTGTGTGTGTGTGTGTGTGTGTGTATATATATATATATATCAGCAACATTTCATAATCTTCCTTTAGATTTTGTTTTTCCTGTTTTTAGATTTTTTCCACTCTTTCAATATGATAAACAGTGCACAGTGAATATTGTTGGTCTTTGTATGTATAAGTTAGTCACTTAAAAAATTTTTTTTAGTTTTTATATTTTATAATTAATTTTTATTGGAGTACAGATGTTTTATAATGTTGTATTAGTTTCTACTGTGTAGCAAAGTGAATCAGCTATACATATACATATATCCCCTCTTTTTTGGATTTCCTTCCCGTTTATGTCACCACAGACCACTGAGTAGAGTTCCCTGAGCTATACAGTGTGTTCTCACCAGTTATCTATTTTATACATAGTATCAATAGTGTGTATATGTCCATCCCAATCACCCAATTCATTCCACCCCCACTTCCCCCTTGGTGTCTATACGTTTGTTCTCTATGTCTGTGTCTCTATTTCAGTCCTGCAAATAAGATCATATATACCATTTTATTAGATTCCACATATATGCATTAATATACGATATTTGTTTTTCTCTTTCTGACTTAATTCACTCTGTATGACACTCTCTAGGTCCATCCACATCTCTACAAATGACCCAATTTCATTCCTTTTTGTGGCTGAGTAATATTCCATTTTATATATGTACCACATCTTCTTTATCTATTCCTCTGTTAATGGACATTTAGGTTCCTTCCATGTCCTAGCTACTGTAAATAGTGCTGCAGTGAACACTGTGGTGCATGACTTTTTTTTTTTTTGTGGTACACGGACCTCTCACTGTTGTGGCCTCTCCCGTTGCAGAGCACAGGCTCCAGACGCGCAGGCTCAGCGGCCATGGCTTACCGGCCCAGCCGCTCCGCAGCACATGGGATCCTCCCAGACCGGGGCACGGACCCGTGTCCCCTGCATCGGCAGGTGGACTCTCAACCACTGTGCCACCAGGGAAGCCCTACATGACTTTTTGAATTACGGTTTTCTCTGGGTATATACCAAGTAGTGGGATTGCTGGGTCGTATGGTAGCTCTATTTTTAGTTTTTTAAGGAACCTCCATACTGTGCTTCATAGTGGCTGTATCAATTTACATTCCCATCAACAGCATAGAAGGGTTCTCTTTTCTCCACACCCTCTCCAGCATTTATTGTTTGTAGACTTTTTAATGATGTCCATTCTGACTGGTGCGAGGTGATACCTGGTTGTCGTTTTGATTTTCATTTCTATAATAATTAGTCATTTTGAGCACTTTTTCATGTATTTGTTGGCCATCTGTATGTCTTCTTCGGAGAAATGTCTATTAAGGTCTTCCGCCCATTATTTGATTGAGCTGCTTGTATATTTTGGAGATAATTCTTTGTCAATTGCTTCATTTGCAAATATTTTCTCCCATTCTGAGGGTAGTCTTTTCGTCTTGCTTATGGTTTCCTTTGCTGTGCAAAGCTTTTGATTAGGTCCCATTTGTTTACTTTTGGTTTTGTTTTCATTATTCCAGGAGGTGGAACGAAGAAGATCTTACTGTGATTTATGTCAAAGAGTGTTGTGCCTATGTTTTCCTCTAAGAATTTTATAGTGTCTGGCCTTACATTTAGGTCTTTAATCCATTTTCAGTTTATTTTTGTATATGGTGTTAGGGAGTGTTCTAATTTCATTCTTTAACATGTAGCTGTCCAGTTTTCTGAGCATAATTTATTGAAGAGGCTGTTTTTTCTCCATTGTATATTCTTGCCTCCTTTGTCATAGCTTAGGTGACCATAGGTGCCTGGGTTTATCTCTGGGCTTTCTATCCTGTTCCATTGATCTATATTTCTGTTTTTGTGCCAGTACCACGCTGTCTTGATTACTGTAGCTTTGTAGTATAGTCTGAAGTCAGGGAGCCTGATTCCTCCGGCTCTGTTTTTCTTTCTTAAGATTACTTTGGCTATTCAGGGTCTTTTGCGTTTCCATAAATATCGTAAAATTTTCTGTTCTAGTTCTGTGGAAAATGCCGTTGGTAATTTGATAGGGATTGCATTGAATCTGTAGATTGCTTTGGGTAGTATGGTCATTTTCACAATATTGATTCTTCCAATCCAAGAACATGGTATATCTCTCCATCTGTTTCTGTCATCTTTGATTTCCTTCATCAGTATCTTATAATTTTCTGAGTACAGGTCTTTTGCCTCCTCAGATAGGTTTATTCCTAGGTATTTTATCCTTTTTGTTGCAGTCGTAAATAGGATTGTTTTCTTAATTTCTCTTTCTGATCTTTCATTGTTAGTGTGTGGGAATGCAATAAATTTTTTTTTTTTTTTTTTTTTTTTGCAGTACGCGGGCCTCTCACTGTTGTGGCATCTCCCATTGCGGAGCACAGGCTCCGGACGCTCTGGCCCAGCAGCCATGGCTCACGGGCCCAGCCACTCTGCAGCATGTGGGATCTTCCCGGACCGGGGCACGAACCCATGTCCCCTGCATTGGCAGGCGGACTCTCAACCACTGCGCCACCAGGGAAGCCCTGCAATAGATTTTTGTGTATTAATTTGGTATCCTGCAACTTTACTAAATTTATTGATTAGCTCTCATAGTTTTCTGTTAGCATCTTTAGGGTTTTCTATGTATAGTATCATGTCATCTGCAAACAGTGACAGTTGTACTTCTTCTTTTCCAATTTGGATTCCTTTTATTTCTTTTTCTTTTTTGATTGCCATGGCTAGCACTTCCAATACTGTTGAATAATAGTCATGAAAGTGGACACCCTTGTCTTGTTCCTGATCTTAGAGGAAATGCTTTCAGTTTTTCACCATTGAGAATAACGTTTGCTGTGGGTTTTCCATATGTGGCCTTTATTATGTTGAGCTAGGTTCCCTCTCTGCCTACTTTCTGGAGAGTTTTTATCATATATTAGTGTTGAATTTTGTTAAAAGCTTTTTCTGCATCTATTGAGATGATCATGTGGTTTTTATTCTTCAATTTGTTAATATGGTGTATCACATTGATTGATTTGAATATATTGAAGCATCCTTGCATCCCTGGGATAAATCCCACTTGATCATGGTGTATAATCTTTTTAATGTGTTGTTGGATTCTGTTTGCTAGTATTTTGTTGAGGGTTTTTGCATCTGTGTTCATCAGTGATATTGGCCTGCAGTTTTCCTTTTTGTGATACCTTTGTCTCATTTTGGTATCAGGGTGATGGTGGCGTCATAGAATGAGTTTGGGAGTGTTGCACCCTCTGCAATTGTTTGGAAGAGTTTGAGCAGGATGGGCATTAGCTCTTCTCTAAATGATTGATAGAATTCGCCTGGAAAGCCATCTGGTCCTGGATTTCGTTTGTTGGAAGATTTTTAATTACAGTTTCAATTTCATTACTTCTGATTGGTCAGTTCATATTTTCTGTTTCTTCTTAATTCAGTGTTCAAGGTTGTACTTTTCTAAGAATTTGTCCATTTCTTCCAGGTTGTCCATTTTACTGGCATATAGTTGCTTGTAGAAGTCTCTTATAATACCTTGTATTTCTGTGATGTCAGTTGTAACGTCTCCTTTTTCATTTCTAATTTTTTTTATTTGAGTCCTCTCCCTTCTTGATGAGTCTGGCTAAAGGTTTATCAGTTTTGTTTAACTTCTCAAAGAACCAGCTTTTAGTTTTATTCATCTTTGCTATTGTTTTCCTCATTAGGTTAGTCTCTTTTAAGTTTATTTTCTTTATGTACATTCAAATGAGTGGGATTAATAGGTCAAAAATTGTGGCTATGGCTATTGAAATATATTGGCAGATTTTATTCTAAAGCGATTTGTAGTGATCATGGAAAGGTATATGATTATAAGTGTGTTTCTAATTATACAATTAACTCATGGATTAAGAGCTTCTTTAAATGGTGCTTATATTGGATAGTGGTTGTTATACTCATTTATTAATATGATATATGTAAGTCTTTTTTTAAAAAGTAGGTTTTATATTACAAAATAAGTTGCTGATAGTTTTTCTTGTATTTTAGCTATATTACTTATTTTTTAGTATACACGTAACTATTATTATTGATGCTAGAAGTCAGGGGCTAACTCATATAATTCTAACGTTTTATATGTTTAAAATTTTCATAATAAAGAACCTCTGAGAAATCTTTTTCAAATCACATGAATTAATAATGGATAAAAGGCAAAGCTATATAAGCAAAAGAATCCTTTAATTTTTTTTAAATAAATTTCAAATTTTCACATGGTGAAATATTTTGCTACCTTTGGTTTTCCTCAGAATTAGAAAAGCAGATCAAGTCACACTATGTCCACCATATACCCAAGAGGCAGTACAGCCTAGTGGATAAGACCACACAATTAGGGAGAAAACTGCCTGCATTTAAATCCCAACTCTGTCACATAGTAGCTCTGGGACTTTAAATAAATTACTTTATTTTTCTAAGCTTTCCTTTTCTCTCTAAAAGTGCTCATACTGAGGTTGTTGGGAAGACTTTATAAGCTGTGTGCATAAGGCACTTAGAATAGTATTTGGCTCATAGTCAGCACTGAATAAGGCTTAGCTCTTATTATGGCAAAAGTACTGGATATATATCAGATATGTACTGACTGGTAATAGAATAGATATTAGTAAACCTCTACTCCACTTCTGCTCCATCATACTTTTCTTATTTTTAATTTTGGAGGATTTTATGACCAGAGTGATGGATGCTTCTGTTTTGTTCCTTTGTTTCTGGGTAGGTGGAAACATAACATGTTCAGTATGTACATAGAGAAAGTGGGCAAAAAAGATATAAAAGAGCTACTTCTCGGATTTTGGCTTGAACTTTCTCTCCTTTTACCCTCATATCTTATTCTTTTATTTTCCTGTTATTTATTTTCCAGATTAAATGCATTTATGGAAAAAGGAAAATTGAATAGTAAGATGATAGCAGAATATTGTAATAGAGCAATGGATTCCTCAGTGGAAAACAACATGTATGTAAACAAAGTGTGGGTTCAGTGTGAGAATGAAAGTTGTTTGAAATGGAGATTGTTGTCAAGTGAGGACGCAGCCAAAGTTGATCACAATGAATCATGGTACTGCTTCATGAACACTGATTTAAGGTACAATAAGTGCTCTGTTTCTGAAGAAGACTTTCCTGAAGAGTCTCAGCTTCATCAAAGTGGATTTAAGATTGTCTATTCACAGCTCCCTCTTGGAAGCCTGGTTTTGGTAAAATTAAAGAATTGGCCAAGGTAAGATTTTTGTTGCTGTTTTATAGTAAACTATTGAGGTATAGTCTTGCTAAGTTTATTAACTTTCAGAACTTTTCAAAGAATCAGCTTCTTCCCTATTGTTGTCTAACTTCTTATTTATTATTTTTTGATCTCATTGTTATTCTTTCCCTGACTTCTTTGGGTTTAATTCTTCTTTTTCTAGTTTCTTAAACTGGAAACTTAGATAACTGACTCATATCTGTTTCCCTCCTTATATGAGCAATTAAAGCTACAAATTTCTCTTATTAAGTACTACTTCAGTTATATCTCACAAATTTTAATATGTTGTATTTTATTACTATTCAGTTTGTGATTTTTTCTTTGAAATGAGTTATTGGAAGTGTGTTTTTAAATTATAAAATATGCAGGATTCTAAAATGTCTTATTTTTATTGATTCCTAATTTAACTGTTGTAGTCTGTTTCATTGAATCTTGATTTATGGCACAGCATGACCTATCCTGAAAAAAATTTATATTCTGTAACTGTTGTCTACATGCCTAAAAGATTTTTTTCTTTTTCTTTAGGTATTTGTATATTTACTACTGTATGGCTCAGTTTTTCCTGTTCTGAGTTTATTTCCCAAGTATGCAATGTGCCTTTTCAGTGTATGGTTTCAAATCTTTTTTATTTCAATAACATTTTTTAAAAAATTTTAAGCAGTTTATTCAGTTGCATTGCTTTGATTTTATTTTGGGACTTCTGTAGTACTGATAGTGAATCTCCTTTGGTTAGATTTGGTATTACTTTTTTCTTAAACTGTTATCATCTTTTCATTTTTTTAATTTAAATGTTTCCCTTTCCATCTTTTATTTTTCTGAAGGAGTTACAAATTGAACTTATTTTTTCTGTGTTCCTTCCAGTATAGTCCTTATTGAAAACTTTATAATTTCTTTCATGAGTTTTGCTGCCTCTCTTTTTAATTTTTTTTAATTTTTAAATTTTTTTAAACATCTTTACTGGAGTATAATTGCTTTACAATGTTGTGTTAGTTTCGGCTGTATAACAAAGTAAATCAGCTCTATGTATACATATATCCCCATATGCGCTCCCTCTCGTGTCTCCCTCCCACCCTCCATATCCCACCCATCTAGGTGCTAACAAAGCATCAGGGTGATCTCCCTGTGCTGTGCGGCTGCTTACCACTAGCTATCTGTTTTACATTTGGTAGAGTATATATGTCAGTGCCACTCTCTCACTTCTTCCTGGCTTACCCTTCCCCCTCCTCATGTCCTCAAGTCCATTCTCTATGTCTGCATCTTTATTCCTGTCCTGCCCTTAGATTGTTCAGAACCATTTTTTTTTTTAGATTCCGTATATATGTGTTAGCATGCTATATTTGTTTTTCTCTTTCTCACTTACTTCGTTCTGTATGACAGGCTCTAGGTCCATCCACCTCACTACAAATAACTCAATTTTGTTTCTTTTTATGGCTGAGTAATATTCCATTGTATATATGTGCCACATCTTCTTTATCCATTCATCTGTCAGTAGACACTTAGGTTGCTTCCGTGTCTTGCCTATTGTAAATAGTGCTGCAATGAACATCGTGGTATATGACTCTTTTTGAATTATGGTTTCCTCAGGGTATATCCCCAGTACTGGGATTGCTGGGTCGTATGTTACTTCTATTTTTAGTTTTTTAAGGAGCCTCCATACTGTTCTCCATAGTGGCTATTTCAATTTACATTCCTACCAACAATGCAAGAGGGTTCCCTTTTCTCCACACCCTCTTCAGCATTTGTTGTTTGTAGATTTTCTGATGATGCCTATTCTAACTGGTGTGAGGTGATACCTCATTGTAGTTTTGATTTGCATTTCTCTAATAATTAGTGATGTTGAGCAGCTTTTCATGTGCTTCTTGGCCATCTGTATGTCTTCTTCGGAGAAATGTCTATTTAGGTCTTCTGCCCATTTTTGTATTGGGTTGTTTGTTTTTTGATATTGAGCTGGATGAGCTGCTTGTAAATTTTGGAGACTAATCCTTTGTCAGTTGCTTCATTTGCAAATATTTTCTCCCATTCTGAGGGTTGTATTTTAATCTTGTTTATGGTTTCCTTTTCTGTGCAAAAGCTTTTAAGTCTCATAAGGTCCCATTTCTTTATTTTTGTTTTTATTTCCATTTCTTTAGGAGGTGGGTCAAAACGGATGTTGCTGTGATTTATATCAAAGTGTGTTCTGCCTATGTTTTCCTCTAAGAGTTTTATAGTGTTTAGCCTTACACTTACGTCTTTAATCCATTTAGAGTTTATTTTTGTGTGTGGTGTTAGGGAGTGTTCTATTTTCATTCTTTTACATGTAGCTGTCCAGTTGTTCCAGCACCATTACTGAAAGCACTGTCTTTTCTCCATTGTGTATTCTTGCATCCTTTCTCAAACATAAGGTGGCCATATGTGCATGGGTTTATTTCTGGGCTTTCTATCCTATTCCATGGATCTATATTTCTGTTTTTGTGCCAGTACCATACTGTCTTGATAACTGTAGCTTTGTAGTATAGTCTGAAGTTAGGAAGCCTGATTCCTCCAGCTCCGTTTTTCTTTCTCAAGATTGCTTTGGCTATTTGGGTTTTTTTCTGTTTCCATATAAATTGTGAAATTTTCTGTTCTAGTTCTGTGAAAAATGCCATTGGTAATTTGATAGGAATTGCATTGAATCTGTAGATTGCTTTGGGTAGTATAGTCATTTTCACATTATGGAGTCTTCCAATCCAAGAACATGGTATATCTCTACATCTGTTTGTATCATCTTTTTTTTTTTTTTTTGCTGTACGCGGGCCTCTCACTGCTGTGGCCTCTCCCGTTGCGGAGCACAGGCTCCGGACACACAGGCTCCGCGGCCATGGCTCGCGGGCCCAGCCGCTCCGCGGCATGTGGGATCTTCCGGGATCGGGGCACGAACCCGTGTCCCCTGCATCGGCAGGCGGACTCTCAACCACTGCGCCACCAGGGAAGCCCTGTATCATCTTTAATATCTTTCATCAGTGCCTTATAATTTTCTGCATACAGGTCTTTTGTCTCCTTAGGTAGTTTTATTCCTAGGTATTTTATTCTTTTTTTTACAGTGGTAAAAAGGAGTGTTTCCTTAATTTCTAGTTCAGATTTTTCATCATTAGTGTACAGGAATGCAAGAGATTTCTGTGCATCAATTTGTATCCTGCTACTTTACCAGATTCATTGATTAGCTCTAGTAGTTTTCTGGTAGCATCTTTAGGATTCTCTATGCATATTACCATGTCATCTGCACACAGTGACAGCTTTACTTCTTCTTTTCCTTTTTGGATTCCTTTTATTTCTTTTTCTTCTCTGATTGCTGTGGCTAAAACTTCCAAAACTATGTTGAATAATAGTGGTGAGAGTGGGAAACCTCGTATTGTTCCTTATCTTAGTGGATATGGTTTCAGTTTTTCACCATTGAGAACGATGTTGGCTGTGGGTTTTGTCATATATGACCTGTATTCGTATTAGGTTGAGGTAAGTCCCCTGTATTCCTACTTTCTGCAGGGTTTTTATCATAAATAGGTTTAAGCTTTAGTTGAAGCTTTTTCAGCATCTATTGAGCGTTTCATATGGTTTTTGTTCTTCAGTTTGTTAACATGGTGCATCACATTGATTGATTTGCATATATTGAGTAATACTTTCATTCCTGAGACAAACCCCACTTGATCATATTGTATGATCCTTTTAATGTGCTGTTGGAATCTGTTCGCTAGTATTTTGTTGAGAATTTTTGCATCTATGCTCATCAGTGATATTGGCCTGTGTTTTCTTTTTTTTGTGACATCTTTGTCTGGTTTTGGTATCAGGGTGATGGTGGCCTCGTAGAATGAGTTTGGGAGTGTTCCTGCCTCTGCTATATTTTGGAAGACTTTGAGAAGGATCAGTGTTAGCTCTTCTCTAAATGTTTGATAGATTTCACCTGGGAAGCCATCTGGTCCTGGGCTTTTGTTTGTTGGAAAATTTTTAATCACAGTCTCAATTTTAGTGCTTTTGATTGGTCAGTTTATATTTTCTATTTCTTCCTGGTTCAGTCTCAGAAGGTTGTGCTTTTCTAAGAATTTATCCATTTCTTCCCGGTTGTCTATTTTTTTGGCATACTGTTGCTTGTAGTAATCCCTTAACGATCCTTTGTATTTCTGCAGTGTCAGTTGTTACTTCTCCTTTTTCATTTCTAATTCTGTTGATTTCAGTCTTCTCCCTTTTTTTCTTGATGAGTCAGGCTAATGGTTTATCAATTTTGTTTATCTTCTCAAAGAACCAGCTTTTAGTTTTATTGATCTTTGCTATCATTTCCTTCATTTCTTTTTTATTTATTTCTGATCTGATTTCTATGATTTTTCTCCTTCTGCTAACTTTAGGGTTTTCTTGTTCTTTTTTCTCTAATTGCTTTAGGTGCAAATTTAGGTTGTTTATTTGAGATGTTTCTTGTTTCTTGAGGTAGGATTGTATTGCTATAAACTTCCCTCTTAGAACTGCTTTTGCTGCATCTCATAGGTTTTAGGTCGTCGTGTTTTCATTGTCATTTGTTTCTGGGTATTTTTTGCTTTCCTCTTTGATTTCTTCAGTGATCTGTTAGTTACTTAATAGCATATTGTTTAGCTTCTGTGTGTTTGTATGTTTTACATTTTTTTCTGTAATTGATTTCTAGTCTCTTTGCGTTTTGGTTGGAAAAGATACTTGATACAATTTCAATTTTCTTAAATTTACCAAGGCTTGATTTGTTGCCCAAGATATGATCTATCCTAAAGAATGTTCCACTAGCACTTGAGAAGAAAGATTATTTTGTTGTTTTGTATGGAATGTCCTATAATTATCAATTAAGTCCATCTTGTTTAATGTATCATTTAAAGCTTGTGTTGCCTTATTTATTTTCATTTTGGATGATCTGTCCATTGGTGAAAGTGGGGTGTTAAAGTCCCCTACTATCATTGTCTTACTGTCGATTTCCCCTTTTATGGCTGTTAGGATTTGCCTTATGTATTGAGGTGCTCCTATTTTTGGTTAATAAATATTTACACTTGTTACATCTTCTTGGATTGAACCCTTGATCATTATATAATGTCCTTCTTTGTTTCTTGTAATAGTCTTTATTTTAAAGTCTATTTTGTCTGATATGAGAGTTGCTCCTCCAGCTTTCATTTGATTTCCATTTGCATGGAATATCTTTTTCCATCCTCTCACTTTCAGTCTGTATGTGTTCCTAGGTCTGAAATGGATCTCTTGTAGACAGCATATATACGGGTCTTTTTTTTGTATCCATTCATCCAGTCTGTTACTTTTGGTTGGAGCATTTCATCTATTTACATTTAAAGTAATTATCGAGGGCCTCCCTGGTGGCGCAGTGGTTGAGAGTCCGCCTGCCGATGCAGGGGATACGGGTTCGTGCCCCGGTCTGGGGGGATCCCATATGCCGCGGAGCGGCTGGGCCCGTGGGCCATGGCCGCTGGGCCTGCGCGTCCGGAGCCTGTGCTCCGCAGCGGGAGAGGCCACAACAGTGAGAGGCCCGCATACCGCAAAAAAAAAAAAAAAAAAAAAAAATGTAAAGTAATTATCGATATGCATGTTCCTATAACCATATTCTTAATTGTTTTGGGCTTGTTATTGTTGGTGTTTTCCTTCTCTTTTCTTTCCTGCCTAGAGAAGTTCCTTTAGCATTTGTTGTAAAGCTGGTTTGGTGGTGCTGAATTCTCTTAGCTTTTGCTTGTTTGTATAGCTTTTAATTTCTCCATCAAATCTGAATGACATCTGTGCTGAGTATAGTAATCTTGGTTGTAGGTTTTTCCCTTTCTTTAGATGTGTCATGCCGCTCCCTTCTGGCTTGCAGAGTTTCTGCTGAAAGATCAGCTGTTAGCCTTATGGCAGTTCCCTTGTATGTTATTCGTTGCTTTTCCCTTGCTGCTTTTAATATATTTTTTTGTATGTAATTTTTGATGGTTTGGTTAATATGTGTCTTGGCATGTTTCTCCTTGGATTTATCCTGTATGGGACTCTCTGTGCTTCCTGGACTTTATTGACTATATTCTTTTCCATACTAGGGAAGTTTTTAAGGATAATCTCTTCAAATATTTTCTCAGTCCCTTTCTTATTTCTTCTTCTTCCTGGAACCCTATAATTTGTCTTTTTTTTTTTTTTTCTTTTTTTTTTTGCGGTACGCAGGCCTCTCACTGTTGTGGCCTCTCCCGTTGCGGAGCACAGGCTCCGGACGCGCAGGCTCAGCAGCCATGGCTCACGGGCCCAGCCACTCCGCGGCATGTGGGATCTTCCCAGACCGGGGCACGAACCCATGTGCCCTGCATCGGCAGGCGGACTCTCAACCACTGAGCCACCAGGGAAGCCCTGGAACCCTATAATTTGAATGTTGATGCATTTAATGTTGTCCCAGAGGTCTCTGGGACTATCCTCCATTCTTCTCATTCTTTTTTCTTTAGCCTGCTCTGCAGTAGTTATTTCCACTATTTTATCTTCCAGGTCTCTTATCAGTTATGCTGCTATTGATGCCTTGTAGAGAATTTTTAATTTCATTTATTGTGTTCTTCATCATTGTTTATTTGCTCTTTCTTGCTTCTAGGTCTTTGTTAAACATTTTATGTATTTTCTCCATTCTATTTCCAAAATTTTGGATCATCTTTACTATCATTACTCTGAATTCTTTTTTTTTGTTTTTTTGTGGTACGCGGGCCTCTCACTGTTGTGGCCTCTCCCGTTGCAGAGCACAGGCTCTGGATGCGCAGGCTCAGTGGCCATGGTTCATGGGCCTAGTGGCTCCACGGCATGTGGGATCTTCCCGGACTGGGGCACTGTGCTACCAGGGAAGCCCTGAATTCTTTTTCATGTAGCTATTTCCTTTCCATTTCTTTGGTCTGGTGGGATTTTACTTTGCTCCTTCATCTGCTGCGTATTTCTCTGTCTTCTCATTTTGCTTAACTTACTGTGTTTGGCATCTCCTTTTTGCAGCCTGCAGGTTCACAGTTCCCGTTGTTTTTTGTGTGTGCCCCCAGTGGGTAAAGTTGGTTCAGTGGGTTGTGTAGGCTTCCTGGTTGAGGGGACTGGTGCCTGTGTTCTGGTGGATGAGGCTGGGTCTTGTCTTTCTGGAGGGCAGGATCGTGTCCGATTGTGTGTTTTGGGGTGTCTGTGGAGTTAGTATGATTTTAGGCAGCCTCTCTGCTAATGAGTGGGGTTGTGTTCCTGTCTTGTTAGTTGTTTGGCATGGGCTGTCCAGCACTGGAGCTTGCTGGTCGTTGAGTGGAGCTGGGTCTTAGCATTGAGACTGAGATCTCTGTGAGAGCTCTCACTGATTGATATTACATGGAGCCAGGAGGTCTCCAGTGGTCCAATGTACTGAACTCGGCTTTCCCACCTCAGAGGCTCAGTACTGACACCCAGCTGGAGCACCAAGACCCTGTCAGCCACATGGTTCAGAAGATAAGGGAGAAAAAAAAGAAAAAAAGAAAAGTAAAATAGAGTAAATAAGTTATTAAAGTAAAAGATAAAAACAATATTATTAAAATAAAAACATAAAAAAGTAATTAAAAAGAGGAGAGCAACCAAAGCAATAAACAAATCCACCAATGATAACAACTGCTAAAAACTATACTAAGATATACATGAATTTCAGAAACTTATCAGTCACATACAGCAAACCCCAAGTCTACAGTTGCTCCCAATGTCCACAGCCTCAATTTTGGGATGATTTGTTGTCTATTCAGGTATTCCACAGATGCAGTGTTCATCAAGTTGATTTTGGAGATTTAATCCGCTGCTCCTGTGACTACACGGAGAAATTTCTCTTTCTCTTCTTTGTTCGCACAGCTCCTGGTGTTCAGCTTTGTATTTGGCCCCGCCTCTGTGTGTAGGTCGCCCTCTGGCATCTGTTCTTCACCCAGACAGGATGGGGTTAGAGGATTGGCTGTTTAAGGGGCACTGGCTCACTCAGGCCAGGGGGAGGGAAGGTATGGAATGCAGGGCAAGCCTGCGGTGGCAGAGGCTGGGGTAATGTTGCAGCAGCCTGAGGCGTGCCGTGTGTTCCCCTGGGGAAGCTGTCCCTGGATCACAGGACCCTGGCAGTGGTGGGCTGCACATGCTCCTGGGAGGGGAGGTGTGGATAGTGACCTATGCTTGCACACAGGCTTCTTGGTGGCTGCAGCAGCAGTGTTACCATTTCATTCCCGTCTCTAGTGTTCACGCTGATAGCTGCGGCTCACGCCCTTCTCTGAAGCTCGTTTAGGCGGTGTTCTGTATCTCCTCTCCTCGTGCACCCCCAAACAGTAGTCTCTTGCCTTTTAGGAAGGTCCAGACTTTTTCCAGGACTACCTCCTGGCCAGCTGTGGCGCTCTAGCCCCCTTAAGGCTGTGTTCACGCCGCCAACCCCAGTCCTCTCCCTGCGATCCGACTGAAGCCCGAGCCTCAGCTCCCAGCCCCCGCCCGCCCCGGCAGGTGAGCAGACAAGCCTTTTTGGGCTGGTGAGTGCTGGTCGGCACTGACCCTCAGTGCAGGAATCTCTCCGCTTTGCCCTCTGCACCCCTGTTGCTGCGCTCTCCTCTTTGGCTCTGAAGCTCCCCCGCACCCCCACCCCCTGAGCCTCTGTCTCCACCAGTGAAGGAGCTTCCTAGTGTGTAGAAACTTTTCCTCCTTCACAGCTCCCTCCCACTGGTGCAGGTCCCGTCCCTTTTCTTTTGTCTTTGTTTTTTCTTTTTTCTTTTGCCCTACCGAGGTACGTGGGGATTTTCTTGCCTTTTGGGAGGTCTGAGGTCTTCTGCCAGCATCAGTAGGTGTTCTGTAGGAGTTGTTCCACATGTAGATGTATTTCTGATGTATTTGTGGGGAGGAAGTTGATCTCCACGTCTTACTCCTCTGCCGTCTTGAAGGTCCTCTCCCTCCTCTTCCTCTTCTCCCATCATGTTTTCATTTATATTCATCTATTCTCCATGAAAAATATCAGATGTTTGCTTTCATTGGGAGACTGTGATGGGCTCATGTAACACACACACAGAACACACATGAGAGGCCTTCAAGTCAGTGCCTAGATTTGTGCTCTTGCTCTGTCACTTACCGTTGTGGGCTGAATTGTGTTCCCCCAAAGGTCATAAGTTAAAATTCTAACCTCAGAATGTGACTGTATTTGGACTAAGGGCCTTTAAAGGGGTGATTAAGTTAAAAGAGGCCATTAGAGTAAGCCCTAATCCAATCTGACTGGTGTTCTTATAAGAAGAGAAAATTTGGATACACAGAGAGACTCCAGGGGTGCATGTGCACAGAGTAAAGACCATGCGAAGACAGAGCACGAGGGCAGCAGTCTGCTGCCCAGGGAGAGACCTCAAGAGAAACCAGACCTGCTGACCTTGTTCTTGGACTTCTAGCCTTTAAAACTGTGAGAGGGCCTCCCTGGTGGTGCAGTGGTTGAGAGTCCACCTGCCGATGCAGGGGATACGGGTTCGTGCCCCGGTCTGGGAGGATCCCATATGCCGCGGAGCGGCTGGGCCCATGAGCCATGGCCGCTGAGCCTGCGCGTCCGGAGCCTGTGCTCCGCAACGGGAGAGGCCACAACAGTGAGAGGCCCGCATACCGCAAAAAAAGAAAAAAAAAAAAAAAAACTGTGAGAAAATAAGTTCCTGTTGTTCAAGCCACCCAATCTGTGGTATTTTCCTATGGCAGCCTTAGCAAACCAATACATTTAATATCTTTGCAGAGAGATTCAACCAATACACTTAATATCTACCTCATAGAGATTTCCACATCTCAGAGAGATTTGGAATGTTACACATCAGCTCTGAGTAACTTTTTGTTACTGAGAGTTTTTCTAAGGATCAAATATGAAATGTTGTAAAAAGATATATATATATTAATTGACTTCTGTGTAACTAGGATGGGCATGAAGAGGAACTAGATGGTTATGTATATGAACACTCATTTTTGAAGTTATTTATGAAGGTATTTGTAGTCTCATTGTCATTTTTCATATCTCTAACATTTTGAAAGCAGAGTGTATTTTCTACTGGAAATTCTGAAGTTTCAATAACTCTCATTTAAGAAATGGTTTTGAGTCTTGTCACTATATCTGAAATATTATGTTAGAAATTTGATTAGGAATTTCTTTTGCAGTTTTGTACTTATAGCTGAGGGTTAAGATTTGAAATACGAATGAAGCATGTTTTACTCTAGTCCCTAAATTATCTCCAATCTATGATTAGGACTGTCAAAATGCTGCAGAATACAGCTGTAACTACCTTCTTGTTGTTTGGAAAGAGTAGAATGCACTTGGCACATAGTCACATTTATTTCTTTTTATAAACTAAGTACAAATGAGCACAGACTTAAAATACAGATTAAGAAGCTCAAATCTGTTGCTGTATAGCTTATTCAGTTCCACAAATACAATAGAAAGATGATAACAAGATAAATTGCAGTAGTAGAATATAAAGCTGAATTAGCCTACTAAAAGCAGCCAAACATCATTTTTTTTTTTTTTTTTCGGTACGCAGGCCTCTCACTGTTGTGGCCTCTCCCGTTGCGGAGCACAGGCTCCAGATGCACAGGCTCAGCGGCCATGGCTCACGGGCCTAGCCGCTCCGCGGCATGTGGGATCTTCCCGGACCAGGGCACGAACCCGTGTCCCCTGCATCGGCAGGCGGATTCTCAACCACTGCGCCACCAGGGAAGCCCCAAACATCAATTCTTAATTAAGAAATGTTATAGACCCTGAAATTTCAAGTGGGAAGACCAGTCAGCTGGCTACAGAGACACTTAATGGTGTAGCATTATCTGGGTCAATTCTTATTAGCCCGTGTCCTTACACGAAGCTTTTGAAGGCTCAGAAATTCGATCTTATCAACATCTCAGTTATTCTTTCTCAGAAGAGTTCATACTTTCCAATAAAGCTAAAAAGCTAAAGAGAGACTGATACAGAGTCACGAAATGCCTGCTTAATCTTTATATAATAAAAATAAATAATAGTTAAGAGAATATCATTTTCCTTGTCTATGATCAAGCTCCATGGAAAATCAAATTATAATAGTTATATTTATCTCCACATCATAAGATAGCACATACCTACATACTTATAAAATACTTATGGAGCCTCTTGCCTTTGAGTAGTGCCTATGTGAGCTTGAGGGTGGGGCTGTCTGCATCACTAGGAAGAGAAAAACTATCTCTACAATGTTTAAGAAGTCTTGATTTTTAAAGATTGATCAAATACATTGTATTTAGCTAGAAAGAGCAAAGAAATTAAAAGTAAAAATTAACAGTGCATCTCTCACTTAGTATAGGAAAATATAGTATCAAGCAGAAACTAGGCATATTTACCAGACATTTTACAATGATTTCTCATAAGTATGAAAATTAATTTATACAGAATATATTTGCATTCTAAATACTGTAGTCTAAACAGTTTAGTAATCAAATATGCCTTTAAGTTAACTAACCAATCCAGTGATACTTTTTAGATATAGTATATACATTTATAAATTGTGGTTTCTACTAGATCCTTTCAGTATTATAAAATAGTATTTGATTACTTCTCATTTGCATACTTTTGCTTATGGGTTTATATGTGTGTGGATGAGAAATTTCCTCTTCCCAGCGGTCCCTGCAGTTAGGTATAGCAAAGAGATTTCTTGGAAAGTATGACATTAAGTTAGTGATGATTCCAACTCATCCATTTTGTTTCCCACAGATTAAGAATGAGGCCCAAGTAAATCTGCTACCTTCTTAAACATCCAGACCACAGTTTGAAAATAAAAGTTATATATTTCTTCTCATTCGGTATAAATACATGGCAGCTGTTATCATGCTTAAGCTTCAACTTATTGAAGGCAGTAGTCAACTCATTAAAGATCGTTTCTGCTGGATAAGGAATGTGTAAGACATCAGTTTCTTTGTAATGTATTTTCACTTTCCTTTGAAGTTTCTTGTCCGGCCAAAATTTCCATTTCCTCCTGCAAGTGGATTTCAACACCTGATGTCTGTTTGACCTTGTGTTTGTACATTTTACCTTCCACCACCCACAGGTTCTGAGATTGACCATACACTTTCCTTGTAATTCTGACACCCTTCCATTGGGTGGCCTATTCTTACTGTCCCTCTCCACCTTTAAGCCCCCACACAACACTCAGAATTTCTCCTCAATATGAAAGTGAGAAATCAGGAAGTAGAAATGCACAATGCACTATCATCATTGACAGTTTGGGAACTCAAATTGAGGTCAGAGTGAGGGCAATAAATGGACATCAACTTCTTTCTTCAATCACAGGAAGTCAGAGATGATGATGGATGTAGCAGCTGGAGAGAAGTAATCATGTTTTCTACATGTATTGCCTCTGCTCAGCTTTTCCTGTAGTTTGGTACATTCTGTTTTAGCTGATATGTACAGACTAGGAGTCAGACAATTCCTTTGCACAACCTGAAAGTACCCCAAGTTATTTGGACATTTCATAATACTTTTCATAATTCATCTTTAAATCAGTATGCAATACTTTCTGTAATAAAATATGTTTTAAATAATGAACCGAAGCTTTTTTCTTTTTTTGGTATCTAATTCTTTTTAGGAGTCATCTCTTTTTGTTTATATTTTATTGAGTAATAATTTAAATTGAATACTCTGGGACCCAATAGGTTCCACTTAAAAAATAGTTGTATCAGAATTTGTGTCAGAAAAGTAGCAGCTCATCTTACACATAATAACTGTAGAATCTTTCTTTCATGTGTTAAATATCAGAAATCCATTTTGTGAGACTGTTTTACACTGAATGGGGTAGGTACTGCTCATAAATTGGTATTGGGTTGACAGTAATCCTTATTAAAATTGCTGTGAAGGGCCTCCCTGGTGGCGCAAGTGGTTGAGAGTCCGCCTGCCGATGCAGGGGATACGGGTTCGTGCCCCGGTCTGGGAGGATCCCATATGCCGCGGAGCGGCTGGGCCCGTGAGCCATGGCCGCTGAGCCTGCGCGTCCGGAGCCTGCGCGTCCGGAGCCTGCGCGTCCGGAGCCTGCGCGTCCGGAGCCTGTGCTCCGCAACGGGGGAGGCCACAACAGTGAGAGGCCCGCATACCGCAAAAAAAAAAAAAAAAAAAAAAAAAAAAAAAAAAAAATTGCTGTGAAGTGCAAATCACCTAGTATTAAACATGAGCCCCTTACCTTTTATAAAGAGTTTAAACAAATATAATGTAACAATCATAGTTTGGTTGTTTTTAAAATAGCTATTGATTATATTGAAGGACCCACTTGTTCCTTGACTTCTGATAAGTTGAGGGTCTCCATTGCAGCTACCACTCATTCTTAGTCATTCATTTGCCTGTTGAAGTCCCCGTCTTTTGAGTGTGTTCCCTCAGCAATGTAGATTTCCATTGTAGATTTAAAAGATAAACTGCACTCAAGTTTAACTCTTAAGCACAGCCCAGTGTAAGAGTCAGCAAATAGCAGTAAGATACCATGAAGTGAGCCTGATAACAACCACATGGTCCTCTTCATTTAGGTCCTGAACTTTCACTTGACTTTCCATTATCGTTTCCAATTCTTCTTTGGCTTACAGATTGTCTCACTCAATTTTTAATTTCTCTAGCCCTTATTTTCCCACGGTTCTGGGGGCTAAAATTCTGAGGTCAGTGTGTCAAGCGGGTTGATTTCTTCTCAGGTCTCTCCTTGGCTTGTAGGTGGGTCTCTCTTTTTGTGTCTTCTCGTGGTCTTCCCTCTGTGTGTGTCTGGGTCCTAATCTTCTCTTTTTATAAGGAAACTAGTCATGTTGGATTGGGGCTCACCTTTTAACTTAGTTACTTCCTTAAAGACCCCCTCTCCAAATACAGTCACATTCTGAGATACTGGCGGTCAGGACTTCAACATATGAATGTGGGTTGGTGGGATGACATAATTCAGTCCATAATGATGGCACTTTACAGTATTTTAATTTGCCAGAAACCAAAAATGTGTAAAGCACATGTTTGTTTGAACTTTGAAACAGCGCAGTGAGGAACCAGAGTTATAGTGAGGCCTAGTTACCTGCTTGAGGCCTCTTGTCTGGTAGAAGGCAGAACTAGAGCCTGGGCCTTCTAATTTGAACTTCTCTACCTTTTTCGCTCTGTGGTACTGCAAACTGAATTTGTTAATTGTACAGATAATTGAACTTGATAATTGTACAGATAATTATAATATTATAAATAATAGAACTTGATAATTGTACAGATTTTTGAATGCTTGGGTGTATTAGACATGCATATTTTGGATCTTGATCTATAAAACTCAGTCAGATTTCTGCTGTACATTCCCCTAAGATTTATTTTTAGTAAAGAATAAACCTTATTTGCAGTGTTGAGGATTTGTAGCCATTTGGTCACTGCCAGTGGAACAGATGTGGTGGGGGAGGGATAACACAGAACCGCTGACTCTATTTCTACTTTTCTCACAGTTGTTACAAAGTTCAGTGTCAGAACAGCCCGAACCACCTTGGCAGTCCTGGCTCCTGAATCGCTAGCTCTCTCCTACCCCATCAGAAGCCCTGTCAGTGGGTTAACATTTTAGTAGTTAATCATTCTGATTGGTGAGAGTTGATTCAAGCCTGCCATGAATCTGATGACTCTTTTTTCTCTTATCTTTCCTATTAGCAGTGCCTAAATGTCTCTTATAGACCCTGGAAATAATTCTTTAGTCCTATGATTCTTTCTCCTCATATCTTATGAATGTCTTGAGTATGTGACTGTTTCAAAGCTTTCTATATCTACAAAGATACAAATGATCACTTGCATCACTTGAATATCCTGCTTTTAAAAGATACAAATATGACTATGTTTAAAATTTGTAAAGAAGTTATTAAAATTCAAAGGGCAAAGTTTGACAGATGATTGTGACAGATATATTAATGTCTACCTTTTTTAAGCATCAAAATAATAAAAATATTTTCTTTTGGAAGTTGGCCAGGGATACTTTGCCCTGATCCTTTTAAAGGGAAATATGTGACCTATGACCTGGATGGAGACGTTGAACAGTATCACATAGAATTCCTGGGTGATCCCCATTCAAGATCATGGATAGATGCAACGTTTGTTGGACATTATAGTATCACATTAAAGGTAGGTACAGTAACATCAAGACTTTGTTCCTCTTGCACTTGTTTTTCATTATAGCCATCTTGTCTCAGATCCTAAAAGAGATATAATTTTTTACTTTTACGTTTATATAAACAAAATAGTATGTACTATTTGTTTAAACTCAAATATTTGTATTTTTAAAGCAGTTTTTTCAAAGGAAGTATGGATATAAAAATAGCCACGAGGTAGTTTTAAATTTTATTTCTCTAATGGCAATATAGTATAAATCAACTGAGGACTCTCCATAATTGCCTTTTGAAACAGTTTTACGATTCCATCATTTGGTAATTTTTTAATTCTCTTGAGAAGATTCTAAGTTATAGCCCTAGCTCACAGGGAAGATTAATTACGGAATGCAACCAGATTTTTCAAATTTCAAACAGTATTTCATTATACTAACTCCTTCAGTATTTTCTGATTCTTTTTAAACTTTAAATCACACACTACAATTAATGAATAGACTCAATTCTCAAGTTGATGAGAGTAAGTGAATTGGACCTGTTTTCCTGGGTTTGGTTTAATTGTTATAAATTAATTCAATTATCTGTATCTATATTCTAATATTGAAACTTTTCATCTACAAACCATGCTTTCATTAGAAATCTGATTAAAAAGTAGATGTCAGAAATGTGGATGCCTTTGACTCAATTTGGATGGTTCTTATTGTAGAGTGAGAAGTATATATATATTCAAATATACATATACATGTATGTACATTTAAGGCATGCCATTTAATCCACAGTATAAGTAAATCTGTGGAAATCTGAGGTACTTGCAGATGGACTTCTACTATTTCTCTGGCATAAACAGTACCTTTGTTCCATTCAGCTTGAAAGCAGCTGGAAGGGAAGGCTGTTTCAGTAGCAATATTTAAGTATGGAATAACATCACATACATTCATTTCATGGTAGTTGTGAGCCAGTCATTTTAGTATGAGGCACCTTCTCTGCTCGGACATTTCGGATGTGTCCCTGGGCACTTCTGATGGCAACCACAGAAGATAGGAAGGAGTGTTCTCCCTTATGTGCCCCTCCCCTTTTCTAAAAGATAGGGAAACCTAGCTTCTCATGAGGCAGAAATTAGAATCTTAAATATATGACAGTGTGTTAAAGAGCAGGGCATTCTTAAGAAACTGTATTTAAACATACATAAAAAATCAAAGTGTATTTTTAAGTTGTCTGAAGTAATGTTACTCTCAGGATTTGAGTTCTGTCAGGATAAATTTGAATAGTCTGATTCCATTGAGCATACCATTAATCCCTGGGACAAGGTAAAAATCTGATGCAAAACAAAACTAAACTCAAGAATCAGGAGCCATAAGGTTTTAACCTTCTGAAAACATTAAAACAAACAAATTCTTGCAAAGACCAGGAATCCAGGGCTGCTTAAATTAAATAGGCTCCTAAAGCAAGAATCAGAACAGAAAAAAATAAAGCATTTGTTTCACCTCTTCTGTCCCCTACTCCCCCAGCTGGCTGGGTGCTCTGGGTGGATAACTCACTGGGTGACCACAGGCTCTGGGACAGGCTCTCTCCTCTACTGTCATACATGGTGTCTACCTACAGGCTCGTGTCTCTTACTGTCTTCTTGTTTGTATCTTTCTTCACTTCCTCTCTTGGAGCTAATATAATAGGGATGCCTTCTTCTGTGGGTCTCTTCATTCAAGGCTGAAATTTTAGTTCCCCTTTACCTCAGATTCAGATGGCACATGCCCGGCTGCCCTGCTATTCTCCGATTCCCTACTCCTGGCTATCTAAGAGTCTGCACTTGCCAGGAAGGAAACTCACAGATGATTAAAGCCTCATTGCCCCAATGAGAAGTCAAGAAACAGAAAGCAAAGAGGTCAACTGACAACCAAGATAGAAAAATGGTCAAAATGGTACATATGGGCTTCCCTGGTGGCGCAGTGGTTGAGAGTCCGCCTGCGGATGCAGGGGACACGGGTTCGTGCCCTGGTTCGGGAAGATCCCACATGCTGCGGAGCGGCTGGGCCCGTGAGCCATAGCCACTGAGCCTGCGCGTCCGGAGCCTGTGCTCCGCAATGGGAGAGGCCACAACAGTGAGAGGCCCGCGTACCGCAAAAAAAAAAAAAAAAAAAATGGTACATATGAGAAATTGTTTGAAAATGAATAATATCAAACTATATCCCTTGGAGATGGAGATAGTATTGACTCCAACGTGCAGTTCAATTGCCTAGACGTCCCAGGAATTTAATCTGTTATGGTCCTCTCTGCACTGGAGCTCCTACTTCCTCAAATACTGTCTCTACACTGTACCAGGTTGATCCAGATATTAAATTCACACACCTGCCCCCATAAAAATATCACTTACACAAAAATAAATAATGTGTATTAGACAATGTAGACCTTCTTAAAGATTTTTGTAGAAGAGATGGAGAACGGTTGCACATTGCACCTGTTGTCTGAGCTCCTTTTCTAAAAGTAGACAGAATGATAGGCATATACAGCTCTCACTGTTTAAGCTGACTATATCTTACTTCATATATATTATTTCAACATTACTTTCTCCTAATTTGTGTAAGCTTAGTTTAACAAATGATTAAATAATATTTCAGAGTTTTCACTGACTGTGGACTATATTTTGCAGTGTGTGTTTTACTGTGGGAGAGAAATAAGCTCTTCTAGAAAGGCATATGCATTTATGAAAAAATAAAATATTTTTTAGTTTTAGATTCTGAAAATGTTAAGTCTTCTCTTTTAGTTCATGTTTGTCTAGTTTTTTTTTCTTTTATTTTTTTTAGTAGTCACTGAAAAATTGATATGTTTATGGGACCAGTGACTTATTAATTTTCTTGTTGACAGCACAACAGAGCTCTGTCACTGTGGGTGAATATGTATATGAATATATAGGTGATAAGCTTTTCCCCAGTAAATAAAATTACTCATCAATATATTGGGATATACTTCAGAAAAAAGTTGAAGGCAATATTTAGATTTTGTATTTGTAATTTATATTAGTTTACTCATACATTTTATTTTTTCATTTACTATAAAATCAGTTGTACAAAGATAGTTGAAATTCCCTTCCCCTTTTAAAGAAACCTTGATTCTCTTATGGTATATATTCAAAATACATGTCACTCTGGTAATTACTTAGAGAAAATAGACGTGAACATGTGCTAGATAGCTATTTAAGAGTTGATGCATGGAGTACAATTCTTTCCCCAGTTAGCACAAATGTTGTTTCTTTTATATCTAGTAGGTACATGTCTGCAGAATCCATTATTTGCAAGTTTACTTCTTTGCTTGATAGACTACATGACTTAGTTTAGTATTTCTTAAGCCTGGCTTTGCATTAGAAGACTTTATAAAGCAATGACAGCAACCAAAACACAACAATGCCTGGGCTGTACTCTACTGGATCAATTAAATCAGAAGCTCTTGGAATAGGGCCAGGCCTCAGCATTTCTAAGTCCCTCAAGTGAATCTGTTCGTATCCCAGAGAGAGAGAACCACTGACTAGGTTTTCTCAACTTGAGGCATCAGACTTTTGTTGGTTTAGCTCTACTAGTGCAGTAATGTAACTGTGGTCATGGCTCACTGTTTCACGACACCGTTCTCCTACTTCCTTTGTTAGTCTTTTACTCTGGTTTGCCTGGAGATGATGCTGACTGCCATAGGTTCACATGTCTAACCCAGAAGTAAGAGTTTCCCTGAACACAGCCTTAAAGTCAATCTTGTCATTCAACATTGTACATAATTTATAGATATTGCTGATAAAGCTGATGTATAATTTAAATGTAATATGTATAGCATGTTTTAGTTGATCATCTATAAGTTATAGAGAGTCATTATAATTTTTATTGGACATAAATTGTGTACTCCAACCAGTGATCGCTTGGCCTACAATTTTCTAGTTCTTTATACTGCAAGAAAATGTAAGTAGTTCACCCCTGATGCTAGGAGGCTCCTGTGGTAAAATTTAGGGTTTTTTTCGTCCATGATGTGAGTGGATTTTTTTGTCTATGTATTTTAACAGTCTGCTCACTACTGTATGGAGGATATACCTGTAGATGTGTAAGCATTTCTTGGGTACCAGATGTCATTTGGGTATTTACCCATTGTATTATGGAGCTGCCTCTGTTTTCCAGGGATATGAAAAGGGAGCAATGCTGTATTGCTAAACTTGAGCTCTGCAATTCCTAGAATTCTGCTTCCTAATTGGGGTGGTCATTAATACTGTTCACCAAAATGTTGCAGGTTACTGCCTTCCTGTTATAAAGTAGAGATGCACATTTGATACTCTTGAGGTGGGGTGAGACCAATGAGTTGTGAGTGAGTGATGAATATCTGAGCATATGACTGTGTCCAGTGCAACATCCTCCAGAGTTCTTTCTTTCTCTGTGGCTCTGTGACTGATAATTGAAATTTTGGTTTGCTATTCTCTCAGCCCAGATCCCTTGATCACTCTTAGCAAAGGCCCCCACTGCCAACAAATAACAGGTCTGCAATGTGAAGAAGATATAGGCCTCACTTTAAACCCCTAGGATTATTCTAACAGATACACTAATGATACTACAGAGGATGTTACAGTTCTTTGTAACCTGTATCTTTAGCAGGACCATTCCTGAAGCTTCAGTACTCTTCAGAATATGGCCAAACGACTGAAATCACATTACTCTTAATTTTTCCAGTCTGTAAGTAGAACTAACACAACCTGTAGTAATTTATCAAATAAGTTGATTTCTTTTATGTATTATGATAAACATATGATAGAAATTACCAGCATTGATGATACATTGAATCTAAATTTGGTCCAGTAAATATCCTCCAACAAAGGGCTCTGATTGTCAGTATGTACTGCAGTGACTCCAATAACTAAACAAGCCTATAAATAGCAATCATGTAATTGAACCCCTGCTACAGGCCAAGGATTGGGTAGATCCTTTTATAATAATATAACACAATAATATATAATATGTATATATAATATAATAAATATAATATTTAAAGTCTCATAGCAACCCCATGAAGATAGGCATCATCACTATTGACATATGGAAGAAACTGTGATTCAGGCTTCATGTCTAGCCCAAGGTCAATCAGCTGCTAAGTGATGGGGCAATGATTAGAATCAGGAAGTCTAACCCCAAGGTCCAATTCTTCTCTTCTATACCTTGCCAATTTACATATACATAAGCAATAGTTTAATTTATTGTTGAATGTTTTTCCACACTGAAATGAGGAACATTTTCACCTTTTAATTCTAATATACATGTTGAATGATGGCAGTTTCTGGTAGACTTGTTTTTTATTTACTGCTTGATATTCCCCTTTGGAGGAGGACTAGTGACCAAGCAGAACTCTTGATGTTTTCAAATTACATTTGCAGCAGTCGTTTGACAAGTGTGTCTGGATTAACATCTATTTGAGCAAGTGTTTTGCTTCTAAGATTTATTAGGATCCAGATTCTAAGAATGTAGTCTATAATAAGGATTAGCAAATTAGCTTATAACTAGATTATCAGGCAACATTTCACTCTTAGAGTAATAAAGTGAAACTGGATACAAATCTATTGAGCCAGCTCTCAGTGGAAAATCACATTTGCCAAAAAGAAAGTGTACATATGTATATATGTGTGTGTTTTTGTACCATGTTCCTGCTGGCAAATAATCTGTATAGCTACCAACCTCTCAGCAAATTTTTATCATACCAATTCCATATTTGGTATAAAATTTGCTATAATTTTGGTATTATTGGATTAAGATTTTTTTGTTTGTTTGCTTGTTTTCTAAGCATCCTTTAGTTTTGGCCTGGAGAAAGTTTAAGGGAATTAGAACATGTTTTTATAACTGTGAACTATTTGTGGATAATCTGCCAAGAAAACTTTTGTAGTAATGTATTAGGAAAAGAGTGAAGTTGTCATAGTGATTTAAAAAGGCAGGCTCTAGAGCCAGGTTCTTTGGGTTTGAAGTTGGCTGTGCTACTTACTAGACATTTGACCTGAGGGAAGTCACTTACCTGTTACAAATTCCACACACCTCATCTTAAAATGGAGGTTATGATAGTATATGCCTCATAGAGTTGTTACAGGTTTAACTGAGATTATACATGTAAAGCACTTAGCACAGTGCTTGTCGTATAGTAGGCTCTTAATAATAATAGTAATAGTTCATACTGTCATTGGAAGTACAGGAGAAATACATAGTTACATTACTTATTTCCTCTTCCTAGAAACCCACATCTACAGGAGAGAGTACCAAAAAACAAACAACAAAAAAAAGAAACCCAATAACAATCAGGTGGATAATAATATATTTTCTTTTGACTAAGATTATGTGTGAAAAATGACATGATTTTAGTGTTTTTTTTATCAACCAATACGTTGCTCCCAGAAATTGAGTGGCCATTGCTGCCCTGCTTTTCTAGTTTAGTGTAAGCAAAAGTGCTAAGACCTTTTGAAAGTAGGAGATAGGTTAGAGCCTTCTTAATCTGAGTATTTGGTGAATGAATAGTCCCTAATATCAGCAATGCCTCAAGATACTTTAAATTTCTTTGATGGAATTTGGAAGAGACTAGGAAATATTATCTTTCAAGTTCTTGGCAACTGAATAAAACCAGTTTTTTTCCATATCTCTCTTACGTCTTTTCGATTTACTTACGATTTCGATTTGTATATGCTGACTTTGCTGCTCCAAATTAATTCTTGAATTTACCTCTGTCATCTCTCGACTTAATCTCTTATGAATTTAGATATCTGAACTTGTATTGAAGTTAAAAGTCCAAATCCAAATAATATGACCAACTTTACTCAGTTGATAAAGGAAGGAACAGGTGGCTACCTTTCCCATCATCAAATGCATGAAAAATGTATTAAGTCAGCTAGACTTCTCATATTGACTCCTCAGTGGAACAACAATAATCTTTCCTAGAAACATTTAGCCTTATATAACCTTCTCAACTTTCTAGAAGTGCTTATTTTCTGTTAAAGAAACCAGAGTCAGATCATTGTCTTTAAGCCAAAATACAGGGCTCACTAAATTGCCTTCAGGGTCATATCCCTTATGAGTAAGGCTTCCTTATATAATGAGTCTTCTATGTTGAGGTTCTTAAATTAGTAAACAGTTGCAGAGTAACTTTTTGGTACATTCTTCCATTAGGGAATGATGAAGTCCAAAACTCAGAGCCATATAACTGAAAGTGTACAATTGATAAATTAACTGTTCTTTAATTTCTCCACTTTAAAAAAAATTTCTTCTAACCAATTACCAGGAACAGTCTGTGATTCAGGCAAAACCCTAAACAATGCAGATTGAACTGACTTTGAAAATAAATTCCAGAATTACCACTTCCTCACCATTTTGTTCAGCTCACAGGATATGAACTGATTGTGTCACATATTTAACCATCCTCTTCTCCTGGCTCTCCCACCTGCTTGTATGATTCCATTTTTAAACAGAATCCGAGCATCTGTCTGTAATAAATATGACATTTGTTTTCCCATAAACACATATTCCCTAAAAAACAAGCAAATGTGGAGTAGAAAATAGCAGCCAAGTATGTTAACTGTCATTTAGGCTCAGGTCTTGATATCCATTCATACCGTTACTTAAAATCCTTTAAGCCAATCCTGACGTTTTTAAGGCTCAGAGCAAATGAGCACATGGCTGATATAAACCCATCTCGCACTTCTATTTAACATCCGCAGGTGGAGTAGGCAGCCTGGCTAGAGCTGTGGGAGACAGCAGCCCTGGAGATAAACACGGGCCTTAAAAATTATCTATTGACCCAGTGCTCACTTGCTTCCTGTGCTTTATTTCATCAATATATTACTAATACTTTTACAGAACAATGAAATAATTTCTTGTGGCAGACTTAATGATATATCAGTTTTGCAAAATAAAAATTCTACAACTTGAAATCAAAATATGTAAAATACTTTAAACTGTACACAATAAATAAAATTAAGGTTTTTTATTTTTTTAATTGTGCTAAAATATATGTAACAAAAAATTTACCATTTTAACTGTATATCCAGTGGTGATTTAAGTTTTTAACGGCTGATTAATAATCCTAGAAAAAATTTTCCTAAGAAATGTAACTATGACCTGGTACAGAAAATACCAGATGGTAGTTTCTGATCATTTTCAACACAATTTATTTCTTATGATAATGACCTACAAGCTCTTCATAACACCATCTTGGAGATTTGTGCAACAGAATGCCTTTTAGTGAAATATCATTTTATAGTCATTGAGCCCGTGAATTCTGGAGCCAGGTTGCCTGTGTATGAATCCCAGCTCTATCACTTACTGGCTGTATGAACTTGGGCAATGTCTAAACTCAGTGCC
This sequence comes from Mesoplodon densirostris, assembly GCF_025265405.1. Taxonomy (NCBI): domain Eukaryota; kingdom Metazoa; phylum Chordata; class Mammalia; order Artiodactyla; family Ziphiidae; genus Mesoplodon; species Mesoplodon densirostris. The sequence continues at coordinate 53,654,791 of NC_082670.1, forward strand.
TCAGTTTCTTTATGTGTAAAATGAGGATAATCATAGTACCTACCTTGTAAGCTTGTTGGGAAGTAAAAAAAGTTGTTTGTAAAGTGCTTCAAACTGTGCCTGACACTTAGTACTAAATAAACATTGGATAAATTAGTAAATAAAAATAACAATGGACTCTTTGATAGTAGAATTCCTTTGGACATAAAGTACACACTCAAGTCAACTCCTCCCTATTATAGGTAGAGTTTCTGTCTCATTTTCTTGGACTGCAGAGACTAAATGATAAATGTTTATATTCTGATCATTTATGACATTGATAACCAACATTTGAAAATGCTTTACATTTTATAAAGTACCTCTTACATATGCTATCTCATGTGATCTTCATTTATTGTTAAGAAAGTTAGGGCTCAGGTTAAGTGACTTGCCTGAGGTCACATAGCAGCAGAACTGGGACTGAAGCCCAGGTCTTCTGACTGCAAGCCCCAGGCTTTTACATTATATGTCAGCCTGCTTGAGGCTTACATTGGACCATCTGTTTCTAATCTTCATAAGCATACCAAATTCATAATAAGCTCTCATCTATAAACTGGAAAATCACAAAGCCCTTCTTATTGGTCTCCTGTTGTTAATTCAGCCAGCTTGATTAATTAACTTAACCTTTAACCAGGGCTTTTCAAAGTTGGACAAAGACGTGAAAGCTCTCTTCACGTTTAGTGCATTGATTCCCAGCCTCTTCGTGGCTGTCATTAAAACCTAGTATTTATTATTTCATTCCCTTGTAATTCTCTTAGAAGTAATTGGTTACTATTAACATTGTTAATAGTTAACAACGTTAACTATTGATGCCAGGGTTTGTTTTGTTTTTTTGTTTTACTCTGTTTTTGGTTCCCAAACTTGCTCATCATCACATTCTCCCATAGAGCTCTTTAAAAATATATATTCCTGAACCTGCATACTGGGGAGTGTGCTGAGAATCTCTACAGTTCCTCAGTGAATCTCAAGAACCACTGTATAGCATATTTTCTCACCATAATACCTATTTTCTGGTTTACTAGAATTAGCTAAAAAAAGAGATATATGAAACATACATTATTATGTTTACTTTGTGAAATTTATGAATGTATTTATGAGTTTGTGGTGCTAAAGAAGCCACGCAAATCTTTAGCAAAATTGTGATGTTAGATTCCCCTGTCCCTTTAATTAGTGTCTCTCTTTGGTGGTGACTGGTTGTCTCCCTGCTGTGATATCTGGAGCCCTCTTTCCTTCTCTCCTTCTCTCAAAATCTGGTTTCAGGTCCACACACTAAATGACAACTGTATTGGTTGTATAAAAATTGTTTTCTAGGGGCTTCCCTGGTGGCGCAGTGGTTGAGAGTCCGCCTGCTGATTTAGGGGACGCAGGTTCGTGCCCCGGTCCGGGAAGATCCCACATGCCGTGGAGCGGCTAGGCCCGTGAGCCATGGCCACTGGGCCTGCGCATCTGGAGCCTGTGCTCTGCAACAGGAGAGGCCACAACAGTGAGAGGCCCGCGTACCACACACACACAAAAAAAATTGTTTTCTAAATGATGTCAGTCGAGATAACAGACCAGCCTAAAATGTTAGACTAGGTCTTCTTTAAAATCAACATGCAGTGGTTGTTTATCCATCTTGGTAAGAAAAGAACTTAGATATTCAAAATACTTAGAAAACATATGTTAAAGTCTAGGTTAATAAAGAGCTTATCTAGTAGCCTGTGATTTTTCTGATTTGTCCATTGGGGCTGTTTTACCTAAAACTGCTTGGCTTCCTTCCCCTTCCCCACATCAAGGTTCAGCATATGCTCAGGCCCTGGCATTGGTAATTCCCAGTGTTTCAAGCCAAGTAATAGAATCACACTGTAAAGATTTGACTCTCACATTTTCTTATTCTTTCTTTTCTGCCTTATTTCTCTCCTGGTGCTCATTGCATTCTTGGTATTATCTTTCAAATTGATGTAAAGGATCAGACTAAACAGAGCTAGAACTTTTTTGGGGGGTGGTGGGTGGTCAACTTAACTGGTTCACACTTTCTAGTGGTATAGGAAGTGGGGGACCTAAGTTATTTTGATCTTAAATCCTGCTGAGTTAGAGTAAGCAAATTCCTATTTATGATTTCAAAAGCATTATTGCTTCGAGTGTTCAATAATTTGAATGAGCTGTCTAAATAATGCAGAACCTGTGTTAAAGACAGCAGGTGAGAAGGGAGACAGGTCTTAGGAAGCCCAGGCATGTGTGGTTCACAGGGGTGGCTGTGACTATCTTCTAGTCGGCATCAAAGGAATGGGAATGTTCTTACTGTCGAGATTACTGGTTGCTGTTGGAGAAATCCAATTTAAGGAAGACAAGATAGCCTTGTGATTAACTTTCTGTTGGATTGCTTTAAGTGAAAACGATAGCTTTGGCCCGATAGTAAATATTTAGAAGGGTGTGTCATGGGTAGAGCCAGCGAGGTGCACTGGAAGCTTGAATGTATAAATAGCAGCAGTCAACATGAATCCCCAGGCAGAGGACTTTATAATAGGTGGTGGTGTTGATCCTCAAACATTTAGGAGAGATGTATTACAAAGGAAAATTATTCTGTATTTCTTTAGGTTATGAAATCTGTGACTAATCTTCCCATGTTTTTAAAGGCATATTATAACTTAAAGTAATGAAATAATTTAAAGTAATTGTCAATATTTGAAGCCATTTCAATGAATTTATGAAGCCCAATAAAGCAATCTAGGTACTTATGATTCCAGTTTTCCAGATTTTAATAGATGCTCAACATTATGTCTGAAAGATAAATTTTCTGAATTGTAAATACTTTTATTTGCAGCTAACTTTTATGTCTATATAATCAAAATTTGAATTGATAATTTTGGATAGTAAATGCTATATTGTACTTACAGGATTTTAGTGAGGCTCTACTGTCCCCCCAAATAGGTCATATTAAGCGTTTGGTTGAACTTAGTTTTAAAATTAAGTACTATTTTTTACATAACATTCAAAGTACTTGAAATTAGGCCCACTTTTTTTTTCAAGAAAAAATGCCTCTAATATCATAGGATAAATCAGTGGCTCATGAAGTACTTTAAAAATTTGCATCCTTATAAAAAATGAAGTTTAATATCATCTTAGTAGTAATATCACCATATTATAATGCTAGATAGTCATCATGCTTATACATTTTTCTTTTACCTTTCTAGGGATAATAACATAATTCAGGATTGTAGCCCAGCCTTTTAGTTTCATCCCCAATTTCCTGTCTGGGCTTTCCCCATGCCACCCTGAATAAAAAATGTCTATTTATAATACCCAAAATATTTACTGAGCTCCTATTATTTCTACCAATTCTAGGCTCTGAAGTGATCAAAACAGACAAAATTTAAATGCTGTCACGAGACTTATAGTGGGATGAGACACATAGTTAACAAGTAAATTTTTTTTAAAAAGATATGGTATGTTAGTTGTTGACGAGTGCCATGGGGAGAAATGAAGGGAGAGCCATAGGCAGGTAGAGTGAAGGAGCAGGGTTCCCAGGGGTGGGGAGGAAAGACTCCACCTGCAGAGTCTGTGCGCTAGGAAATCCTTCTCCACAGCCAGCCAGATACCAGTGGTCGGTTGATAATAATTCTTGTTTTGATTGTATTTTTCCCTTTCACTTATTCCAAAAAGTGGTCAGGCCCCTCATGTTCTCATGTCTCAGGGGCATTTTCTGTTGGAATCTAAAGCAGAGCTTACCTGTCTTGACCTGAGTTCCCTGAGGGTGGGCAGTAATGGGAACAGGGCAGGCAGGAGCAGCTAGTCAGGGAAGAGATTCCCTCAGACACGGAAGAGGACAGAGGTCTGCCGGTGCCCTGGGGAGTGGAGCACCTTGGAGAAGAAGAGCACGAGGTGCACCAGGAGGTTGAAGCCACGCTGGCAAGGTTCCCAGCCTTGGAAAGGATCCTTTGGACCAGGCATGGCAAGGAAGCTGTTCGATTACCTGACTTCAAGGGACTTGAACAAAGATGTTATTCATGAAAGCCTTAAGGGTTGAGGAGTAATGATCTGTCCTTGCTCTTCGGGCACCATTTATTCCCTTCCAATTTACAGGAACCTAGAGATAGTAAGGGGTGGCCCAAAAATGGGCAAGATCAAATTTCTTATCCTTGTTGGACAACGGCTGTCACATTCAGTTTTATTTAGCAAAAAGAAGGTAATATGACATTGCTTACACATTTGAGTTTGAGAAGTGAAACTTATCCTGCTACAGCTCCAGATGATTATATCTTGATTAATTTTTATGTGGAGAAGCAATCTTAAAATAGAAAGCAACAGATGATATGAATTTCTGCCAGATGGCAGATTTCTTTTTACTAGCCTTATTGGGTGGACAAATACATAGGTATTCTTTTCTTTGAATGTGCCACTTCGTATTAGTATATGGTGATAGCACACAGCATGCTTAGTGAGTTGGAAGTTACTGAGAAGGGACATTCAGCCTCCTCCTCAGACCCTAGGAAATATGAAAATGGTGCTGAGGCTCTCAGTCAGCCAGTGATGCTTGATTGGAACAAGATCACGTAGGAAAGTAGTTTACAAACTTCAGTTTTGGATACAGCTAGGAATTTTCTCAGACATAGGGTACTATCTTTCCCTGCCTAACCATCTGTTTAGTCTCAAACCTCGTCCTTACTCCAAATATTTACATGCTTATTCATCTATCAAGAACACATCTATCAAGAATTATCTTAGGGCCTCCCTGGTGGCGCAGTGGTTGAGAGTCCGCCTGCCGATGCGGGGGACACGGGTTCGTGCCCCGATCCCGGAGGATCCCACATGCCGCGGAGCGGCTGGGCCCGCGAGCCATGGCCGCGGGGCCTGTGTGTCCGGAGCCTGTGCTCCGCAGCGGGAGAGGCCACAGCAGTGAGAGGCCCGCGTACAGCAAAAAAAAAAAAAAAAAAAAGAATTATCTTATTTATGCTCATAAATTCACACAAATTTTTAGACTATATGTCTTCCTTCTCTTTCTATGATGATTATTTTCCCCCTCCACCCTAAATTTAATAAAACTGATTGAGAAAATTCAAGTTGCCAAAGCAATGTAAACATAATGAAAGATATGATATTCCCTCTTTTTAAAAAAAATTTGTTTATTTTATCATTATTTTTTTGGCTGTGTCAGGTCTTAGTTGCGGCATGCAGGATCTTTGCAGCACGCGGGCTCTTCTTTGCAGAGCAGGGGCTCCTCTCTAGTTGTGTTGCGTGGGGTTCTCTCTAGTCGTGAACGCGGGCTCCAGAGCACATGGGCTCATTACTTGGGGTACGCAGGCTCTCTAGTTGTGGCGCGCAGGGTCCAGAGCACGTGGGCTCTCTAGTTGTGGCATGCAGGCTCCAGAGCCCGGGGGCTCTGTAGTTGCCACACGCAGGCTTAGTTGCTCTGCAGCATGTGGGATCTTAGTTCCCCGACCAGGGATAGAACAGCGTCCCCTGCATTGCAAGATGGATTCTTAACCACTGGACCACCAGGGAAGTCCCTGATATTCTCTCTTGAGATCAAAGAATTTACTGGAATTTGAAGAATACCCAGCCCTTCCTGTAGTCTTATCTGAAGTCATTGATCTTAATCCTTGACTTCATAAGCTTTTAGCTCCTTGGAAATCTGTTACAGAGCCGCCTTGAAGATTTCTTTCTTAAACAGGTATATTTAAAAGCTTGTCTGTGTTTTGTTTTGTTATTATTGTTTACCTGGAAAACCTGTAGAACTCAAATGGGAAAACTATTATAAATAAAACTATTATAAACAACAGAAGAACTGTTACAAACAATAGGGAGATTCAGTTATGTGGCAGCTGTAAAATTACTCTAAAGCAGTAACAAATGTGAAAATATGAAGGGATAAATAGCATTTATAATAGCAACAAAGCATATATAATGTACTGGAGTAAGTTTAAGGAGCACATACAAGATCTATATGAATAAAACTTTAAAATACTACCAAGAGACAGAAAATAAAACTTAAGGAAATGGAAAAATATAATCCTCTTCTTGGTTTGGAAGATTTAATATGGAAGGATGTCCATTCTCCCTAAATTAATTTTAATGCAATCTCAATTTTTATTTATTTTTATTTTTTAAATTTTATATTGGAGTATAGTTGATTAACAATGTTGTGTTGTTTCAGGTGTACAGCAGAGTGATTCAGTTATACATATACATGTATCTATTCTTTTTCAAATTCTTTTCCTATTTAAGTTATTACAGAGTATTGAGCAGAGTTCCCTGTGCTATACAGTAGGCCCTTGTTGGTTATTTTATATATAGCAGTGTATACATGTCAATCCCAAACTCCCAATCTGTTATCCCCCGCTTTCCCCAATGAGCAACCATAAGTTTGTTCTCTGAGTCTGTGAGTCTGTTTCTGTTTTATAAATAAGTTCGTTTCTATCATTTTTTAAGTTTCCGCATATAAGCAATATCATATGATATTTGTCTTTCTCTGTCTGACTTACTTCACTTAATATGATAATCTCTAGGTCCATTCAGGTTGCTGCAAATGGCATTATTTCATTCTTTTTAATGGTTGAGTAATATTCTATTGTATATATGTACCACATCCATTAAAAAGGACTTAAAAACCCCCCTACAGTTGACCCCATGAACAACCTGGGGGTTAGGGATGCCAACTCCCTTTGCAGTCGAAAATCCACCTGTAACTTTTCAGTAATTTCACAGTGGCCATGAAAGTTCACCTGTTCTGTACCCACAGATTTAACCAACTGTGGATTGTGTAGTACAGCAGTACCTATTTAGTGAAAAACTCCACATATAAATGGAGCTGCAAAGTTTAAACCTGTGTTGTTCAAGGGTCAAATTCTAACATTTGTAAGAAAATAAAACATAGAAGAGGGAGTTAGACCTATAAAATATAAAATTATAGTAATACTCTAGTAGTTAAAGCAGTTTGATATTAACAGTTATTTGACAGATTAATAGAACAATATACAGTCCAAAAGGACTTGAAAATAGTTAATGATAAGGTTGTATTCAAATAATTAAGGAAAAGTTGTATTGTTAATAAATTATGTATGTACAAATGGCTAGCTACTTGGGAAAAAATGAAGTAGAAGCTATACCTCACACCTCACATCCAAATTAGTTCTAGAAGGATGAAAAATTTAAATAAACAAAAAAGAAAATACAAACATACTAAAAGATAAACTATTAACAGGAGAAGATATTCTCAATACATATAGCAAAGGGCCATTTTTTAATATACAAAAATCTGTTACAAATCAATGAGAAAACAACCAATATAAATATTAACACAGGATTTGAACAGTCATTCCATAGAAAAGAAAATATAAATGGCTTTTTAAAATATGAAAAATTGATGAATAAGTTCTAGGGAATCTAATGTATAGCACGGTGACTATAGTTAACATTAATTACTGTGTTATATACTTGAAAGTTGCTAAGAGAGTAGATCTTAAATGTTCTCACCACACATACAAATAAAGGTTTTAATGTGAGCTAATGGATATGTTAACTAACCCTATATGGTAATCATTTCCCAATGTGTATGTGTATCAAGTCATTGTGTAGTACTCCTTAAGTTTACACAGTTATTTGTCAATGATATCTCAGTAAAGCTGGAAAAAAATATGAAAACTTGCTCATATTTCAGAATTCAAAAAAATGAAAATGATAATAAAAAGGAAATACCAATCTTTTCCTTAAAAATATTGGCAGAGATCTAAGTTTGGTAACGGAAGTGTTCTCCAGAGTGTGAGGAAGCATTTGTTCATGGCGTTGTAAATTTTGACCACCTCACTCAAGAGTGATTTCACAAAAGCTTCCAAAATTTAAAATATGTATAAACCTGTCATTCAACATCTTAGGAATTTATGCTTCAATACACTTTCACATGGGTAAAGAGACATACAGACAAAAAATTTTTTATTGCAGCATTGTTTCATATTGCAAAATATTTGAAAAAACTTAAATCCATCACAAGGGTGTTTGTAAAATAAATAATGGTACATGCCATACTATGTATTTGGATATATATACATCTATATACTCATTCCCTTGGTTTTCTCATCTAATTTCTTGCCTTTAAATATGGTGTGCATGTGTGTGTGTGTGTGTGTGTGTGTGTGTGTCTGTGTGTCTGTCTGTCTATGTTTCCTACATTTTATCTGCAGTTCAGTTCTCTCTCCCGAATTCCCTTACCAAACTGCTACTTGGTATCTTCGCTTGGGTGTCATAATGTGTACTCAGCATATCTGAACTCTTGATCTCCACCCCCCCATTTCACTTCCTTGACAGCCTTCCCCATCTCAGTGGATGGCAAATCACATCCTCCTCTCGCTCAGTCCCAAAGCCTTAGAGTCATCCTCTCTTTTTCTCTCTTAACCAATCTTCAGTTGGTCAAGAAATTATTTTTGCTCTACCTTTAGATTATATCCAGAATCCTACCACTTTTCACCACAGTGGCTGCTATGACCTGATCTATACCACCATTATTTCTTGCCTGGATGATTGCAGTAGCCAGTCATCCACATCTACACTTGCCTTTGTATAATCTGTTCTCATCAAAGCAAGCAGAGTGATTGTTGTAAAATGTTAAATCAAATCAAGTGTTATTCTTCTGCTCAGAACTCTGTAATGGCTCCTGTTTCACTCAGAGTAAAAGCCCAAATCCCTACAATGGCCTGCAAGGACCTCCATGACCTGGCCCCTGTTAATTTATTGGACATCATTCCCTATTACTCACTCACTTGCTCATTCACCCACAACCACCTTCCCTTCTTTGATGCCTCTTGAATAAACTTGTTTTCTCCCATCTTAAAGCCTTTTTTCTCTGCCTGCAGTGCTCTTTCCTTGGACATCTACAGGGCTAACTCCTTCACCTCCTTTAGATCTTCACTCAGTTGTCACTTTTTCAATGACAGTTACCCTGACCACTTTATTGCCTCATCTTTTCTTTATTACATAGTATTTATAACCTCTTAAACTGTAGCCTTAACTTATTTGTTATGCTTATTGTGGATTGTCTGTTTCACTGGTTAGAATGTAAGCTTTGTCTGTTTTCTTCAGTGATTGATCCCAAGGGTCTAGAATATGTTGAATAAATCCATAGATGAAGCAATCTGAAATACAAATAGAAAAACTCCAAGTATATAACAATTCATAGCAGTCTGTAAAAGCAGATATTTAAATGATGTAAATGCCTGTAGGTACATACGGTGTCTCTGGAAGACTGTGAAAGAAACTGGTAATATTGGGTGTCTTGGGGAGAAACACTCAGTACTAGGGATGGATAGGGAGTCACATTCTACACTTTTAGAGTCACTTCAATTAAAGAACAAACTACTTGGAAAAAATGCAATGCATAGCTGAGCCTTATTCTGGAATTCAAAATTCTTTATAAAGTTAAGAGTCTTTAACTTTTTGAGTTCTTTAGAAGATGTTTAATTGTATTACTACCACTAGGTGGCACATGCTTACTGATAAATTCTTAAAGATTCAGAGACACAGGTTTAAAAAATGCTTTTTAGTTCCCCAAACTTGCCAGTTTATTTTAGCAATGTATCACATTGGTTTTCCTCAAGAAATTTCCTTAACTTCAGTTGTTTAGTGCTATAACAGCTTACAGGTGATTTTTCACTACCCATTAATTCTTAGCATCATTACAACATTTGAGTTGCAGAAATGTCTTAAATCTGTAAATGTTAGCTTAGATATTCTTAAATTAGTTTAAATTTTCTAATGTTTATTGAATTGTACCCGCCTATCTTTTCTTTTTCCTAAGAAATAATAAATGAAATTTAAATATTCTGTATACAAAACTAGGTTTTTGTTTGATAAGTTTTTTTCATTGCTTTTATGCCAGATAAATTAGTGTCCAGGACCACATGCAGTGTAACACCTGTATTCTTTTTGATGGTGAAGTTTTCAAAAAGAAAATGGTGGCATGTATTTTATAAATTGTAACATTTATAAACATTATAAAAACCTTTTTGGGGCAAGCTCTAAAATAACATTGGCAAAATTACTGGGCCAGATAATAAAAATGATCTTATTTACAAAACAGAAACAAACAGACTTAGAGAACGAACTTATGGTTACCAGGGGGAAGGTGGGGGGGAGGGATAGTTAGGCAATTTGGGATTGACATGTACACACTGCTATACTTAAAGTTGATAACCAACAAGGACCAACTGTATAGCACAGGGAACTTTGCTCAATATTCTGTAACAACCTAATTGGGAAAAGAATTTGAAAAAGAATAGATGCATGTATATGTATAACTGAATCACTTTGTTGTACACCTGAAACTAACACAACATTGTTAATCAACTGTACTCCAATATAAAACAAAAAGTTTAAAAAATAAAAGAGAACTAAAAAAAAAAACGAAATAAACATTTAGAAAAAGTACCGTATTCAAGTAGAATAACATTTATTGAGCGCTTACTATGCCTGAAAACAGTCATTTATTAGATGTGAATGGAATTAATTTTATTTACTACAATAAAAAACTAGGCTTTTCAGTTTTCATCGCTTCATTATCATTGCTATGTTACTTAAAAGGGAATCAACATTATTCTGATAAAATAGATTAATATTTACTACTTTGTTACACTGGTGGTCTTAATTTTTTGTAACTTTCTAAATATGAGATAAATCATATTAAAATATTAGTGAATTAAGACTCTGACTCTTTTGGCTGTTAACATGCAAAATTTCCACAACTTTGCTATATTCTAAAATACTAATAAAATAATAATTAGATAACAAAATCTAAGGAATATATTGTACAATGCTTAAGATTTAGTTCCAGCTCAACAGCTAAATCAAGTCGATGTTAAAACAAAATTATATGCTTAAACATGAATCTTATTATTTTTTCTGTCTTTCATTAGCCAGGAAAATGTACGAATAAAAAGAAGTGGTATAAAAGTGCACTACAAGAAGCATACCTCCTCTTTGGATACTCTCATGAGCAAAGACTGGAAAGGTGCTGCCTATCAAAACAGGGTACATGTGATTTTTTATTCTTTACCACCTCAAAATAAGGATTTATTCAGGTGCATGCTTTCCAAAATATGTTTGCCCATTTTAAAATTTTTCTCTCCTTTTCATAGGAAAATAGTATATCTTTGTCCAGTGAAAAATCATTCTTATATTGGTTCATAGTATGCATTTTTGCCCTCTGAAACTATTTTCCATGACTAAACATGCACTCTATTTAAATGTAGGTGTTTTAATTAGCGCTCTGTCATCTTTGTTCTTAGCCTTTCTACATAGGTCCTCTTGTGTATTTCAAAGCATGTATTTCAAAATTAGAAGCCATGGCTTTAAAATATATTCCTGGATTGAAACTTTTACTTGGATGTGCTATATTATTTCAGAACAAAGTATTTTTCAAAATGTTTTATTTTTAAATAAATTCAAGGCAGAGATAGAAAAATAATCTTCAACTTTTTTAATTAGGTGAAAAAATATAATATTTCAAGTTGCTTTCAAGGAAAGTTCTCTTGAATCATAAATATTATGGTTTATGGATAGCTTTTTTAATGAATTGATCATAAGACATATAGCAGGTAGAACACATTTTTAACTCTAAAAAGAATGTAATAGTTGCATGGAAATGATTTTTCAATTAACAAATATATTAAAAAAATTTTCTGCTTAGTGATCATAAGAATTTTTTTATCTTACAAGGCCCCTTCTCATTTTATCCACCTAAAGTTCTAAAACAGATTATTCTATGGGAGCATCTGGTCTTTGGTGCTAACTGAATTTTAAAGTAAGAGTGATATTTTTTATCCTGTGGAAAAGTTTAATATATATATTTTAAAAACTTATATGTAAAAACATTTTACTTGAAAAAAAGTTTGTGTTAACCTAGCCACCTAAGTTTAGATTTTAAAGCATATAAATAGGTTTGAAAAGAGTAGAAAAAGAATGACAAGCAAACTACTCTGGTCAAAAGACATTTCTTACCACAAATGTGATTTTATTCCTTGTGCTGAAAATATAATGTCTCTGTTTATTAGCCATAAAGGTTGAACTCACTTTACTGTCACAAGTACAATTTTACACTTTGCATGGGCTGTACATTTCTCTTGTGTAACCAGAGTAAACTTTGAAATATTTAGTTTTTTTAAACATTAATATTTTGAAGTAATGTAGTCTGTTACTTTTAAAAGTTATATTACAGCCATTTTACACTAGCAATATCCTGCCTTCTCAGTAAGTTATGGAACTATGCCGTTGCCATTGTTGTGTGTGCCAGGGCGTTTATGTCTGGGTCCTTTGGCATTCTTACTTGTCCAGAGACTCTCGAGCTGGGTTTTATCTGATCGGTTTTGCAGGAACAGACCATTTTCTAGCTGAAAGTCTGATGATTTTTGCATGCAGAATTTGTGTAATTCGGCCTGATTATAGAGAGCCATATGCCTAAGGACTGTCATTTTGTGCCTGAAGTAGCCCAAATTGACAGGCACGAACAGACTTCCAGGAGCTCAGTCTTTGCCATCATGGGCTCACTCATTGCATACTCACTCTTCACCGTCTCCAAAATAAACAGTTTAGTCCCATGCCTGTTTAGCTTCCAGGGTGGATTCTAGGACGTATTCGGCTTCTTACTGTATTCAAAGTAGTTTTGAGAGGTAATTAACCATTATTCAGATATTTTACAAAAGCTTAGTTGCTTAGAGGCAAACCATTTATTTCATTCCAGCAACTTTGAGGATTTCTTTACCCCCAAAATTCATTCTTTCAACCTAGAAATAATTACTACTAATTTTTTTGGCCTAAATTCTTCCTACCCCGCAGAAATTGGCCCACTATTATGTTTGATGCAATTGTTTCATTGTTGAAATCTACAGGGTCAGTCAATGCTACATAAATATAGACCCAGTCATAGTATAACAAAATTCCATGTCCTATACACATGATTTGGTTACCATGTTTTTGTTGTATTAACTATTACTCCAAATCAGTGATTCTTCTGTTGGGTCTAGAAAACTTCTTCTTATATAGGAAATTCATTATTTTTTATTTTCAATTATATTTTTTAAATGAATAGGGTATTACTCATATAGTCTCTTCATAACTCAGCATTAGGATTTTGTATTATTTGTAGGATGAATATTTTTTATATATTCTACATTTTAGAGTAGATGTCCTTATCTCTACCCTTGTTTCTCAGAATTACTTATTTTTAAATATACTAATTTTTTAGAGCACTTTTAGGTTCATAATGAAATTAAGCAGAAAGTACAGAGTCCCCATATACCCCCTGCCCTACGCACGCACAACATCACTCACTGTCAACATCCTGCACCACAGTGGTTCATTTGTTACAATCTATGGACCAACACTGACACATCATTATAACCCAAAGTCCATAGTTTACATTAGGGTTCACTCTTGGTGTTGGACATTCTATGGGTTTTGACAAATATACACAGTGACATGTATCTACCACTTTATTATCATACAGAATTGTTTCATTGTTCTAAAAATCCCCTGTGTTCCACCTATTTATTCCTCTCCCAGCCCAATCCCTACCCCTCTGATTGGCAACTACTGTCCTTTTTTTTTTTCAAATTTATTTTTATTGGAGTATAGTTGCTTTATAATGTGGTGTTAGTTTCTACTGTACAGCAAAATGAATCAGCTATGTGTATACATATATCCCCTCTTTTTTGGATTTCCTTCCCATTTAGGTCACCACAGAGCAAAAAGTAGAGTTCCCTTTGCTATACATTAAGTTCTCATTTGTTGTCTATTTTATACATGGTGTCAGTAGTGTATATGATCAATCCCAATCTACCCATTCCTCCCACACACATCACCCTTTCCCCCTCGGTATCCATACATTTGTTCTCTACTTCTGTATCACTATTTCTGCTTTGCAAATAAGATCATCTATACCATTTTTCTAGATTTCACATATATGTGCTAATACACGATATTTGTTTTTCTCTTTCTGACTTCACTCTGTATGATACTCTCTAGGTCTATCCACATCTCTGCAAATGACCCAATTTCATTCCTTTTTATGGCTGAGTAATATTCTATTATATATATGTACCACATCTTCTTTATCCATTCCTCTGTTGATGGGCATTTAGGTTGCTTCCATGTCCTGACTGTGGTAGATAGTGCTGCAGTGAACATTGGGGTGCATGTGTCTTTTTGAATTATGGTTTTCTCTGGGTATATACCCAGTGGTGGGATTGATGGATCATATGGTAGTTCCATTTTTAGTTTTTTAAGGAACCTCCATACTGTTCACCATAGTGGCTGTATTACATTCCCACAAACAGCATAGGAGGGTTCCCCTTTCTCCACACCCTCTCCAGCATTTATTGTTTGTAGATTTTTTGATGCTGGCCATTCTGACCGGTGTGAGATGATACCTCATTGTAGTTTTGATTTGCATTTCTCTAATGATTAATTATGTTGAGCATTCTTTCATGTGTTTGTTGGCAATCTATATATCTTTTTTGGAGAAATGTCAATTTAGGTCTTCTAAACATTTTTGGATTGGGTTGTTTATTTTTTTGTTATTGAGCTGCATGAACTGCTTGTAAATTTTGGAGATTAATCCTTTATCAGTTGCTTCATTTGCAAATATTTTCTCCCATTCTGAGGGTTGTCTTTTGGTCTTGTTTATGGTTTTCTTCACTGTGAAAAGCTTTGAAGTTTCATTAGGTCCCATTTGTTTATTTTTGTTTTTATTTTCATTTTTTATTTTCATTACTTTAGGAGGTGGTTCAAAGAAGATCTTGCTGCAATTTATGTCAAAGAATGTTCTCTCTATGTTTTCCTCTAAGAGTTTTATAGTGTCTGGCCTTACATTTAGGTCTTTAATCCATTTTGAGTTTATTTTTGTGTGTGGTGTTAGAGAGTGTTCTAATTTCATTCTTGTACATGTAGCTGTCCAGTTTTCCCAGCACCACTTATTGAAGAGGCTGTCTATTCTCCGTTCTTGCCTCCTTTGTCATACCTTAGGTGACCATAGGTGCATGGGTTTATCTCTGGGCTTTCTATCCTGTTCCATTGATCTTCTGTTTTTGTGCCAGTACCATACTGTCTTGATTACTGTAGCTTTGTAGTATAGTCTAAAGTCAGGGAGCCTGATTCCTCCATTTTTCTTTCTCAAGATTGCTTTGGCTATTTAGGGTCTTTTGTGTTTCCATACAAATCTTAAAATTTTCTGTTCTAGTTCTGTGAAAAATGCCATGGGTAATTTGGTAAGGATTGCATTGAATTTCGAGATTGCTTTGGGAAGTATAGTCATTTTCACAATATTGATTCTTCTAATTCAAGAACATGGTATAACTCTCCATCTGTTTGTGTTGCCTTTGGATTCTTTCATCAGTTTCTTATAGTTTTCTGCATACAGGTTTTTGCTTCCTTAGGTAGGTTTATTCCTAGGTATTTTATTCTTTTTGGTGAAGTGGTAAATGGGATTGTTTCCTTAATTTCTCTTTCTGATCTTTTGCTGTTAGTGTATAAGAATGTAAGAAATTTCTGTTTATTAATTTTGTATCCTGCGACTTTACTAAATTCATTGATTAGCTATAGTACTTCTCTGGTGGTATCTTTAGGATTTTCTGTGTATAGTATCATGTCATCTGCAAACAGTGACAGTTGTACTTCTTCTTTTCCAATTTGGATTCCTTTTATTTCTTTTTCTTTGATTCTCATGGCTAGGACTTCCAACACTATGTTGAATAAGAGTGGTGAGAGTGGACACCCTTGTCTTGTTCCTGATCTTAGAGGAAATGCTTTCAGTTTTTCACCATTGAGAATAATGTTTGCTGTGGGTTTATCATATATGGCCTTTATTATGTTGAGCTAGGTTCCCTCTATGCCCACTTTCTGGAGAGTTTTTTATCATAAATGTGTGTTGGATTATCTACTGAGATGATCATATGTTTTTATTCTTCAGTTTGTTAATATGGAGTATCAGATTGATTGATATGCATATATTGAAGAATCCTTGCATCGCTGGGATAAATCCTACTTGATCATGGTGTATGGTCCTTTTAATGTGTTGTTGGATTCTGTTTGCTAGTATTTTGTTGAGGATTTGTTCATCAGTGATATTGGCTTGTTGTTGCTTTTTTTGTAGTATCTTTGTCTGGTTTTGGTATCAGGATGATGGTGGCTTCGTAGAATGAGTTTGGGACTGTTCTACCCTCTGCAATTTTTTGGAAGAGTTGGAGAAGGATAGGTATTAGCTCTTCTCTAAATGTTTGATAGAATTCACCTGGGAAGCTATCTGGTCCTGGACTTTTATTCACTGGAAGATTTTAATCACATTTTCAATTTCATTACTTCTGATTGGTCAGTTCATATTTTCTATTTCTTCCTATTTCAGCCTTGGAAGGTTGTACTTTTCTAAGAATTTGTCCATTTCTTACAGGTTGTCCATTTTATTGGCATATAATTGCTTGTAGTAGTCTCTTATGATCCTTTGTATTTCTGTGTTGTCAGTTGTAACTTCTTTTTCATTTCTAATTTTATTGATTTGAGTCCTCTCCCTTTTTTCTTGATGAGTCTGCTAAAGGTTTATCAATTTTGTTTATCTTCTCAGAGAACCAGCTTTTAGTTTTATTGACATTTGCTATTATTTTCTTCATTTCTATTTTCATTTATTTCTGCTCTGACCTTTATGATTTCTTTCCTTCTACTGTCTTTGGGTTTTGTTTGATCATCTTTCTTTAGTTGCTTTAGGTGTGAGGTTAGGTTTATTTGAAATTTTTCTTATTTTTTGAGGTAGGAATGTATTGCTATACACTTCCCTCTTAGAACTTCTTTTGCTGCATCCCAAAGGTTTTGGGTCATTGTGTTTTCATTGTCATTTGTTTCTAGGTATTTTTTTATTTCCTCTTTGATTTCTTCAGTGATCTCTTGGTTATGTAGTAGTGTATTGCTTAGCCTCCATGTTTTTATATTTTTCACAATTTTTTTCCTGTAATTTAGTTCTAATCTCATAGTGTTACGGTTGGAAAAGATGCTTGATACAATTTAAATTTTCTAAAACTTACCAAGGCTTGATTTGTGACCCAAGATGTCCATCTATCCTGGAGGATGTTCCATAAGCACTTGAGAAGAAAGTGTATTCTTCTGCTTTCAGGTGGAATGTCCTATAAATATCAGTTAAGTCTATTTGTTCTATTGCATCATTTACAGCTTGTGTTACCTTATTTATTTTCTGCCTGGATGACCTGTCCATTGGTGTAAGTGGGGTGTTAAGGT
This sequence comes from Mesoplodon densirostris, assembly GCF_025265405.1. Classification (NCBI taxonomy): domain Eukaryota; kingdom Metazoa; phylum Chordata; class Mammalia; order Artiodactyla; family Ziphiidae; genus Mesoplodon; species Mesoplodon densirostris. Next base: position 53,672,050 of record NC_082670.1, read on the forward strand.
CCCCAACTCTTATTGTGTTACTGTTGATTTCCTCTTTTGAGGCTGTTTGCATTTGTCTTATGTATTCAAGTGCTCCTATGTTAAGGTGCATAAATGTTTACAATTATGATATCTTCTTCTTGGATTGATCCCTTGATCGTTATGATTGTAATAGTCATATGATCGTTGTCTCTTGTAATACTCTTTATTTTAAAGTCTATTTGGTCTGATATGAGTATTACTATTCCAGCTTTCTTTTGATTCCCATTTGCATGGAATATCTTTTTCCATCCCCTCACTTTCAGTCTGCATGTGTCCCTAGGTCTGAAGTGGGTCTCTTGTACACAGTGTATATATTGGTCTTGTTTTTGTATCCATTCAGGTAGTCTGTGTCTTTTGGTTGGAGCATTTAATCCATTGACATTTAAGATTATTATCAATATGTATGTTCCAGTTATCATTTTCTTAATTATTTAGGGTTTGTTCTTGTAGGTCTTTTTCTTCTCTTCTGTTTCCCGGCTAGAGAAGTTCCTTTAGCATTTGTTTTAAAGCTGGTTTGGTGATGCTGAATTCTTTTAGTTCTTGCCTGTCTGTAAAGCTTTTGATTTCTCTGTCAAATCTGAATGAGATCCTTGCTAGGTAGAGTAACCTTGGTTGTAGGTTTTTCCCTTTCATCACTTTAAATATGTCCTCCTGCCACTCCTTTCTGGCCTGCAGAGTTTCTGCTGAAAAATCAGCTGATAACCTTATGGGGATCCCCTAGTAGGTTATTTGTTGATTTTCCCTTGCTGCTTTTAGTATTTTTTTCTGTATATTTAATTTTTTTTGTTACCCTTCCCCCTCCCCATATCCTCAAGTCCATTCTTTAGTAGGTCTGTGTCTTTATTCCTGTCTTACCCCTATGTTCTTCATGACATTTTTTTTCTTAAATTCCATATATATGTGTCAGCATACACTATTTGTTTTTCTCTTTCTGACGTACTTCACTCTGTATGACAGACTCTAGGTCCATCCACCTCATTACAAATAGCTCAATTTCGTTTCTTTTTATGGCTGAGTAATATTCCATTGTATATATGTGCCACATCTTCTTTACCCATTCATCCGATGATGGACACTTAGGTTGTTTCCATCTCTGGGCTATTGTAAATCGGGCTGCTATGAACATTTTGGTACATGTCTCTTTTTGAATTATGGTTTTCTCAGGGTATATGCCCAGTAGTGGGATTGCTGGGTCATATGGTAGTTCTATTTGTAGTTTTTTAAGGAACCTCCATACCGTTCTCCATAGGTGTGAAATGTACCAATTCACATTCCCACCAGCAGTGCAAGAGTGTTCCCTTTTTTCCACACCCTCTCCAGCATTTATTGTTTCTAGATTTTTTGATGATGGCCATTCTGACTGGTGTGAGATGATATCTCATTGTAGTTTTGATTTGCATTTCTCTAATGAGTAAAGATGTTGAGCATCCTTTCATGTGTTTGTTGGCAGTCTGTATATCTTCTGTGGAGAAATATCTATTTGGGTCTTCTGCCCATTTTTGGATTGGGTTGTTTGTTTTTGTGTTATTGAGCTGCATGAGCTGCTTATAAATTTTGGAGATTAATCCTTTGTCAGTTGCTTCATTTGCAAATATTTTCTCCCATTCTGAGGGTTGTCTTTTGGTCTTGTTTATGGTTTCCTTGGCTGTGCAAAAGCTTTGAAGTTTCATTAGGTCCCATGTGTTTATTTTTGTCTTTATTTCCATTTCTCTAGGAGGTGGGTCAAAAAGGACCTTGCTGTGATTTATGTCATATAGTGTTCTGCCTATGTTTTCCTCTAAGAGTTTGATAGTGTCTGGCCTTACATTTAGGTCTTTAATCCATTTTGAGCCTATTTTTGTGTATGGTGTTAGGGAGTGATCTAATCTCATACTTTTACATGTCCCTATCCAGTTTTCCCAGCACCATTTATTGAAGAAACTGTCCATTCTCCACTGTACATTCCTGCCTCTTTATCAAAGATAAGGTGACCATATGTGCATGGGTTTATCGCTGGGCTTTCTATCCTGTTCCATTGATCTATCTTTCTGTTTTTGTGCCAGTACCATACTGTCTTGATTACTGTAGCTTTGTCGTATAGTCTGAAGTCAGGGAGCCTGATTCCTCCAGCTCCATTTTTCGTTCTCAAGATTGCTTTGGCTATTCGGGGTCTTTTGTTTTTCCATACAAATTGTGAATTTTTTTGTTCTAGTTCTGTGAAAAATGCCAGTGGTAGTTTGATAGGGATTGCATTGAATCTGTAGATTGCTTTGGGTAGTAGAGTCATTTTCACAATGTTGATTCGTCCAATCATAGAACATGGTACATCTCTCCATCTATTTGTCTCATCTTTACTTTCTTTCATCAGTGTCTTATAATTTTCTGCATACAGGTCATTTGTCTCCTTAGGTAGGTTTATTCCTAGATATTTTATTCTTTTTGTTGCAATGGTAAATGGGAGTGTTTCCTTGATTTCACTTTCAGATTTTTCATCATTAGTATATAGGAATGCCAGAGATTTCTGTGCATTAATTTTGTATCCTGCAACTTTACCAAATTCATTGATTAGCTCTAGTAGTTTTCTGGTAGCATCTTTAGGATTCTCTCTGTAGAGTATCATGTCATTTGCAAACAGTGACAGCTTTACTTCTTCTTTTCCGATTTGGATTCCTTTTATTTCCTTTTCTTCTCTGATTGCTGTGGCTAAAACTTCCGAAAGTATGTTGAATAAGAGTGGTGAGAGTGGGCAACCTTGTCTTGTTCCTGATCTTAGTGGAAATGGTTTCAGTTTTCACCAATGAGGACGATGCTGACTGTGGGTTTGTCATATATGGCCTTTATTATGTTGAGGAAAGTTCCCTCTATGCCTACTTTCTGCAGGGTTTTTATCATAAATGGGTGTTGAATTTTGTCGAAAGCTTTCTCTGCATCTATTGAGATGATCATATGGTTTTTCTCCTTCAATTTGTTAATATGGTGTATCACGTTGATTGATTTGCGTATATTGAAGAATCCTTGCATTCCTGGAATAAACCCCACTTGATCATGGTGTATGATCCTTTTAATGTGCTGTTGGATTCTGCTTGCTAGTATTTTGTTGAGGATTTTTGCATCTATGTTCATCAGTGATATTGGCCTGTAGTTTTCTTTCTTTGTGATATCCTTCTCTGGTTTTGGTATCAAGGTGATGGTGGCCTCGTAGAATGAGTTTGGGAGTGTTCCTCCCTCTGCTATATTTTGGAAGAGTTTGAGAAGGATAGGTGTTAGCTCTTCTCTAAATGCTTGATAGAATTCACCTGTGAAGCCATCTGGTCCTGGGCTTTTGTTTGTTGGAAGATTTTTTATCACAGTTTCAGTTTCAGTGCTTGTGATTGGTCTGTTCATATTTTCTGTTTCTTCCTGATTCAGTCTTGGCAGGTTGTGCATTTCTAAGAATTTGTCCATTTCTTCCAGGTTGTCCATTTTATTGGCATAGAGTTGCTTATAGTAATCTCTCATGATCTTTTGTATTTCTGCAGTGTCAGTTGTTACTTCTCCTTTTTCATTTCTAATTCTATTGATTTGAGTCTTCTCCCTTTTTTTCTTGATGAGTCTGGCTAATGGTTTATCAATTTTGTTTATCTTCTCAAAAAACCAGCTTTTAGTTTTATTGATCTTTGCTATCGTTTCCTTCATTTCTTTTTCATTTATTTCTGATCTGATTTTTATGATTTCTATCCTTCTGCTAACTTTGGGATGTTTTTGTTCTTCTTTCTCTAATTGCTTTAGGTGCAAGGTTAGGTTGTTTATTCGAGATGTTTCCTGTTTCTTAAGGTGGGATTGTATTGCTATAAACTTCCCTCTTAGAACTGCTTTTGCTGCATCCCATAGGTTTTGGGTCGTCGTGTCTCCATTGTCATTTCTTTCTAGGTATTTTTTAATTTCCTGTTTGATTTCTTCAGTGATCACTTCATTATTAAGTAGTGTATTGTTTAGCCTCCATATGTTTGTATTTTTTACAGCTCTTTTCCTGTAATTGATATCTAGTCTCATAGCATTGTGGTCGGAAAAGATACTTGATACAATTTCAATTTTCTTAAATTTACCAAGGCTTGATTTGTGACCCAAGATATGATGTATCCTGGAGAATATTCCATGAGCACTTGAGAAAAATGTGTATTCTGTTGTTTTTGGATGGAATGTCCTATAAATATCAATTAAGTCCATCTTGTTTAATGTATCATTTAAAGCTTGTGTTTCCTTATTTATTTTCATTTTGGATGATCTGTCCATTGGTGAAAGTGGGGTGTTAAAGTCCCCTACTATGAGTGTTTTACTGTCGATTTCTCCTTTTATGGCTGTTAGTATTTGCCTTATGTATTGAGGTGCTCCTATGTTGGGTGCATAAATATTTACAATTGTTATATCTTCTTCTTGGATCGATCCCTTGATCATTAGGTAGTGTCCTTCTTTGTCTCTTCTAGTAGTCTTTATTTTAAAGTCTATTTTGTCTGATATGAGAATTGCTACTCCAGCTTTCTTTTGGTTTCCATTTGCATGGAATATCTTTTTCTGTCCCCTTACTTTCAGTCTGTATGTGTCTCTAAGTCTGAAGTGGGTCTCTTGTAGACAGCATATATATGGGTCTTGTTTTTGTATCCATTCAGCCAATCTGTGTCTTTTGGTGGGAGCATTTAGTCCATTTACATTTAAGGTAATTATCGATATGTATGTTCCTATTCCCATTGTCTTAATTGTTTTGGGTTCGTTATTGTACGTCTTTTCCTTCTGTTGTGTTTCTTGCCTAGAGAAGTTCCTTTAACATTTGTTGTAAAGCTGGTTTGGTGGTGCTGAACTCTCTCAGCTTTTGCTTGTCTGTAAACGTTTTAATTTCTCCATCAAATCTGAATGAGATCCTTGCTGGGTAGAGTAATCTTGGTTGCAGGTTTTTCTCCTTCATCACTTTAATTATGTCCTGCCACTCCCTTCTGGCTTGTAGAGTTTCTGCTGAGAGATCAGCTGTTATCCTGATGGGGATTCCCTTGTGTGTTATTTGTTGTTTTTGCCTTGCTGCTTTTAATATGATTTCTTTGTGTTTAATTTTTGACACTTTGATTAATATGTGTCTTGGCATATTTCTCCTTGGATTTATTCTGTATGGGACTCTCTGTGCCTCCTGGACTTGATTAACTATTTCCTTTCCCATTTTAGGGAAGTTTTCAACTATAATCTCTTCAAATATTTTCTCAGTCCCTTTCTTTTTCTCTTCTTCTTTTGGAACCCCTATAATTCGAATGTTGGTGCGTTTAATGTTGTCCCAGAGGTCTCTGAGACTGTCCTCTGTTCTTTTCATTCTTTTTTCTTTATTTTGCTCTGCAGCAGTTATTTCCACTATTTTATCTTCTACCTCACTTATCTGTTCTTCTGCCTCAGTTATTCTGCTATTGATCCCATCTAGAGTATTTTTTATTTCATGTATTGTGTTTTTAATCGATGCTTGATTCATCTTTAGTTCTTTTAGGTCCTTGTTAACTGTTTCTTGCATTTTTTCTATTCTATTTCCAAGATTTTGGATCTTGGAAATAGAATCTTGGATCATCTTTACCATCATTATTCTGAATTCTTTTTTAGGTAGCCTGCCTATTACCTCTTTATTTGTTAGGTCTACTGGGTTTTTATCTTGCTCCTTCTCCTGCTGTGTGTTTTTCTGTCTTCTCATTTTGCTTATGTTACTGTGTTTGGGGTCTCCTTTTTGCAGGCTGCAGGTTCGTAGTTCCCGTTGTTTTTGGTGTCTGTCCCCAGTGGCTAAGGTTGGTTTAATGGGTTGTGTAGGCTTCCTGGTCGAGGGGAGTAGTGCCTGTGTTCTGGTGGATGAGGCTGGATCTTGTCTTTCTGGTGGGCAGGTCCACGTCTGGTGGTGTGTTTTGGAGTGTCTGCGGACTTTTTATGATTTTAGGCAGCCTCTCTGCTAATGGGTGGCATTGTGTTCCTGTCTTGCTAGTTGTTTGGCATAGGGTGTCCAGCACTGTAGCTTGCTGGTCGTTGAGTGAAGCTGGATGCTGGTGTTGAGATGGAGTTCTCTGGAAGATTTTCGCCATTTGATATTATGTGGAGCTGGGAGGTCTCTTGTGGTCCAGTGTCCTGAAGTTGGCTCTCCCACCTCAGAGGCACAGCACTGACTCCTGGCTCCTCAATTTGGGATGATGTGTTGTCTATTCATGTATTCCACAGATGCAGGGTACATCAAGTTGATTGTGGAGCTTCAATCCGCTGCTTCTGAGGCTGCTGGGAGAGATTTCCCTTTCTCTTCTTTTTTCTCACAGCTCCTGGGTCTCAGCTTTGGATTTTGCCCCGCCTCTGCGTGTAGGTCGCCGGAGGGCATCTGTTCTTCGCTCAGACTGGACAGGGTTAAAGGAGCAGCCTCTTCGGGGACTCTGGCTCACTCAGGCCGGGCGGGAGGGAGGGGCATGGAGTCCGGGGCAAGCCTGCAGCGGCAGAGGCCGGCGTGACGTTGCATCAGCCCGAGGCGTGCCGTGCGTTCTCCCAGGGAAGCCGCCCCTGGATCCTGGGACCCCAGCAGTGGCGGGCTGCACAGGCTCCCGGAAGGGCGGTGTGGACAGTGACCTGCGCTCGCACACAGGCTTCTTGGTGGCGGCAGCAGGCGCCCCAGCGTCCCACGCCCGTCTCTGGGCTCCGCGCTTTCAGCCGCGACTCGCGCCCGTCTGTGGAGCTCCTTTAAGCAGCGCTCTTAATCCCCTCTCCTCGCGCACCAGGAAACCAAGAGGGAAGAAAATGTCTCTTGCCTCTTCGGCAGCTCCAGAGTTTTCCCAGACTCCTTCCCGGCTAGCTGTGGCACATTAGCCCCCTTCAGGCTGAGTTCTCGCCGCCAGCCCCAGTCCTCTCCCTGTGCTCTGACTGAAGCCCGAGCCTCAGCTTCCAGTGCCGCCCGCCCCGGCGGGCGAGCAGACAAGCCTCTCGGGCTGGTGAGTGCCGCTCGGCACCAATCCTCTGTGCGGGAATCTCTCCGCTTTGCCCTACCCAGGTACGTGGGGAGTTTCTTGCCTTTTGGGAGGTCTGGGGTCTTCTGCCAGCATTCAGTAGGTGTTCTGTAGGAGTTGTTCCACGTGTAGCTGTATTTCTGGTGTATCCGTGGGGAGGAAGGTGATCTCTGCGTCTTACTCTTCCGCCATCTTCCTCGGAACACACCCTGTATATTTTATTTTTGTTAGTTTGATTAATATATGTCTCGGCATGTTTCTACTTGGCTTTATCCTTTATAGAGCTGTCTGCACCTCCTGGATTTGATTGACTATTTCTTTTCCCATGTTAGGGAAGTTTTCCACTATTATCTCTTCAAATATTTTCCCAGGCCCTTTCCCTTTCTCTTCTTCTTCTGGACCCCTATAATTTGAATGTTGGTGTGTTTAATGTTGTCCCAGAGGTCTCTGTCCTCATTTCTTTTCATTCTTTTTTCTTTATTCTGCTCCTCGGCAGTTATTTCCACCATTCTGTCTTCCAGCTCACTTATCCTTTCGTCTGCCTCTGTTATTCTGCCCTTGATTCCTTCTATTGTATTTTCATTTCAGTTATTGTATTGTGTATCACTGATTGTTTGTTCTTTAGTTCTTCTAAGTCCTTGTTAAACATTTCTTGTATTTTCTGGATCCATGCCTCCATTCTGTTTCCAAGATCTTGGATCATCTTTACTTTCATTACCCTGAATTCTTTTTCAGGTAGATTGCCTATTTCGTCTTCATTTATTTGGTCTTGTGGGCTTTTACTTTGCTCCTTCATCTGCAACATATTTCTCTGTCATCTCATTATGTCTAACCTACCGTATTTATGGTCTCCTTTCTGCAGGCTGCAAGGTTATAGTTCCTTTTGCATCTGCTGTTTTCCCCCTCATGAGTGAGGCTGGTCTGGGGGCTCGTGTAGGCTTCCTGGTGGAAGGGACTGGTGCCTGCACTCTGGTGGTTGAAGCTGAATCTTTTCCCTCTGACGGGCAGGACCGTGTCAGGTGGTATGTTTGGTGTGTTTGTGAGCTTACTATGACTTTAGGCAGCCTGTCTGCTGATGGGTGGGGCTGTGTTCCTGTCTTGCTGGTTGTTTGCTGTGAGGTGTCCAGCACTGAATCCTGCAGGCAGTTGTGTGGGGCCAGCTCTTGGTGTTGATATGTATACCTCCAGTAGTGCACATGCCAATTAATCTTCCCTGGGCCCAGGAATTGTCTGGTGGTCCAGAGGCCTGGACCTGTCACCCCCCGACCAAAAGGCCCAGGCCCAACCCCTGGCCAGTGAACCAAGAGCCCGCAAGCTGCACATTGCAGCCAGAGAGAAAAGAAAGAAAAGAAAAAGAAAGCAAACAGACAAAACCCAAGACAAATACCAAAAACAACAGCAAACAAACAGCGGCAACACGCAGACACAGAATGAATGAATGAATGAATGAATGAATAAATAAATAAATAAATAAATCATGAGAACAAACAGCTCAAAAATGAGAACAGTCAATAAGGACTAAACTAACAAAAACAAAAAATGAAAAATGAAACAAAAACAGAAAGCAAACAAACAACAAAAGAAGCAAAGAAAACATAAAATATACACATAAAAACAATCAAAAATAAAGAAAAACCACGAAACAGCAAAAAAGTGAAGTAAAAATAGAAAAGTAAAAAATATATATATTAAAAAAAGAAAAATAATAAAAAGAAAATATAAAGAAAAATAAAAGCAACAATACTAACAACTGAACAAAGCGAAACAAAGAAGAAAAGAATAACAGTAATAATAATATTTCCTGGAGCCTCCTCTGTCAGTGTCCTTGCTCGCACCGTGAGCCATAGCCATCCCTGACCTGCCCAGGAGGCCTTCCAGTACTTCTAAGTAGGTCTGGACCTGCTTTGAGCACTGTGGGGCCAGCTCAGACTCTGACCTGGCTCAACTCCCACGTGTGCTTGCCCCCAGAGTCCACTGCTGCAAAGGCTAGATTGGTCTCAATTGTGGGAACACTCGTCTATTCAGGTATTCCACAGACGCAGGATTTACCAAGCCATTCTCAGAGATTTAATCTACTTATGTAGCTGCACAGAGAGATTTTGATTCCTCTTCCTTAGTCACTCCACCCCTGGGGCTCAGCTTTGGTTTTGGCCCCACCTCTGCATTTGGGCCACCCTCAGGCGTCTGTTCCTTGCCCAAGGAAGAGGGAGCAAAAGAAGTGGCTGCTTGGGGCACACTTACTCACTCAGGCTGGGGAGGGGTACAACAGCTACAATTGGGTTGTACGTGAGTTGCCTGCAGTGGCGTGGACCAGCAGGCAGTTGCAACAGACTGTGGCGCACACGTTCTGGTGGGAATTCCTCCCAGTGCCCACGGAGGCAGGCACTGATATGTGGGGGTGGTGGCGGCCCTGCCCCCCACGTGCCTCTCAACTTTGGCACCTCGCTTTCCAGGCAGGCCATACTTCTTCTAGGGGCATTCCTGGCCATGTATCCCCTCACTCCTGTCCCCTCTGCTGTATCTGCACAGCCAACAGTGCTCCTCTCCCCATATCCGTTCTACCAACCCCTCACTTTAGCACTCAGCCACCGCCAGCATCAGCAGACTGTTGTCCCAGTGGCATGGGTGCCCAGGGCTGATTCCCAAGGAGGCTTTGGGATGGGCAGGGCTCAGGCCCCAAGAACACACACGGGCAAAGGAGACCCTGGCCTGAGGGGCAGGCAGGCCCACTTAGATGGGGGCCCCTCCCAGTGCCCCCAGAGGCTGAAGAAGCCGGTGGGTGGGGAAAGGGGTTGTAATGGCGGCTCTGCCCCTTGTGCACTACTCAGCAATACGCCTTGCTTCTGTGGTGTCCCGGGCTTTTTCCACAGACTTTCCTGGTTGTGGAGCTCTTTACTCCTGTCCCTTCTGGCTATCTTTTCACAGCTAACAGCTGTCCCCTCCCTGGGTCCATGCTCCAAATCCCACTTTCCAGCACCCAGCCCCCCTTTGCAGCTGGCGACTCATGACTCAGAGTGGAATGCGCAGAGCTGTGGTGTAGATCATGCATGCAGTTCTTACTTTGTCCTGTCTTCCACAAACCATCCACTGCATTCTCCTTTGATCCCCCGAAGTTCCTTTTCTGTCCCAGCTGATTTCCCCACCATTAGGGAGTTTTTCTGAGTGTGGAAACCTCCCCTCACCTTCAGCTTTCCGAAGGGTCTGCTGGTCCATTTTTTGATTCCTCTTTTCTTTTTTTCTTCTTTCTTTCATGTTACCCAGTTGTTGAGGGGATTTTTCTTGTCCCTTTAGGTGTCTGAAGTCTTCCGCTCATGTTCAGCAGGTGCTGTGTGAGAATTGTTCCATTTGTAGGTGTATTCTTTTTTTCTTTTAAGTTGCTCTCAAAGAAATTTTATTTATTTATTTATTTATTTTTTATTAGTTTCTGCTCTATACCAAAGTGAGTCAGTTATACATATACATCTGTTCCCATATCCCTTCCCTCTTGCATCTCCCTCCCTCCCACCCTCCCCATCCCACCCCTCCAGGCGGTCACAAAGCACCAAGCTGATCTCCCTGTGCTCTGCGGCTGCTTCCCACTATCTATCTACCTTACGTTTGGTAGTGTATATATGTCCATGCCTCTCTCTCGCTTTGTCACAGCTTACCCTTCCCCCTCCCCACATCCTCAAGTCCATTCTCAAGTAGGTCTGTGTCTTTATTTCTGTTTCACCCCTAGGTTCTTCATGACTTTTTTTTTTTAATTCCATATATATGTGTTAGCATACGGTATTTGTCTTTCTCTTTCTGACTTACTTCACTCTGTATGACAGACTCTAGGTCTATCCACCTCATTACAAATAGCTCAGTTTCGTTTCTTTTTATGGCTGAGTAATATTCCATTGTATATATGTGCCACCTCTTCTTTATCCATTCATCCGATGATGGACACTTAGGTTGTTTCCATCTCCAGGCTATTGTGAATAGAGCTGCAATGAACATTTTGGTACCTGTCTCTTTGAATTATGGTTTTCTCAGGGTATATGCCCAGTAGTGGGATTGCTGGGTCATATGGTAGTTCTATTTGTAGTTTTTTAAGGAACCTCCATATTGTTCTCCATAGTGGCTATACCAATTCACATTCCCACCAGCAGTGCAAGAGTGTTCCCTTTTTTCCACACCCTCTGCAGCATTTATTGTTTTTAGATTTTTTGATGATGGCCATTCTGACTGGTGTGAGATGACATCTCATTGTAGTTTTGATTTGCATTTCTCTAATGATTAATAATGTTGAGCATTCTTTCATGTGTTTGTTGGCAGTCTGTTTATCTTCTTTGGAGAAATGTCTATTTACGGCTTGTGCCCATTTTTGGATTGGGCTCTTTGTTTTTTTGCTATTGAGTTGCATGTGCTGCTTATAAATTTTGGAGATTAATCCTTTGTCAGTTGCTTCATTTGCAAATATTTTCTCCCATTCTGAGGGTTGTCTTTTGGTCTTGTTTATGGTTTCCTTGGCTGTGCAAAAGCTTTGAAGTTTCATTAGGTCCCATTTGTTTATTTTTGTTTTTGTTTCCATTTCTCTAGGAGGTGGAACCAAAAGCATCTTGCTGTGATTTATGTCATAGAGTGTTCTGCCTAGGTTTTCCTCTAAGAGTTTGATAGTTTCTGGCCTTACATTTAGGTCTTTAATCCATTTTGAGCTTATTTTTGTGTATGGTGTTAGTGAGTGATCTAATGTCATACTTTTACATGTCCCTGTCCAGTTTTCCCAGCACCACTTATTGAAGAGGCTGTCCTTTCTCCACTGTACATTCCTGCCTCCATTATCAAAGATAAGGTGACCATATGTGCGTGGGTTTATCTCTGGGCTTTCTATCCTGTTCCATTGATCTATCTTTCTGTTTTTGTGCCAGTACCACACTGTCTTGATTACTGTAGCTTTGTAGTATAATCTGAAGTCAGGGAGCCTGATTCCTCCAGCTCCATTTTTCGTTCTCAAGGTTGCTTTGGCTCTTCGGGGTCTTTTGTTTTTCCAAACAAATTTTGAAATTTTTTGTTCTAGTTCTGTGAAAAATATCAGTGATAGTTTGATAGGGATTGCATTGAATCTGTAGATTGCTTTGGGTAGTAGAGTCATTTTCACAATATTGATTCTTCCAATCCAGGAACATGGTATATCTCTCCATCTATTTGTATCATCTTTAATTTCTTTCATCAGTGTCTTATAATTTTCTGCATACAGGTCTTTTGTCTCCTTAGGTAGGTTTATTCCTAGATATTTTATTCTTTTTGTTGCAATGGTAAATGGGAGTGTTTCCTTGATTTCACTTTCAGATTTTTCATCATTAGTATATAGGAATGCCAGAGATTTCTGTGCATTAATTTTGTATCCTGCTACTTTACCGAATTCTTTGATTAGCTCTAGTAGTTTTCTGGTAGCATCTTTAGGATTCTCTATGTATAGTATCATGTCATCTGCAAACAGTGACAGCTTTACTTCTTCTTTTCCAATTTGGATTCCTTTTATTTCCTTTTCTTCTTTGATTGCTGTGGCTAAAACTTCCAAAACAAAGTTGAATAAGAGTGGTGAGAGTGTGCAGCCTTGTCTTGTTCCTGATCTTAGTGGAAATGCTTTCAGTTTTTCACCATTGAGGACGATGTTGGCTGTGGGTTTGTCATATATGGCCTTTATTATGTTGAGGAAAGTTCCCTCTGTGCCTACTTTCTGCAGGGTTTTTATCATAAATGGGTGTTGAATTTTGTCAAAAGCTTTTTCTGCATCTATTGAGATGATCATATGGTTTTTCTCCTTCCAATTTGTTAATATGTATCACATTGATTGATTTGCGTATATTGAAGAATCCTTGCATTCCTGGAATAAACCCCATTGATCATGGTGTATGATCCTTTTCATGTGCTGTTGGATTCTGTTTGCTAGTATTTTGTTTAGAATTTTTGCATCTATATTCATCAGTGATATTGGCCTGTAGTTTTCTTTCTTTGTGACATCCTTGTCTGATTTTGCTATCAAGGTGATGGTGGCCTCGTAGAATGAGTTTGGGAGTGTTCCTCCCTCTGCTATATTTTGGAAGAGTTTGAGAAGGATAGGTGTTAGCTCTTCTCTAAACGTTTGATAGAATTCGCCTGTGAAGCCATCTGGTCCTGGACTTTTGTTTGTTGGAAGATTTTTAATCACAGTTTCAATTTCAGTGCTTGTGATTGGTCTATTCATATTTTTTATTTCTTCCTGATTCAGTCTTGGCAGGTTGTGCATTTCTAAGAACTTGTCCATTTCTTCCAGATTGACCATTTTATTGGCATAGAGTTGCTTGTAGTAATCTTTCATGATCTTTTGTATTTCTGCAGTGTCAGTTGTTACTTCTCCTTTTTCATTTCTAATTCTATTGATTTGAGTCTTCTTCTGTTTTTTCTTGTGAATCTGGCTAATGGTTTATCAATTTTGTTTATCTTCTCAAAGAACCAGCTTTTAGTTTTATTGATCTTTGCTATCGTTTCCTTCATTTCTTTTTCATTTATTTCTGATCTGATCTTTATGATTTCTTTCCTTCTGCTAACTTTGGGGGGTTTTTGTTCTTCTTTCTCTAATTGCTTTAGGTGCAGGGTCAGGTTGTTTACTCGAGATGTTTCCTGTTTCTTAAGGTGGGATTGTATTGCTATAAACTTCCCCCTTAGAACTGCTTTTGCTGCGTCCCATAGGTTTTGGGTCGTTGTGTCTCCATTGTCATTTGTTTCTAGGTATTTTTATATTTCCTCTTTGATTTCTTCAGTGATCACTTCGTTATTAGGTAGTGTATTGTTTAGCCTCCATGTGTTTGTATTTTTTACAGATCTTTTCCTGTAATTGTTGTCTAGTCTCATAGCACTGTGGTCAGAAAAGATACTTGATACAATTTCAATTTTCTTAAATTAACCAAGGCTTGATTTGTGACCCAAGATATGATCTATCCTGGAGAATGTTCCATGAGCACTTGAGAAAAATGTGTATTCTGTTGTTTTTGGATGGAATGTCCTATGAATATCAATTAAGTCCATCTTGTTTAATGTGTCAGTTAAAGCTTGTGTTTCCTTATTTATTTTCATTTTGGATGATCTGTCCATTGGTGAAAGTGGGGTGTTGAAGTCCCCTACTATGAGTGTTTTTCTGTCGATTTCCCCTTTTATGGCTGTTAGTATTTGCCTTATGCATTGAGGTGCTCCTATGTTGGGTGCATAAATATTTACAATTGTTATATCTTCTTCTTGGATCGATCCCTTGATCATTATGTAGTGTCCTTCTTTGTCTCTTCTAGTAGTCTTTATTTTAAAGTCTATTTTGTCTGATATGAGAATTGCTACTCCAGCTTTCTTTTGGTTTCCATTTGCATGGAGTATCTTTTTCTGTCCCCTTACTTTCAATCTGTATGTGTCTCTAGGTCTGAAGTGGGTCTCTTGTAGACAGCATATATATGGGTCTTGTTTTTGTATCCATTCAGCCAATCTGTGTCTTTTGGTGGGAGCATTTACTCCATTTACGTTTAAGGTAATTATCGATACATATGTTCCTATTCCCATTTTCTTAATTGTTCTGGGTCCATTATTGTAGGTATTTTCCTTCCTTTGTGTTTCTTGCCTAGAGAAGTTCCTTTAGCATTTGTTGTAAAGCTGGTTTGGTGGTGCTGAACTCTCTCAGCTTTTGCTTGTCTGTAAAGATTTTAATTTCTCCAACAAATCTGAATGAGATCCTTGCTGGGTAGAGTAATCTAGGTTGCGGTTTTTTCTCCTTCATCACTTTAAATATGTCCTGCCACTCCCTTCTGGCTTGTAGAGTTTCTGCTGAGAGATCAGCTGTTAACCTGATGGGGATTCCCTTGTGTGTTATTTGTTGTTTTGCCCTTGCTGCTTTTAATATGTTTTCTTTGTGTTTAATTTTTGACAGTTTGATTAATATGTGTCTTGGCATATTTCTCCTTGGATTTATTCTGTATGGGACTCTCTGTGCCTCCTGGACTTGATTAACTATTTCCTTTCCCATATTAGGGAAGTTTTCAACTATAATCTCTTCAAATATTTTCTCAGTCCCTTTCTTTTTCTCTTCTTCTTTTGGAACTCCTATAATTCGAATGTTGGTGCGTTTAATGTTGTCCCAGAGGTCTCTGAGACTGTCCTCAGTTCTTTTCATTCTTTTTTCTTTCTTCTGCTCTGCAGCAGTTATTTCCACTATTTTGTCTTCCACGTCACTTATCCGTTCTTCTGCCTCAGTTATTCTGCTGTTGATCCCATCTAGAGTATTTTTAATTTCATTTACTGTGTTTCTAATCATTGCTTCATTCATCTTTAGTTCTTCTAGGTCCTTGTTAACTGTTTCTTCCACTTTGTCTATTCTATTTCCAAGATTTTGGATCATCTTTACTATCATTATTCTGAATTCTTTTTTTAGGTAGACTGCCTATTTCCTCTTCATTTTTTAGGTCTGGTGGGTTTTTATCTTGCTCCTTCACCTGCTGTGTGTTTTTCTGTCTTCTCATTTTGCTTATCTTACTGTATTTGGGGTCTCCTTTTTGCAGGCTGCAGGTTCATAGTTCTCGTTGTTTTTGGTGTCTGTCCCCAGTGGCTAAGGTTGGTTTAGTGGGTTGTGTAGGCTTCCTGTTGGAGGGTACTGGTTCCTGTGTTCTGGTGGATGAGGCTCGATCTTGTCTTTCTGGTGGACAGGTCCACGTCTGGTTGTGTGTTTTGGGGTGTCTGTGGCCTTATTATGTTTTTAGGCAGCCTCCCTAGTATTTGCTCATTTACTCAAGTAAGCTTAAACCTTATGCCCACAAAAAATTCTGCACACGGATGCTTACAGCAACTTTATTAATAATCGCCAAAACATGGAAGCAACCAGGATATCCTTCAGTGGGTGAATGGATAAATGAACTGTGGTACACACAAACAATAGAATATAATTCAGTGCTTAAAAAAGAGTTATAAAGACATGGGGAAACATAAATACATATTTCTAAATGCATATTGCTACTCGGTGGGTTTCTGTGTTCCTGTCTTGCTAGTTGCTTGGCATAGGGTGACCAGCACTGTAGCTTGCTGGTCGTTGAGTGAAGCTGGGTGCTGGTGTTGAGATGGAGATCTCTGGGAGATTTTCGCCATTTGACATTATGTGGAGCTGGGAGGTCTCTTGTGGACCCGTGTCCTGAAGGTGGCTCTCCCACCTCAGAGGCACAGCACTGACTCCTGGCTGCAGCACCAAGAGCCTTTCATTCACCCCGCTCAGAATAAAAGGGAGAAAAAGTAGAAAGAAAGAATTAGTAGAAGAAGAAAGAAAGAAAGAAAAGAAAGAAAGAAAGAAAGAAAGAGGAAGGAAAGAAGGAAGGGAGGGATGGAGGGAGGGAGGAAGGAGGGAAGGTAGGAAAAAGAGAAAGAGAGAAGATGAAGTAAATATAATAAAGTATGATAAAATATAATAGCATTATTAAAATTAAAAAAAATTTTTTTTAATTTTTTTTAAAAATTAAAGAAAAAGTACGGATGGATAGAACCCTGGGACAAATGGTGGAAGCAAAGCTATACAGACAAAATCTCACACAGAAGCATACACCTGCACATTCACAAAAAGAGAAAAAGGGGGAAAAATCGTAAATCTTGCTCTCATAGTCCACCTCCTCAATTTGGGATAATTCGTTGTAAAAAGAGGAAAAGGGGAAAATATCATAAATCTTGTTCTCAAAGTCCACCTCCTCAATTTGGGATGATTCGCTGTCTGTTCATGTATTCCACAGATGCAGGGTACATCAGATTGATTGTGGAATTTTAATCCGCTGCTCCTGAGACTGCTGGGAGAGATTTCCCTTTCTCTTCTTTGTTCTCACAGCTCCCGGGTCTCAGCTTTGGATTTGGCCCCACCTCTGCGTGTAGGTCGCCGGAGGGCATCTGTTCTTTGCTCAGATAGGACGGGTTTAAAGGAGCAGCTGCTTCGGGGACTCTGGCTCACTCAGGCCGGGGGAAGGGAGGGGTACGGAGTGCGGGACGAGCCTGCGGTGGAAGAGGCCAGCTTGATGTTCCACCAGCCCGAGGTGCACCGTGCTCTCTCCCAGGGAAGCCATCTCTGGATCCCGGGACCCCGGCAGTGGCAGGCTGCACAGGCTCTCCAGAGGGGGGTTGTGGACAGTGACCTGTGCTCGCACACAGGCTTCTTGATGGCGGCAGCAGCAGCCCCAGCAACCCACGCTCGTCTCTGGGGTCCGCGCTGTTAGCTGCGGCTCGCGCCCATCTCTGGAGCTCCTTTAAGCAGCGCTCTTAATCCCCTCTCCTCGCGCACCAGGAAACAAAGAGGGAAGAAAAAGTCTCTTGCCTCTTCGGCAGGTCCAGACTTTTTCCCAGACTGCCTCCCGGCTAGCCGTGGTGCACTAACCCCTTCAGGCTGTGTTCACGCCACCAACCCCAGTCCTCTCCCTGCGCTCCAACCGAAACCCGATACCCGAGCCTCAGCTCCCAGCCCCGCCCGCCCCGGCGGCGGAGCAGACAAGCCTCTGGGGCTGGTGAGTGCCGGTCGGCACCGATCCTCTGTGCGGGGATCTCTCCGCTTTGCCCTCCGCACCCCTGTTGCTGTGCTCTCCTCTGCTACTCTGAAGCTTCCCCCTCCGCCACCTGCAGTCTCCGCCCGCGAAGGGGCTTCTGGTGTGTGGAAACCGTTCCTCCTTCACGGCTCCCTCCCACTGGTGCAGGTCCCGTCCCTATCATTTTGTCTCTGTTTATTCTTTTTTCTTTTGCCCTACCCAGATATGTGGGGAGTTTCTTGCCTTTTGGGAGGTCTGAGGTCTTCTGCCAGCATTCAGTAGGTGTTCTGTAGGAGTTGTTCCACGTGTAGATGAATTTCTGGTGTATCTGTGGGGAGGAAGGTGATCTCCGTGTCTTACTCTTCCGCCATCTTCCCCCAAGTCCGCCTGTAGGTGTATTCTTGATGTACTTGTGAGGAGCGATGAATTCCATGTCCTCGTATTCCACCATCTTGACTCCTCTACTGTTCTTTTTACTGTCACCATAGTTTTGCCTTTTCTAGAATGTGATATAGTTGGAATCATATGGTATGTAGCTTTTCAAATTGGCTTTTTTCACTTAGTAATATGCATTTATGTTTCCCCATGTCTTTATAACTCTTTTTTAAGCACTGAATTATATTCTATTGTTTGTGTGTACCACAGTTCATTTATCCATTCACCCACTGAAGGATATCCTGGTTGCTTCCATGTTTTGGCGATTATTAATAAAGCTGCTGTAAGCATCCGTGTGCAGAATTTTTTGTGGGCATAAGTTTTCAGCTTACTTGAGTAAATGAGCAAATACTAGGGAGTGCGGTTGCTGGATTACATAGTAAGAATATGTTTAGTGTTGTAAGAAACTGTCAAAGTATCTTCCAAAGTGGCTGTACCATTTTGCATTCCCACCAGGAATAAATGAGAATTCCTGTTGCTCCACATCCTTGATGTGGGTCATTCTAATAGGTGTGTAGAGGTATCTTATTGTTTTAATTGCAGTTCTCTAATGACATGTGATGATGAATATCCTTTCATATACTTATTGGCCATCTTTGAGTCTTCTTTTGTGAGTTTTCTGTTTATTGCTCATTTTGTAATCCAGTTCATTTTCTTATTCCTTTATCAGATATGTATTTTGTAAATATTTTCTCTCACTCTGTGGATTGTCTTATTCTCTTGAGAGTGTTCTTTGTAGAATATAAGTTTTTAATTTTAATGAAATCCAGCTTATCAGTTACTTCTTTCATGCATCTTGCCTTTGGTATTATATCTAAAAAGTTATCAGCATGTCCAAAATCATCTAGATTTTCTCCTATGTTACTCTCTAGGAGTTTTATAGTTTTGCATTTTACATTTAGATGTGTGGTCTATTTTGAGTTAATTTTTGTGAAAGGTGTAAGGTCTGTGTCTAGATTCTTTGTGTATGTGTGTGTGTGTGCACGCCATGTGGATATTTAGTTGTTCCGACATCATTTGTTGAAAACATTAGCTTTTCTCCATTATATTGTCTTTGCTCCTTTGTCAAAGATCAGTTGACTTTATTTGTTGGGTCTGTTTCTGGGCTCTGTATTCTGTTCCATTGGTCTATTTTTATTATTTTCCCAATATTATACTGTCTTGATCATTGTAGATTTTTAGTAAGTCTTGAAGTCAGGTAGGATCAGTTCTTCAACTTTGCCCTTCTTCAATATTGTGTTAGCTTTTCTGGGTCTTTGTCTCTCCATAAAAACTTTAGAATCAGCTTGATATCTGCAAAATAACTTGTTGAGATTTTGATTGAGATTGCATTGAATCTATAGATCAAGTTTGGAAGAACAGAGATCTTGACAATATTGAGTTTTCCTATCCATGAACATGGAATCTCTCTCCATTTATTTAGATCTTCTTTCATTTTTTATCAGAGTTTTATAGCTTCCCTGGTATAGATCTTGTCCATATTTTGTTAGATTTATGGCTAAGTATTTCATTTTGGGGGGTGTCTACATAAATGATAATGTGTTTTCAATTTCAAATTCCACTTGTTCATTGCTGGTAAATAGGAAAACAATTGATTTTTGTGTTAATATTAACCTTGTATCCTGCAACTTTGCTCTAATCACTTATTTCTTTCAGGAGTATTTTCCTTGATTCTTTTGGATTTTCTACTTAGATGATCATGTTATGTGCAAACAAAGATAGTTTTATTTATTTCTTCTCAATTTGTATCTTTTATTTCTTTTATTGTCCTATTTCATTAGTTAGGAGTTCCAGTACAATATTGAAAGGAGTGGTGAGGAGGGAATGTCTTTGACTTGCTCCTGATCTTAGTGGGAAAGCTTTGCATTTCTCACCATTAAGGATGATGTTAGCTGTAGATTTTTTGTAGATTCTCCTCAAATTGAGGAAGTTTCCCTCTATTCCTAGTTTGCTGTGAGTTTTTATCATGAATGGGTGTTGTATTTTATCAAGTGCTTTATCTGCTTCTATTGATATGATCATGTGACTTTTCTTCTTTAGCCTATTGATGTCATGGATTACATTAATTGATTTTGAATGTTGAACCAGCCTCATATACCTGGAATAAATCTCACTTGATTGTGGTATGTAATTCTTTTTTATACATTGGTGGATTTGGTTTGCTAATAGTTTGTTGAGGATTTTTGCATCTATGTTCATGAGAAATATTGATTGTGGTTTTCATGTAATGTCTTTATTTGGTTTGGGTATTTCAGGTGATACTGGCTTCATTGAATGAATTAGGAAATATTCTGTTCGCTTCTATCTTCTGAAGGAGTTTATAGAGAATGGGTGTAGTTCCTTCCTTAAATGTTTGGTAGAATTCACCAGAGAACTCACCTGGGCTTGATGCTTTCTGTTTTGGAAGTTTATTATATTGATTCAATTTTTAAACAGATACATGCTCTTCAGATTGTCTGTTTCTCCTGTGTGACTTTTGGCAGATTGTGTTTTTCAAGGAATTTGTCCATTTCATCTAGGTTATCAAATTTGTGGGCATGGAGTTATTCATAACATTTATTTATTATCCTTTTAAAGTCCATGGGATCTGTAATGATGCCCTCTCTTTCATTTTTTGTCACTAGTATTTCTGTTTTCTCTTTTCTTTTCTTAGTTATCCTAGCTAGAGGCTTACTGATTTTATTGATTTTTCAAAGAAACAGCTTTTGGTTTTATTAATATTCTCTATTGACTTCCTATTTCCAATTTCATTTGTTTCTCCTCTAATTTTTATTTCTTTTCTCATGTTTACTTTAGATTTAACTGGCTCTTCTTTTTCTAGCTTCCTAAGGTGGAAGCTTAGCATACTGGTTTTAGATCTCTGGTCTTTCATAATATATGCATTTAATGCTATAAATTCCCCTCTAAACACTGCTTTCATTGTATCTCACAAATTTTGATAAGCCATATTTATTTTTTCATCTCATTCAAAATATTTTAAAATTTCTTTTGAGATTTTTTGTGACCCATATGTTATTTAGAAATGTGTTGTTAAAGCACCAAGTATTTTGGGATCTTCCAGTTATCCTTCTGTTTTTGATTTCTACTTTTATTCCGTTGTGATATGAGAGCAGATTATTGGATTGGTCAAAAAGTTAGTTCAGGTTTTTCCGAAACATCTTACAGAAAAACCCGAGTGAACTTTTTGGCCAACCCTATATGATATCTATTTCTTTAACTTTTTAAGGTATGTTTTGTGGCCCAGAATGTAGTCTATCATGGTGAATGTTCCAAGCAAGCTTGAGAAGAATGTGTATCTGCTGTTGTTAAATGAAGTAGTCTATAGTCTGTTCTGCCTTTTGTAGTGTTAATTGAGCACTTCATATAATTCTGTTTTCTCTCCTTTCTTAGCATATCAATTATTCTTTCTTTTTAATTTTTCCAGTGGTTTTCCTACAGTTTGCAATATTCATTTACAGTTATCCAAGTCCACTTTCAAATAACACTTTATAACTTCATGAGTAATGAGTGTACCTTATATTAACAAAAATTTCCTGATTTCTCTTCTGTCCATTGTATCATTGTTGTCATTCATTTCGTACATACACACACGCACACACACACACACACATAATATATAATTGAATATATTGTTGCTATCATTTTGAACAAAGTATTTTCTGTTAGATACATTAAGAATGAGAAAAATAAAAGTTTTTACCTTTACTTAGTCATTCTCTGCTGCTTTTCCTTTATGTAGATCCAAATTTCTGGTTTATACCATTTTCTATCTCTTTTATAACTTTTTTAATAGATTTATTTATTTTTATTTATTTATTTTTGGCTGTGTTGGGTCTTCATTTCTGCTCGTGGGCTTTCTCTAGTTGTGGTGAGCAGGAGCTACTCTTAGTTGTGGTGCCTGGGCTTCTCATTGCAGTGACTTCTCTTGTTGCAGAGCATGGACTCTAGGCACACAGGCTCTAGAGTGCAGGCTCAGTAGTTGTGGTGGATGGGCTTAGTTGCTCCACGGCATGTGAGATCTTCCCAGACCAGGGCTCGAACCCGTGTCCCCTGCATTGGCAGGCAGATTCTTAACCACTGCACCACCAGGGAAGTCCCTCTATCTCTCTTTTAACATTTCTTGTAAGGCAGGACTTCTAGCAATAAATTCCCCCAATTTTTCTTCGTCTCACAATTTGTATATTCCTTTACTTTTTTTTTTGCAGTACGCAGGCCTCTCACTGTTGTGGCCTCTCCCGTTGTGGAGCGCAGGCTCCAGATGCGCAGGCTCAGCAGCCATGGCTCACGGGCCCAGCCACTCCATGGCATGTGGGATCTTCCCGGACTGGGGCACGAACCCGTGTCCCCTGCATCAGCAGGTAGACTCTCAACCACTGCGCCACCAGGGAAGCCCTATTCCTTTACTTTTTTTTTTTTTTTTTTTTTTGCGGTATGCGGGCCTCTCACTGTTGTGGCCTCCCCCGTTGCGGAGCACAGGCTCCGGACGCGCAGGCTCCGGACGCGCAGGCTCAGCGGCCATGGCTCACGGGCCCAGCCGCTCCGCGGCACATGGGATCCTCCCAGACCGGGGCACGAACCCGTATCCCCTGCATCGGCAGGCGGACTCTCAACCACTTGCGCCACCAGGGAGGCCCTATTCCTTTACTTTTGAAGAATAATTTTACAGGGTAGAGAATTCTAATTTTGTGGGGGGTTTTCCCTCAACACTTTAAATATTTCATTCCACTCTCCTCTCACTTGCACGGTTTCTGAGAGGAATTGGATGAAATTCTTATCTTCCCTCCTTTATAGGTAAGGAGCAAAGATAAGAATTTCCCCTCTCTGGCTTCTTTCAAGAAGTTTCTTTATTTTTGATTTTCTGCAGTTTAAATAGGACATGCCTAAGTGTAGTTTTTATTGGCATTTGTCCTGCTTGGTGTTCTCTGAGCTTCCTGGGGCTATGGTTTGGTGTCTGACATTAATTTGGGGAAATTGTCAGTCATTATTAATTCAAATATTTCTTCTGTCCCTTTCTCTCTCTCTTTTCCTTCTGGTATTCCCATTACACGCATGTTACACTTTTGTAGTTGTCCCATAGATCTTGGGTATTCTGTTCAGTTTTTTTTTTTTTCAGTCTTTTTTCTCTTTGCTTTATCAGTTTTAGAAGTTTCTATTGATGTATCCTCAAGGTCAGAGAGTCTTTTCTCAGCTGTGTCCAGTCTACTGATGAGCCCATCAAAGGCATTCTTCGTTTCTGTTACAGTGTTTTGATCTCTAGTATTTCTTTTTTATTATTTCTTAGAATTTCTATATCTCTGCTTACATTGCACACCTGTTCTTGCAAGTTGTCTGCTGTTAACATTAGAGCCCTTGGTATATTAACTGTAGTTGCTTTAAATTCACAGTCTGATAATTCCAACATCTATGCCATATCTGGGTCTGCTTACAGCGCTTGCTCTGTCACTTCAAACTGTGATTTCCCTTTTAGTATGCCTTGTAAGTTTTTGTGGAAAGGTGAGTATGATGTACTAGGTAAAAACAATTGTGGTAAAGAGGACTTTACTAGTGCAGTGGTAAGGTGTGTGGGGTTAGGGAGGCATTTTGTAGTCCTGTGATTAGGTCTCAGTCCTGGGCTTTGAGTTTCATGAGTGCTTCTCATTTTTTTTTTTACCGCTTAGGTGGTCCATGATGGCTGAAGGGGGCTGGAGTTGGAATTCCCTTCCCCCACATGGAAGGCTACAGCAGACTGGATTTGGGCATTTCCCTTCCCCCAGACTGGTTAGGCTCTGAAAAAAACCCAGTAGGTTAGGTTCTGGTAAAATAGTTTCTCTTGAGGGCAGGTGTTGTTAGAAGAATTGAAAGCTCTGGCATATTTCAGAACCGTTACTTTTTTCCTCCCACTGCCTGAAGCACAGGGAATAATTTTCCCAGTTGGCACTGTGAGAACTTGATGGAGTTCCTGGAGGTAAATTCACCAAAGTACATCTCCCTCCCCCAGGACTGGATCCCTCTGGGGTTTTTCTCTCTCAGGCTTGTTCACACTGAGCCTCCAGCACTTCATGAATTTCAGTTCCTATTTCCCTCCCAGGCATTGGCTCTTGGTGAGGTTTCAACTCCAGTAAATTGTGGTTCTTTTAATTTGCCAGTAAGCAATTTGTCTCTCCAAATTTGGGGGCAGTGGTTTGCCCTGTGAACTCACTCCCTGAGGGATCTAAGAAGAGTTACTGATTTTCATTCTGTTCATCTTTTTACTTGTTGTTAGGACGGAGTGGTGACTTCTAAGCTCTTTACTGACAGACAAGAAACTGGACTGTCCTTTCTGTTTTTAAGAAAATGCTCTCAGCTGTCATGTTTAAAGAACATACTGACAGTTTTTCTGAGGCCACGAATGGACAAGCTTTAGAAAAATTATTTAAAGAAGAGAAGCCATTGATTTATATTAATATTTGTACCTCTCTCTAATATGGTTGTAAATAAAAATTTTTAACATCTGTTATGAGTCATGAGGCATAACCATCTCTACTCATTTGGAACATTTTCATTTTCTACCTGCAGCTTCTCTTTTATACTTTAAAAATATGATTTGGATGTAGCTCAGAAGAGGCCCTTTTAATTATCCAAATCTACATTTCCTGTTAACTGCTTTTCACTCTGTGTGTGAGGGTCCTTACATGCAGAGATTTCTGAAGGGAGGAAATTAAACCTTTCTCACTAGGGAGAATGCAGCTCTTGGAAAGTAGTTAATGCTGCTGAAGTTGAACATGGACCTACTGTTACTATCAGAGAAACCGCTAGTTATTGTTTTGTTTTTAAGTATTACATTAGAATTTCCCTTTGGCATTTGAAATTAGAGTGGTTCTCTTGCACTGGAAGATGATTCTGCAACTTTTGAGCATAAAATGTTCCTTGAACAACAGTTTGGATATTTCTGTTCCCAATTCATCTCCCTACTGGAAATTTTACATAAGAATGACTTACGTTTTGAGGAGAAACATAAATTTCTATTCTGTTATCATTAACTCTCAATATATGATCAGGGTCCTTTGGATCCAATTTTAGTTTCTGTGTTTCTTTTTGTGCAGTTTTAGCTATTCATACAGATTAATATTTCATTGTGATTTTTATTGTTATCAGAGGTCTTCAAAAGGACAGGGAGAAAAAAATTTTTAGATACAACAAAATTTATTCTATCTTGTAACTGCTATCAGGTTTCACTGGGCCACGATCTTATTTTTTCCTCTCTTTTGAAACATTTTGCTACTTTATCATTACTCATCAATTATTCCCAACTATGTTTGAAAGACAAATAATTATTTAAATGGAATAATGATGGAATCACTTAAAAAGAGACAATAGTGAAATATATCATCAGTGAACTATTTTTCCTAGTACTACAAGGAGGTCTCTCTCTTTCTCTAACACACATACCAATTAGCTAAAATGGAAGAGAACATTTTGATTATCTAAAATCCACCAGACATTGTTTTAGGAGCTTTATTTATATAGATTATATTATTTAAATCTCACAGTATACCAGTATATTACTGCTGGGTTATCAGTAAAGAAACTGAAGGTCTGAGAACATACAGTGTTTTATATTTTACACTGTCTAGTATAGTAACTTATGCCATGTAAATATTCTATGTATTTCAATTAATAAATTATACTAATTTGTTCAGGTACAGTATATATTTTAGATCCATATAATATTTTGAATAAAATACATATATATTTAATTAAGTATAAAAAATTGAGCACCTATGCATATGAAAAATGGTCCCTGCCTTGAGGCACATCTTAGCCTTGCAGAGTGCTTACACATATATAGAAGTAACCATAATATCAGTACAAGTTAGAAAGTTCTATGGCCTAAGGTGACTATGGATTTGCAAAAGAGGTGGGAATTTCTCCTAGTTGAAGAATCATCTGTGTCGGTAGATGGTCTTGTACGTTCATCAGTAGGGAAAAAGTGTACTCCAGAAGAAGGGATTATTTCAAGCACACAGCTGAGCACATGAAAAAGGACAGTTTACATGTGGCCAGCCAGTTGTAGGTATAAATATAATAACCTGCTCCTCTAGATTTCTATGTTTTATGAAAAATAGTTTTTTTACTACAAAATTTGCTTTTAGATAGCAAGCATTTACTTTCTCTTATATTCATGGGTATTTATCCTTTTTGTTTGTTTTACATGTTCATTGTGAATTATAATTCTATATTGATAAATTAAATTTCTATGCATTTTTCTTTAATGTTAAATGTAACCCTAAAACTTTACAATTAACGTCCATAGCTCTTTCCATTTTTCATTACCACAATATTAAGGTTTCTAAAACATATCTATGAATAAATATTTACATATAATCTATTCAATAATGGAATTCCAGATTGAACATTTTTTAAAAATCCAACAGTTGTGCCAATGATTTTTACTAATATACACACATACATACTTTTGCTCATATCAAAATGATATCTTGAAATAATTTTCTATACAGTTGACCCTTGAACAACATGGGTTGGAACTGTGTGAGTCCACTTACACGCAGATTTCAACGAATTCACTTAATAAGTATATGGAAAATTTGGGGGAGATTTGTGACAACTTGAAAAAATTCACAGATGAAGTGCATAGCCTAGAAATATTGAAAAAATTAAGAAAAAGGTATGTCATGAATGATTAAAATATATGTAGATACTAGTCTATTTTATCATTTACTACCATGAAATATGCACAAATCTGTTATAAAAAGTTAAAATTTATCAAAATGTATGCAAACACAGGTTGTATGTGGAACCATTCATAGTCGAGAGAAATGTAAACAAGCATAAAAATGCAGTATTAAACCATGATTGCATAAAGATAACTGTGATACACACTGTACTACGGTAATACTTTCCTAGCCATCTCCTGCTGCTGTAGCAGTGAGCCCAAATGTAGTGCACATCTGCTTAAAACGCTGTGACACCAGTCACCTCTGCATGAGCACTTCGTCTTTCCACTAAGTTGCATATCACAGTAGAAAGTTCTTTCTCGTGGTTCTCATGTACTTGGTTGGCCAAAAAGTTCGTTCGGTTTTAAGTAACAATAAAAGACACGTTTTTCATTTTTACCAAGAATTTTATTGAACAATGTATTCACTAACTGAACGAATTTTTTGGCCAGCCCAATATTTTCCATAATATTTAGTGCAATACCATAAACCCTGAATAACACCATGGGACCCACAAAGTGCCACTCGTGATGTTGGAAGTGCTCCCAAGAAATAAGTCATGCTTGGTGTGTACCATAGATTGAGGTCTGCAGCTGAAGTTGCCACCATTTCAAGATGGATGAATCCAACCATTGTTTAAAAATAAAAAAGAGAAGGAAAGGAAATTTGTGAAGCCACCACTGTGGTTACACCAGCATGTGCAAAAACCTTGCACTTTTTGTGCAGTACCTTTTTATCTTGAAGTTGTGGCCTTAATGTGGGTGCAGCTTTGCTATCAGAAGGACATACATTAGACTCTAATATGATTCAAGAAAAAGTGAGGTCATTATTTGACAACTTAAAGCAAATGGAAGGTGAAGGATCTAAAGTTGGAGAATTTAATGCCTACAAAGGATGGTTTGATAATTTTAGAAAGAGGTTTGACTTAAATGTCAAGATAACAGGAGAAGCAGCTTCTGCTGACCAAGAGGCAGGAGACAAGTTCCCAGACACCATTAAATCACTGAGGAGAAAGGATGGCTGCCTGAACAGATTTTTAATGCAAACAAAAGTGCATTCTGGAAAAAAATGCCACGAAGGATATTTGTTAGTAAGCAAAAGAAGCTAGTATCAGGATTTAAAGCAGGAAGGAATAGGCTAACTGTATGATTTTGTGCAAATGCAGTTGGGTTTATGATCAGGACTGCCCTTATCCATAAAGCTGCGAACCCATAAGACTTGAAGGGAAAAGATAAACAGCAGCTGCCAGTCTTTTGGTTGTACTACAAGAAGAAGGCCTGGGTGACAAGAAGCCTTCCCCCCCCCCCACCCCGGTACGCGGGCCTCTCCCATTGCGGAGCACAGGCTCCGGACGCACAGGCTCAGCGGCCATGGCTCACGGGCCTAGCTGCTCTGCGGCATGTGGGATCTTCCCAGACTGGGGCACGAACCCATGTCCCCTGCATCGGCAGGCGGACTGTCAACCACTGCGCCAGGGAAGCCCGATAAGAAGCCTTTTTCTGGATTGGTTTCATCTGTGCTTTGTCCCTAAAGTCAGGAAGTACTTTGCCAGGAAGGGACTGCCTTTTAAAGTTCTTCTGATATTAGACAATGCCCCTGGCCACCCAAAACCCCATGAGTTCAATACTGAAGGCGTCAAAGTGGCCTACTTGTCCCCCAAACACAACGTCTCTAATTCAGGCGGTCATAAGGACCTTGTAAGGCTCATTACTCACAGTGCTCTATGGAAGGAATTGTCAGTGCTGTGGAAGAGAATACTGATAGAACGTCGTGAAAGTCTGGAAGGATTATACCATTGAAGATGTCATTGTTGTTATAGAAAAAGTTGTGAAAGCCATCAAGCCTGAAACAATAAATCCCTGCTGAAGAAGACTGTGACCAGATGTTGTGCATGACTTCACAGGATTTACGATGGAGCCAGTCAAGGAAATCATGAAAGAGATTGTAGATAAGGCAAAAAGGGTGGGGGGCGAAGAGTTTCAAGATATGGATCTTGGAGAAATTCAAGAGCTAAGAGACACCACACCAGAGGAATTAACAGATGAGTGCTTCTGAACCAGGGCTAGATGAGGAAGAGGATGTAGAAGAAGCAGTGCCAGAAAACAAATTGACATCAGACAAGCTGGCAGAAGGTTTCCGAATATTCAAGACGGGTTTTGACTTTTTACGACATGGACTCTTCTATGATATGGGCTAAAGCAAAACAACAGGAACCCTTGTACGATACAGGCACTGAAACTAAAGCAAACGGTGGAAGGGTTGGTACCATATAGAAACATTTTTGGAGAAATGAAGAAGCAAAAAAAGCAGACAGAAATTAAGATGTACTTCTGTAAAGCTACACCAAATGTGCCTCCCTCTCCTGTCTCCCCTTCCATCTCCTCCACTTTGTCTGCCTCTGCCACCCCTGAGACAGCAAGTCCAACCCCTCCTTCTCGTCCTTCTCCTCGGCCTAGTCAGCGTGAAGTTGACGAGAATGAAGACCTTTATGATGATCCACTTCTACTCAATCAATAGTAAATAATCATCTTGACATACAGTTAATAAACTTATCTGTTGTGTATTATGAGAGTATCTTCGTGTGAAAATCGAATACCTGTATGGCAAGTACTGTATGAGACTTTTTGTGTCCTCATCAGCACCCAAGCATTCGTCATGTAGAACATTGTGTGCAAGGTGTGTATTGAAGTGGATAGCCTAACCTTATATAGGCATAAGGTGAGTGATGTTTAACATAAAAGTAATAACATGTTAGTTTTCTTACTATCTTATAACTTTGCTTTCAAAGAATTATATTACCATACAGTATGTCTCTCTTTCTCTCTCTCATAATTGGAGATACTGCATATCAACCTATCATCACAGGTAAGGGGTTTTTAACAAAATGTAACAGTGTTTCCCATCCTGTCTTATGAGTATGACTGTACTACTCTATGCCATAAAAATGTGATAACCATTTATTCATTAGTGTATAGGAAAGGCTACTGTGAAACAATCATATCTATTGCACTAGACAACCATAAGGCAGTCATGTTGCTGTTTCTTTGTTAAACATGAATTTCTTTTTCACATTATCTTTTAATTTTTGATGTCTAGTGTTATTAATACATATGACATCTACAGTGTTTTGTATCATAGAAGACATTATTGCTGTAGGTACTGACAGGCAGATGATTCATCTTGTAAACAGATAACTTACAGCACTGATATATACAGTACAGTACTGTAAATGTTTTTTCTCTTACTATTTGCTTAATAACATTTTCTTTTCTCTGGCTTACTTTATTGTAAGAATACAGTGTATAATACATATAACATACAAAATATGTGTTACTCGACTGTTTATGTTATCACTAAGGCCTCCATTCAACAGTAGGCTATTAGTTGTTAAGTTTTAGGGTAGTCAAAAATTATATGTGGATTTTTCACTGTGCAAGGGGTCGGCACTTTTAATCCACATGTTGTTCAAAGGTCATCTGTTCTCTATTTGATTAGACTCTTCATTCTTTCTGAGTCTTTCTCTGATGCACTGTTGGCAGCTCAGGGACCCCAGATGGAGGCAGCAGGCATAAAGCTTAGGGACTTGTAGTTGAATGGATCTGCCCCCACTGCATGACCTCATGCTGTGAAGTGCGGATGGAGTACGCCTCTTTTAAAACTATCACGGGGATTAAATAAGATATTGTCTCTATGAAGTCTTTATTATGTGTCTGGCTGGTAGTATAGGGTTGGCCAAAAAGTTCATTAGAGTTTTTCCAAACTTTTTGGCCAGCCCAATAGATGTACACGTAGAGGTAGCTGGGATTTAATTCCAGATCCTACATACTCTAGAGCACATAAGCTGACCAGAGTCTAGAAATGAGATACACTAGATGCTAGCTGGTGGACATCCAACCAGCCATCAGATTTAAGGGAGGAGGTTTGTCAAATAAGTATACCAATCCCTGATGTTATTACTTTTGTTATTACTTTTGGATTACTTCGTTTTACTCAACTCTGGGAGCTGAGTTTGTTAGCATTTTGATCAAAAGAACCACTGAAAACACATATCATGGTATGAGAAAGTAGAAAATTCTAACTGTGTAATGTTGCATTTATTTGAACAGGAGTGTAGTTCACTTTTTTGAAGCATCCATACCTTATTATCTTACAGGCAAATCCAAAGCAGATGGCAGAGTTGCTGTGGTGGCCAAGAAAAGGGTAAGATCATGTTTTATTAAATCAAATATACAGACCTCAAATTCAATCTGATTAACACTATTTTTAAAAGAAAAGTAAATTAATATTTTAAATCAAAATGGCATATAATCAAATTTTTCTTCTAAATGTTAATTGACACTAGGAATTTAATATTTATGGTTACTTGTATCAATGTTATAGAATTATCAAATATTAGAATAATAGAAAATATTGTAAGTTAACAAATAAACAATTGCTTTTATTTGTACATACTCTCATATACTAAAATATTTTTAATATGTCATGTTATTATAATGTATGCAATCTTCATAGAAAATTCAAATAATTAAAATTCACAGCTTAATATGGACTTTACCTTAAAGTTAAGTAGAGAACAATATCAGACATTTGTATGAATCCTTTTAATGAAAATTTATAAAGTTAATAGCATTTTAAAAGAATTTTTAAATTTTAACATGTTCTATACATTGTGTGTGGAGATATGTTTAACTCTAGTTACTGTCAAAACTGTGATTGGGGTAGGTTGAGCCTTGACAGTCTTCTTAAGTGACAGTATTCTCGAATAGTAGTTTCTCTCCTTGTGTCCACCACTACCAATGCTTTTCCCACTCCCTTGCCAGCTTTAGATATCACCAATTTTTACATATTTGCCAATATTTGAAAGGAGAAAAATATGCCATTGTTACTTCCATCTGCTGTTATTTATTCTTTTATTTTAGTGAGGTTGAGCATTTTTCATGTATTTATTGGACATATTTCTTCTGAAAACTGCCTATGCATATCCTTGCCCATTTCTTCCATGGGCTTTTTTTTACTTTGATTGATTGATTTATAGGTTGAACTGCTTCTTTGGATCTTCATTTCCTTATGAAGGCTCCCCTGTCACATAAAACTTACCTTAGATAAATCTGTATGCTTTTCTCTTTTTAATCTATCTTTTGTTACAGGGGCCCCAACCGAGAGCTTAGAAGATAGAGGAAAAAGACATTTTTCCTCCCCTACACTAAAACCAGTTATCTGAATACCATTTATTGACTAATAAATAATCTTTCCCTTCTTTACTTTACTGTTTTTCTTTTGTTATCTTCTTTATAGTATATAGTATACCTTCTTCATAACATAACATACGGCATTTAACATGTCAAAATATCTGTTTCTATATCACATATCTAGTCTTAAAAATAATTCTAAATTGCTGTAATTATTGTTTCTCTATCTTTTCTTTAATGTGTGGATTGGTGATCCTTCATTACCCTACTTTTTCAAAAATTGTTTTCATAGTTCTTGCATGTTTAGTTTTTCAGATAGTATGTATGTATGTATATTATGATGAATTGACATTTTAAAAACCCTTTCTGTTTGGGGAGGGACTGTCCCTCCCAAGACTAGCCAGTTCTTCTAGATGGCACAGGGTACATCTTTCATATGCACCAACTAATTCCAAACCCACATCACCCAACTACCTTCTTATCAAATTCTGAAATACCAAGCCAGTATTGCCCCTGCCCTAAATTATCCCAGGCCCAGGTTCCAGCCAATGGAGACCACCCCTCTAGACCAAAGCCTTCCAGAATTATTCAAAGTAGCCAGTCCTAAACTGTTTACCCTACCCTACCTTTCCTTTCCCATGGAAACCTCAATAAAGGCACAATTTAACTAGTTTTAACAACACACAGATGAACTTTAGAAATATTTAGTTAAGTCTCCCAAGAAAAATTCTGTTGAGGTGATGATTGGTATTGTAGAAAATCTATGTATTAATTTGGAGAGAAATTACATGTTTATAAAGTGAATGCACACACGTAGAAATGTCTATCATTTTTTCTTTAGTTTTTTTAATGTAGAATTTTACATATTTCTAACTAAGGCTTTCCCACATTATTTGTTACTAATTGGATAAGGATCTCTTTTTTATTTTTTCTAATTTAAAAAAATCATTTATGGGGCTTCCCTGGTGGTGCAGTGGTTAAGAGTCCACCTGCCGACGCAGGGGACACGGGTTCGTGCCCCGGTCCGGGAATATCCCACATGCCGCGGAGCGGCTGGGCCCGTGAGCCATGGCCACTGAGCCTGCGTGTCCGGAGCCTGTGCTCCACAACGGGAGAGGCCACAACAATGAGAGGCCCGCATACTGCAAAAAAAAAAAAAAAAAAAAAAAAAATCATTTATTTATTTTTGGTTGCATTGGGTCTTCGTTGCTGTGCGTGGGCTTTCTCTAGTTGTGGCAAGTGGGGGCTACTCTTTGTTGCGGTGCGTGGGCTTCTCATTACAGTGGCTTCTCGTTGCAGAGCTTGGGTTCCAGCCGTGCAGGCTTCAGTAGTTGCAGCACACAGGCTCAGTAGTTGCGGCACATGGGCCCTAGAGTGCAGGCTCAGTAGTTGTGGTGCACGGGCTTAGTTGCTCCATGGCATGTGGGATCTTCCCAGATCAGAGATCGAACCCTTGTCCCCTGCATTGGCAGGTAGATTCTTAACCACTGTGCCACCAGGAAGCCCCCTCTAAATTTTTTTAGTTTATATATAGAAAATATGTATATATGCATATCTTTTTTTCTAACACTTTATTTTTATTAATGCCAAGAGTTTAACTTATACCTCTTGAAAGACAAAATTAATGACCACTTTCTTGATTTATACATTTATGTATGAGGAATTCAAGCTATTATATTTTCTGATAAAAAAATTTTCCCCCAAATTATTGCAGAAATTCTTAAGCAGGAAAATTTCATTAGCCCAATTACAGAAGTCGCTTACATTTTATGAGTAGATATCTGGATATTTGTGCTAATTAATAAGCTTGCTTATTAATGTAGAATTCATGTACTGCAACTCACTTGATTCACTTAGCTTTATATGCATCTTTCCACAAAGATAAATATTATAATAGATCTCTACTGCTGGCTTCTAGCACCAGGCAGAGAGATACCTGAGGAAAGAATAGTAAGTAGAGGAACCCCTTGGGAAGAGTCACAGCCAGGTTTCAAATCTCATTTAATTTCCTTTTGGATTTTACTTTTCTTCACCTTTCCATAGACCAGTGTTCCCAAAACTTGAATCATTCAAGTATTCCATCATCATTTGGCCATTTTCTCTGCTGTTAGTTACTATAGTTTTCTTTCACTTGATTAACCTTTTTAGTAATTTAATTTTTTTATTGAGGCAAAATTTAAACACCGTGAAACGCACAGATCTTAAGGGTGGAGTTTGATGAGTTTTTCTTAAGTGTATACACCCATGTAACTACCATTCCAGATTAAAATAGAGAACATTTTCATTACCCCAAAAAGTTTCCTAACCAAAATTTTAAGATGTAAATGTACTCTTTTGATGTGAGTTGCATTTTCAAATATATAAATAAATATATATTAATATAGAAAATTGTCCATTTATCACTTTAAATCATCAGCGGAAACCTTCACATAGAAAGTTCTTTTTGTACTAATTTCAGTTTCCCTGTTCTCAAACTCTGTGCCACTCTATGGCAGTATTATGAAACAGCTTTCCAGGGGAATGATTTTTAACAAGATATTCTTTAGTAACTTAAAAACTAAACCTGCCTGATTAGGTTGCAAGCTTTACCTCTTTTATCTTGAATTAAAATCTATAGGAATTCTGTAGGATAACTATTAGTAGGAAAGTAGTAAAATTAGGCAAAATGGATTAATTGTTGATATCCAGAGACTTTTATATACCATTTATGAGAACAAGCAAAGACCCCTTGATTTAGAGTACCTCTTTTCTGGTGTGGATGATTATATTTGTTTCTTAAATAGAAAAGTCTACTATGGGACTTATATATTGGCTTAACCCTGTTTTTGACTTGACTTTCAGTTTATGGATCTGACTTCAGCCAAACTGACCTCTGACCTCCTTGTAGTTTTCTTAAGATGGGCAGTGGGAATGGAAGGAGCTGGGATAGAGGGGAAGTGGGCATCGGGGTGAGTATAGCAGGCATGAAAATCCCTTTGTTTTTCTTCCCTGGAAGTAAAATGACAGCATCCTAGTGTGAGGGCCATGCTGGTCTCCAAGCTCTCAGGTTGTTGTCCAGCAGCCGGCTTACGGCTTGCAAAGGGTAGGTTTTCCACCCACAGGGCTGTGTTTTCATCCTAATTACTAAAAAACAAAATATCATTTTTAAAATGTCACCATTTATAATAATAGAAAATTGTATTAATTTTTGTTTCTCTACACATTATACCCATTTGAAAATTCACTCAAGGTATTAATTCACTTGGAATTCAAGTTTAGTAATACTTAAAATCTAGTGTCACAGATTCCAGAAATTCAAAACTTTTCAACCATAACTCTCCACGTTTTCTACTCTATATTTTAACTTTGAGCCAGAAGGCAATAAAAAGAATTCTACAAAATGTGATTGCTCTTTTGTTAAGATACAAAAACCTTTTCAACTTGAGTCCTACTAATCACATGAAGAGCAGGTGTTGTCCTTTGTTACTTGGAACTAAAGGTTGTATTATGCAGCTTTCTTCAGTTTTGTTGATTATATTCATTACAAGTATAGTCCTTTCTCTCATCCAGACACACAAATTATGACTCCAACATCAAGCTACACACACGATGAATCTGGGTTTCTTCCAAAGTTTGGGATATTTCTCATTCACCATCACCTTCCTCATCCCATTCCATTAAAACCAAAACCAATCTTACTAATCCATAGAAAAGTGGATATAACATACAAAAGGAATAAAATAATAAAAATGGATATAACATACAAAAGGAATTTGAATGTAGCTATTGCACTAGATATTAAAAATGATCTTTCTATGTCTAATAGAAATAGCTATTGTTTTCCTGTTTGCAGAGGGAAGTTGTTATTAT
The DNA here is from genome assembly GCF_025265405.1 of Mesoplodon densirostris. Taxonomy (NCBI): domain Eukaryota; kingdom Metazoa; phylum Chordata; class Mammalia; order Artiodactyla; family Ziphiidae; genus Mesoplodon; species Mesoplodon densirostris. The sequence continues at coordinate 53,707,722 of NC_082670.1, forward strand.
TGGAAAAAATATGCCAGTGAAAATTAGTAGAATTTACATATAACTTATTAGAATGAATCTTTAATTTTAAATTTATAAACATTTGGCGTCTGCCCATACTAGCTTCTTCAAACTTTTTATTTATATTAGACAACATAAGCCTATTTCTTTTCTTTGAAGACCTATAAATTACTACTTTTAAATTCTTTAAAATTATAATGACTTTGGGGTGATATTTTTCTTTTTTTTATGTACTAATACCTTTACTTTGCTTCAAAAATAATTTGCTCTGTTATGAAATATGTATATTAGGTACACATCTTAAATCTGTACTCCCCCACATACTGGGAACACAGTCACCCAGATCAAAGGGAGGTGTATCTTGCATCTCCTTCCATGAATCTAGGTTCAAGAATGTCTTTCATTTCAACCTCTGGGATTCTCAGCTGATGTAAAGACTTGGATCCAGATAAAATATTTTAAAGAATAGTCTTTTTTTTAAAAAAAATTGTGCTGTTGTGCAGAGTCTGTCTATTCCTATGTTGGGGAGATCATCTTTTGCATGTTGCTGAGGATTAATGTTCAGAATTTGACAGTGATCGTGGGTTAAAGAATCAGGCCAATTATCCTTACTACTCAAGTTGATGGAGAGAAAAGTGGTAAAATAGATAATGAAGGTCTCAAAATTTGTTCTTTAGTCCAGAAAGAATAGTGTAATATGGGTACTATAATCATTGAATATTCTCTGTACATCAGCTTTTTAGAATTTAATTGAAATATGTAGATTCTAGAAAGTCTTCCTGAGAAATCTTACCTTTTCCCAACATTCCTCTTGCTAAAATATCTAGTGACTTAGGAAAAACTATACACAAATAGGAATTGTTTTTAACAGACTAGGATTTTTAGACAGTGTCCAATTGCAAGTCAAATAATCTAACTTACCAGCTTCATTCAATCAGATAAACAACTGATATAAGTTCTGCTTTCTTCTGATTTCCATGGAACTCTTTCCTCTCTGGACACCCTGTTCCTGTTAGTCCTTAGTATTCTGAAGCTCTATACAAATATGAGTACAATCTGTGCTATTTAAAAAAAAATAAACTTCCTGAATTTCTGTGTTCTATCACTGGTATAGCTAGATGGTCAAAGACTGTTAAAAAAAAAATCAAGTGCAAGACTTCAGAATTTATCAGTGAAGTACATAGTCATATAGTTCCTTGAGGTGTCCTATTACTTCTGTCCTCAGCCAAGATTAGGAGGTGTTAATAGAAGGCCTTTTCATGCCTTCTGTTTAAGGTGGTCTAGTGGTCAATTTCTATTTTAGGGGAAAATATTCTCCTGTGTCTCAGCTCACTGCTTGACCACACACTCCAGTACTTTTTCTAGTAAGCTCCTCAAAGCAGAGAAATCCACAGTGCTTTAGTGTGAACTTACTCATGGCTGAAGAGGGTGCAAGGGACAACTAGATGTTTATAAGTCATGTTGCCAGGGACTGGTCTCTGATTGTCCAAATCTCACAGGAATACCCCTCTACTGAAGATTGACGAGAGTGAAGCATTGGTCATTAGCAGACATCTATGTAAGAAACACTGGATTTGTAGATGATCTGTTGAAATCATGTTTAAATAGGGCTAGAAAATGATCATTTCAACCTTCCCTCCTTTTCAAAGAAGTGTTAAAAACAAATATTATCTGGACCCGAAGACTTAACTTTATTATTGGTACTCTCCAGATACTCAGATTAAGTTATAACCATCTTTTATGATGTTGCATGAAAACAGTTTTCATCCTTTTCCAAGCATATATTTCCCAGCAGATTTACCAAAGGGGAATGAGAATATTGGCTTTTCCTTCTATATGATGACTTTTGACAAGGAGTTTATGTACATTATTCAAGGTACAGATTCATTCTTCTGTCAAAGTAGGCAACTCTTTAGTGATTACTGACTGACAATTATTCTCAAAAGGTTACAAAACATATTTATGTTATGTCTGTGAGCATAAAATGCTGATCAAAATTTTACACCCTCAGATTTAGCACAGCTAACAAACTTGTTCTTCTTGCTTAAAGAGGTTTTTAATTTTGGGACTTCCCTGGAGGTCCAGTGGTTAAGACTCCATGCCTCCACTGCAGGGGGCTTGAGTTCGATCCCTGGTTGGGGAACTAGATCCTGCATGCCACACGGCCAAAAAAAAAGGTTTTTAATTTAGATGAATAGTGGCTTAAGGAAATGGGCAATACCAAGTCAGTTTATGCAGATTATATTAATCTGATGTAAACACAATTCTTATAGATTTTCTGTCCTTTGCAATAAAAGGCAGTTCTCTCATTTGCCATTCTAGTCCACAATGCTAATTTTTTTTCAGTAAATGGCATATGCTGTCTATACATACACCTCTTTGTTTTTATGTCCAACAAAAAAAGAATTAATACTTGCTTTGTTTTCTTTAAAATCAGTGACACTTGTATAGCAGTATATTTGTGTGGATGAGTGTGGGCTAGATCAGTGCCTGGAAGACTTTAGAGTCACCTTATTTAAGTACAGATTCCAGGCCCCACCCACAGAGTTTCTGATTTGGTACACTTGGGATAGGCGTGAGTATTTGCATTTCTAACAAGCTCTCAGATGTTGCAGGTTCTGTCATGTCATGGCTCTTGTTCTGAATAGCATTGGACTGGACAACATAGGAGAATCAGCTGTGCAAAACAGGAAGAGAAGAAGAGATAGATTAGATAAAGTAATCTTTAGTGTCTTACTTGTACTGGGTTGGATAGTAGCCTCCGAAAGATATGTCCACCAGGAACCTCAGAATGTGACCTTATTTGAAATAAGGATCTTTGCAAATCCTTTGGGTAAGGATTTTGAGATGGGCTCATCCTGGATAATGTGGGCCCTCAATCCAATGATAAGTGTTTTTATGAGACAGACATCTATCCTTCAGAACTGTAAGACAATAATTTTCTGATGCTTTACCAAATCTGTGGCAATTTGTTATGGGAGATTTGGGAAACTAATACACCACCAAAGTCCAGCCTTATCAAAGTGCCAAGTTCCCTCTGTCGTATGGTCTAAGGAAAAAGGATAGAGTTCTGACACTGACCCGGTGGACTGGTATAACAATGAAACAGTGACTGAACATCAACTAATTGCCAAACACTGTTGGATACTTCCTGGCATGTTATGTAATTAATCTTCCCTCAAATACCTTGAGGTAGTTATTTTTTTAGCATTATTTAACAAAAGAAGACCCTGAAATGCAGAATGGTCATTTAATCAGAAAATATTTATTAAGTGTCTACTTTACGCCAGGCTCTTGCTGGATGTTAGAGTAGTCAGTGACTTACCAAAGGTGATCCCGCTTGTAGGTGCCAGAGTCAGTGTCCAGATCCAGACCCTCTCCTTCCAGGTACAGTGCCCTTCTCCATCCATCATACATTGTCAAAGGCTGGAGCAGGAAAGCACAGGGTGTTTGGCAAATATTGACTAGTCCATTTTGGCTGCTATGGAGTATTTAACAAAGGAGAAAAGGAATTTATTATGACCAGCACAACTCACCATAATTTATGGTAGTCGTCTAGCAGTATTTCTTTCTATTAGTACCTATAAAGCAGTTTGCACTTTGTTACCTGAATTTCATTTCCGCTTGTGACCAGCATTTCAATTCATACTCAAATATGCATGTAATATAAGCTGATCCTTAATAACAAGATAGAAATAATAGCGTTACATTATATTTGGAGATATAGTTCAATGATTTAGACAACAATATTTCTATACATATTTTTTACCATATAGATATATAACAGTCCTGGAAAAACTATTTGAATATTACCTGAGGTTGAAGATCACAAAAAGAAGATCACTTACTCTTTAGCATCATAATAATATGAATTCCCTGAATGTTTCATACAAACTTCCCCTGAGTAATTATTAGGATATAATTTTTTTTATGAGAAGTAAATTAAAATATCCCCTTTTAACTGTAAATTCATCAGCTTCTACTTGTAATTCTGTTTCTCTGTGTATATTTTAAGGCTAAGATTTTGGTATATACAGGTTCAGGACTATTATATTTTGGGGGTAGATTGTTTCTTTTAGCATCAAGTAATAACCTTTTTATCTCTGATTATGCTTTTTGTCTTAACATCTGCTTTTTTCTACCAGTAACACTGTAGCAGTATTCCCTTGGTTAATAATCATTGATATATTGTATCTATCTCCTTACTTTCAATTTTTCCATGTCACTGCATTTAAAAAAATTTTTTACCTTCATTGAGATATAACTTATTCAGTCCTTTAAATTGTAAAATCCAGTATTTCTTAGTATATTCACAGTTGTCAACCAATACCACTATCTAATTTCAGAACACTTTTTCATACCACCAAAAGGGAACCTGATATTCATTAGGAATCGCTGCCCATTTCTACATCCCCTCAGTCCCTGGCAATCACTAATCTACTTTTGTCTCTATGGATTTGCCTTTTCGGGACATTTCAGATAAATGAAATCATACAACGTGGCGTTTTGTGTCTGACTTTTTTTCAACTTTTCACTTACCATAATTATTTCAAGATTCATCCACGTTGTAGTATGTGTTAGTAGTATGTGTCACTATTTTTAAAGGCTGAGTAATATTTCATTACATGGATATATCACATATTATCTATCCATTAATGGATATTTGGGTTGTTTCTACTTTTTTGGCTATTATGAATAATGCTGTTATGCACATTCATAGTTTCATAATTATGACCAAACATAATTTTTTACATGGACGTATGTTTTCATTTCTCTTGGACATATACCTAGAAGTGGAATTGCTGCATCATGGGGTAACTCTACATTTAACATATTGAGGAACTGTCAAACAGTATTCCAAAATGGCTCTACCATTTCGCATTCCCACCAGCAATGTATGAGGGTTCCAGTTCCTCCACATCCTTCATCTTGTCCTTGCTTAGACATTAAAACCCCAGTCCCAAGCCCTTTTGGCCCTTCTCTGGTATAAATTCTCTGTGGGTCTTCACCATGTCAGTTCCCACCTATACAGTTCCAATGTATAGCTTTGCATTCCACATGTTTCTGGCATCTGAATATTTCTTTTTCTTTCTTTAAAGATCATATATGAATTAAAATTTAAACGTAGTTTTACTTAGTATTTTTGTGTATTTGTAGAAGGAGAGGAAAGGAGAGTGGATATAGGGGGTAGGCATTTGTACTGGATGAGTCGACCATTTCTAGAAGTTGAGCAGGTCAGTGGAATTGCAGTGATGATGAAGTGGCTGACTTAGAATTACATACGTTGTTTAGGGCTGGGGGCCAGAGTTTTTCTTCTGGGCTAACTTACTCAGACCATATAGGATCCATTATTATTGCTGAACTCATCATATCCCATATGAACTAACTGATCTTTTTGTTGTTATTTTACAGATGCAAGCTTCCAAAAATAATACTGAAAAGAAAAAGCCCAAATTTAGGAAAAGGAAAAGGTATGCTTTTTTAAATTAAAAACTATTATGATAAAATTGAAATATATATATATTGGTTTTAATTTTTATATGACATTTCCCCCTGGTTCTTAATTTTGTTTCTCTAGGGAAATACGTTTTAAATTTTCTAAAAGAATTAATAAAATGATAAGTAGTAGTCTTAGAAGTATGGAGAAAGTTTTATGTTGGTACAAATGTGTTGAACTATAAGTTTCAAAGATTAATATCATGTGAGCAACCAGATAAGAAGCAGGTTTTTAGTTTAAAAATAGGTAATGCAAACCAGAAATAAGCCTTTATAATAAGTCACTGATGACAAGTTTTAGTGTTTATCACTGAACCAGCCATACAGGTTATTTATTTTTTTAATGGATAGTAATCAGTGTTATGTGAAAAGGAGTCCTGCTCAAAGACAAAGACTGGCCTAATATGATAGTCCTTCTCTTCTTCTTTGTCCTTTTTTAGAAGATGAATAATTAAATTTTTAAAAAGGACTTTCACTTCCTAATCTTGACACTTCGCAGTAACCCCATCAAATAGATAAGGGTATATCATAATTATCTCCACCTAAAAGATGAAGAATTTGTGCCTTAAAGAAGTTAAGTGACTTTCTCAAGATCTTCTGGTTAGAGAAAATGCATTTGAACAGATGTTTTCTGACTCTAAATCAGCAACATGGTGTAGTGGGAAAAACATGGATTTTGCAGTCTGACAGAATTTAATACTGTCACGTTCAACCATTTTCCTATGTTGTCAAATTTCTTAGTTCCTCTGAGCATCATTTTCTTTATGCTCAGAATGAGAGTAACAATTACTTGGTAGGTTTTTGGAGGGAGGATTACACGAAAAAGGCTGTGTAAAGTGCTGGGTAGATTATTAGTGGTTTTCACCTAGTGAGAGCTCAGATCAGTATTATTTTGTTTTTCACTGACTTACTTACTGTGTACAACAACAAAGAAAAAGTACCCCAAGGTAGGAAATATATACTCATAATTTACAGTTACCAATGAATATACATGAACGGTCATTTAAATATACATGCTTGATCTTTTGAAAATAAATCTGTCAAATTCTTTTTCTAGGAAAGCTATTTTGAAATCATCTTTTGAACGTGTTTGTTCAGATGATGCCTTATCAAAGGAAAACATGGGTATGTGAAGGCCTGTCCTGCTTTTAGTTCTTTTACCTGTATTTAATTCCACCAAATATAATTGTAGTCCTTTGAAGAAAAAAAAATGTACATGTATACATATATGAGAAGCATTAGTGGGTTTTTGGTATTGATTTACATACTAGGGCTTTTCAGTTGTCTTCAGGTTTCTATTCCCTTGAATTAAATTTTCTCTGGCTTTGTCATATATTTAAATTTTTAAAATAAAGCATCAGCAGTTGTGGGAGGAAATACCAGCATCAATATGCTTCAATCCAGACTTATCTATTCCACATTTATTGGGGTCCTAGGGGTTCCAAAGGGGGAGAAGGAAAAAAAGCAGCAGCTTAGGGCTGCCAGCTGAATTAATTGCCATTGGAGTTAAACCACAGTAGGGAGAATGTCACCTGCAGGGAGAAGTTCTTCACTTTCAGAAGCACTTTACTTTTCCTACATTTTCATTGGTCTTGAAAAGCAGGCACATGCTTGTTTGCTAGGTGGAACTTTGGCAGCCATACAAAGAGGTTTCAAAGCCAGTTAAACCCAGAGAAGTCATTGTGCCACACACCCTATCCTTGAAGCCACCCCCAGATCCTACGGGGCTCTCATTTCCATTGGCTAAATACGCCATTTGTTTTCAGTCTCAGTAAAGGAAAGGAAAGCAAGCAGAGGAAGGACGAGGTAGTTATTTTTTAAAAAGAAATTTATTTGGTTCCTCTCCTAAACCACTACAAAATTCTGTTGTTTCTATCTCTTCTTAAACACTCTGCTACTGCTTTCCCGCTATTTAAGGTGCTTTTTGGGGTTTTTTGGTTATTTTGTTCCTTTGCCTCACATGATCAGTTCAGATATTCCTGTAGAAAGGCAAAAGTCATTTTATCCCTAGGCTGAGTTACCACCAGGTGACCCTGATACTACAGCTGGATCCTTCTCCTCTCCAACTAGCACAGGATCCTACAGAAGAAATTCATGGCTGCCAGGAATCCACTGACTGGAAATGACTCTTCCATGTAAATGAGTGAACACATCTCAGTAGTCTACCACTAAAGGGAAGCCCTGTCAGTAGTCTCATGTTCTGTATGGCTCTGAAAGTCTCAGTAGTTAATTGTTAAAATAGTTTACCTGATCAGTGTTCCACTCCTCAATCCCATTTGAACTAAAGAACAGAAACATCTAGTCTTCTGTGTTCTTTGTAAGAGCTGACTACTTCCTGAAAGAGCAGTTCTTTTTCAGTAGTTTGTACCCTCCTCAAATTTTTTACCCACTACCCATATTTCTGTGGATCCCTTGATGCAGGCCTCTGAGATCTCTCATTTCTTCTTAGCTTAAGGTAAGATCAGTCCTAGATCGAGCAAGAGGAAAATTATACCGTCAGATTATTGAATCTCCACCCCACTTTTGAACCCTCTTTCCTTACACTCCCCGGTGCTAATGTGTCTCCTGTTAGTCTACTGCCCCTGCTGTGATAGTCCATTATGGGTTTTATGCTCTACAGTTGCTTCTCTCTTTCCCTTAGTTAAAGATCCAAGGGAGAGTCAATTAAGTGCATCTACTTTACCTTTCCGAGTATCAGTTTCTTCATCTGTAATAAAGAAATGCAGTAGAAGCCCTCTTATCCAACAAAGAGAGGACTATTTCTGGAAAATAATAGAAAAAATTGAGGAATCATTAAATAAATTAAACCGTATATTCATGGCTGTATAAAGATTTAATCTAATGCCAGGAGGGAGAGATAAATTAGGAGTTTGAGATTAACATATACACACTACTATATATGTAAAATAGGTAAACAACAAGGACCTACTGTATAGCATAGGAAACTATATTTAATATCTTGTAATAACCTATAATGGAAAAGAATCTGGAAAAGAATATATATACACATATGTATGTATATATATGTAAATCACTTTGCTGTACACCTGAAACTAACACAACATTGTAAATTAACTATACTTCAATTTTAAAAAGTGGTTATAAAAAGAGATTTAATCAAAGAAATAGCTATTTGTGGAGCATGTCTGTATTTTTTTGGAGAATTGCTACCAGGAATATCTTATCTTATTTTTTTTTTCAGTGTTTAGGGATGAAAAAGAAAATCCATTGATGATGATGAAATAATAGTACAATAATAATAATGATAACACCTGTAACAGTTAGTATGTGTCCTCACTTTTCGAAACATTTCATATATATTAATTTATTTAACCCTCACAAGATCTATATGAGATAGATAAGGTAGATATTATTTTAACTCCCATTCTGTCAGTAGAGAAACTGAGGTACTTAATAGGTTACATGACTTTTCTAAGATCATATAGCTTCTTAAAATTAATCAAAGTTTGCAACAATTTCCTTGGTTGCTTTGAGTACCAGAAGCTTAAAGCTAAATTTATGGGTTTTCTTTACAGCACTTGTAGTTGGTCTAAGCATTTTTTAAATGTAATGCCTTTCGTATCTTCCTTAATGAATTGATTTTGACTTCTTTTATTTTCAGTCTTTGAGTTTTTGTCACTTGTTTTATTGTATCAGTGTTTTCTGTTGGTAAATACCTCATTTCTCTTTGGGGAGTAGGCAGTGTATTAAACTTTTGATAGATAAAAGATTGACATAGTACCCTGGATTAACTAATAATCTACTGATATTAATTAATAAGTTAGCAAAGGATGTGTTCATTAGCTGCCTGAGATAGGTGAGCATGGCAGAGAATGGCTAATATAGGAAAGGTCTGGATGGTGGCTGAGCCCAGGTAGGAGATGAAAGCTTAAGACCTGGGTCTGGGGTGTAAAAGGCTAACGGGGAGAAGGGTGCTGTCTCCCATTCAAGGCAAACTTTGCCCACCTGCTCTTGGTTTGGAGTCACCTTCAACCTCTCGGCCTTTGTGCCTCCTGTTTCTGTTTGTGTCCCAGAAAGGTGTCCTCTTCTTCATTCCACTTCAGCCTGTATTTCACTCATCTCTACATTTAAATCATGAACACACAGAGGAGGGTTTGTGGTTACTTGAAAACAAAACAAAACCAAGTGCTTTTTCCTCCTCTTCACCCTCCTTTTCTGTAAAAATGGCTTCAAAATTTCAGCATTGAAATGGCCCTGAAAGTTTAGTTAAGATGCTATTTTTCAGTGCCAGGTTTGAAATAACCCAACCAGTAGCCTCTTTATATAAGGGAGGAAATAGCTTCTTTAGACATTTAGTAGAGAAATAGAGAGTAAAGAAAACTTCATAAATATACATTTGAAGGCTTTTAAAATAGTGACTGATTGGACTTCCCTGGTGGCGCAGTGGTTAAGAATCCGCCTGCCAACGCAGGGGACACTGGTTCGATCCCTGGTCTGAGAAGATCCCACATGCTGCGGAGCAACTAACCCTGTGCACCACAACTACTGAACCTGTGCTCTAGAGCCCGTGAGCCACAACTGCTGAGCCCACGTGCCACAACTACTGAAGCCCGCAGCCCTAGAGCCCGTGCTCCGCAACAAGAGAAGCCACCACAATGAGAACACACTGTGGTATAGGGAGGGTGGGAGGGAGACTCAAGGTATAGGGAGGAGATATGGGGATATATGTATATGTATAGCTGATTCACTTTGTTATAAAGCAGAAACTAACACACCATTGTAAAGTAATTATACTCCAATAAAGATGTTAAAAAAAAAGCATGCACACCGCAACGAAGAGTAGCCCCCACTCTCTGCAACTAGAGAAAGCCCACGTGTGGCAATGAAGACCCAACACAGTGAAAAATAAATAAATAAAATATAAATAAATTTATTTTAAAAAGTGACTGATTTATTGAGACAAACAGTAAGTTATTTCTTATCAGGAATGGAAAAAAACTGATTTATTTTATAAAAAGTCATTTTTAAAAGCCAGATATGGACTTCAGTATGAGAGATACTTTTTTCTTTCCTTTTCTTTTTTTTTCCACTTTCTCTGCTTGATAGAGCAGCTATCACTCAACAACAAATTGAAGCAAGTCAGGAAAACTACAGGATAATGAGGACTGATAGAAGTTGATTGGTCATGCAGTTAGCACAGGCGTGCATTCTCTCTCTGTCTTTGGAGGAGATCATTGACCAATTTTGATAACCTAGTTTGTAGATTACAGTAACTGCAATTTCTGAGAATTATTTTTGCACTCTCTGCCTTTACAGTATAGGAATACCTGTTTAGAAAAGGCTCCTGTTGCTCTGGAAGTAGAATTTGACATCAGTCAAGTTGGTGTTATGAACCCTGGTTGATTCATGAAGTCATCCACTACTTTGTCTTCCCTTTGATCGAAAGGCAGTGTGCATACTTTTCCAGATCACTTGAAAACAGAGAGGCTGCAATGGCGCTTGGCAATGACATTCATTATCATAAATTGATTGTATTTTAGTCTAGCCTTAGAAATACAAAGAAGTTTGTGTGCCATTTTTCCTTTACAGCAGAGCTCAAAATACATCTTCTCAGCAGTGCACTGAATGTCAGTATCAATTTCCATAGACTCAGAATGTAAAGTAGGAAAACCCAACGTCTGTGAGTGGGACTGGGGAATTGGTGTGAAGGTAGCCACACAGTTGTTATTAAGTGACAGGTTACTAAGTAAGAAATCGGTCATAAAGAGAGGTTAATCTCATTAACAAAACTGCTTCAATTAAAATGTACTTTCCTACAGAAAATTCTGATTCAGTAGACATGGTGTTGCATTCGTATTTTTTAATAAAGTCTCCAGGTGATCCTTGTGCCCCCAGATTTTGAATATCATTGTTCTAGAATGTTATAGCTTATACTCTGTGTTCTTAGGCTTTAGCAGTTACCACGGAACACAGATCTGTGTGCTTACAACTAACATGTCAGTTACGGTTTTTGTTTGTTTGTCTTTAAACATAGGAACTGGTTCTGAGGTATGGAATGGCTTATCAGAAAGCTTCTTTCAAACTGTTTTTGAGAGTTTTCCACAAAGAAAACCTGAGACTGGCTAGGTGGAGATGATGAACAGAAAGGCTCGTTGGTCTGTGGCTCTTCTCTGGGGCCCCTGACCCTTAGTAGGCATGCAATAAACATTTGTTGATTAAATAAAAGAAGATGGTAATAAAATATGAATTCTTTTGAGCTGGAACATCTCATGTTAATAACCTCTGTTTTTACCTTATAACATGCTTAGTTTACAAGGATACCTGTGTGTGTAAACACACACAAACACAAATGGATGTGTATATCATGCACAATTAAATTAAAATTAATATTATTGCTGGGAACACCTTGATATATTCATTGATAATATTTTAGCGCTGAAGGGTATGTCCTGCTTGGGTTCCATGAACTTTCAGCTGCTCTACCTCATGTGATTTTTGGTTACTTGCCAATGAGCAGTCCATAATAGGGGTGGTGTGTCAGATTTGTATAACCAGAGTGGAAGGTGATGGGGTGTGTGTTCGTGGCCTTTCTCTTTCAATCATGCTGCCCTTGGAAGACTTCTCAGGGGCCCCATCAGTCTGTTTTGCAGGAGCAGGCCACCCGAGTCTCCTTCCCCTTATCTTTATTTCAACAAGACTCGGTATCAAATGAAAATGTTTGCTTTATTTAAATCGGGAATTCAGTGGATATTGTTAATCAGTGATTGAGTCTGTAGAGTTATAATAGGTGTTTATTTCTTTGATGGGGATATTATTTTATCTCAGCAAGTTCAATCAATTACCAGATTTTTTACATACTTACATATTTCTGTCACAGCACCAAAAAACCACAATTTTTATAAGTGTGTGTGTGGTTTTTTTTAAATCAGATTAGGCAGTTAAGATGCATTGATATTTTGATTAGGAATAGACTAGTCTGGATTTAGCCTTGCCACTTAATTACATGGCTTCCCCTTTTAAACAGTAGCTTTAATAGTTTATTGCAGGGATTGACAAGTTGTGGCCCATGGTCTACCAGTTGCTGCCTGTTCTTGTAAATAAAGTTTTATTGGGACACAGCCACTCTCATTTGGTTTAAGTGTATGTGTATGGTATGCATCCAACAGCAGTATTGAGTAGTTGTGAGAGAGACCATCTGGCCCACAAAGCCTGAAATATTTACTCTCTGGTCCTTCATAGAAAAAAAGTTGCTGACCCCCGGTCTATAAATAACAATTTAGTTTGGTGCCCTTGGCTCCTTATTTTAAAAATGCAAACTTCTAGTGAGCTTTTGATGTTTCAGGGATACTTTATAGTCTACACATAGCAAGAATGTAACTTACATTTTTCAAGGAATAATTATTCAATATAAAAGATTCACCTGGAAATCCATAGCAATTTCACATCAAGCAGAGGCCATATCTGAAAATTATACAAAGTATTTATTTTTTAATCTCATAACTTTAGAAAATGTCCTCTTTGGGGGTGGTTAATAGTATAAATTAGATTGAATTAATTAAGATATAACATTTTTGACTATATTAACGTTGTTTCTTTAGTTGTCTCTGAGACAGAACTTTTACTAAAAGAGCTGGAGCAAATGCTAGAGCAAGTGCGGGAGCCCACAGCCGCCCCTGACGAGTCTGAAGGGGAGCGCAGAGAGGAGACAGATACAGGAGAAAAGGTAGGGTCCATAGTGACCGTCAGGCCTAAACATCAACTCCATACTCCTTAAACAGCAGAAATTGTTCTTGGATCTTCATTTTCACTATATGGGAAATGCTTTTCACTTCTGAAACTTGAGCCCTTGATTATCATGAGGTGAATAATGAACTAGTAGTAGCCTGTTGAGAAATCAAGATGCATCTGTCAGTCTTTGAAAAAAGTATATTTGAGCCAAGGAGCTCTTTTATTTTAGATATTTAAGGCTGGAATGAAGAGAGATGGAGGGGCTCACTGTCATCGAGGGGGTGCCGATCTTTACAGTCAGGAGAAGGGCCAGGACAAGAGCAGCTCAGGAAACCTGCTCTGCCTGGTTCGTGCACAGGGTTGACCTCCATGGGGACAAACCTCATTAGTAACATCCTGGAGGTGGGGTTTTTCACTGGAATCTATTTCACCATTCTTAACTAAATTGTCTTTTTCTTTTGGTCAGCTATATTGGGCTGAGAAAGGCCATGTGTGCTTACTGTATTCAATATTTATATATGAAAACAGAAATTTTGAGTTGGTTGACACTGCTCAGCACATCAGCTCCATGTCTGTTCAAATAAAATGAGGTACAAGCCCAGCTCATTAACACAGAGCAGCAGTGTGGCAGGTGTGAGAAAAATAAGTCATGGGGCAGACACGTCCACAAGGTGGTACAGCTGTTCCCTATGTAGTTAGGAAGAAAAACAGCAGTGGGGAGCCCTGGAACCTTAAGGTTTCATTCCTTCTCTCATTCCCTTGTTTGGGTATACAGTGTGCCTGGAGTCAGGAGGGCAGTGGATAGGAGACAGGCTCAGGATACAGTGCCTACATGCCCATCCTGGTCCTGCCAGTGAGGACTTGAGGGACTTGGCAAGGTTGCCTAGCCAAGGGTGAAACAAGGCAAACCAGGAAAAGTGCTTTGCAGAGTAATTGACACCTAAGGTTGGCTGTTATTACAGATGAGAATTGTCAGTGGCAGCCGCTGGAGAGAGTAAGAGCTAAGAATTTGTCGCTTTGTCTCTTTTCCCATATTTTCACTTGGCGGAACTACCCATCTGCGCGTCTGTCTGTTCTGAGATGCAGAAAAGGTGGATTTGTAAGTGGACAAGATTGTTTACCCACTTTGGCTGATTTCAGTCAGAACTTCAATAAGAATAAAGATGATTCTTAAATACCTCCTTGACTGAGTTAGAAATGAAGAAAATATACAGAATTTACAGTTGAGATCAAAATGTCAAGGAAAATAAAATTAATGATAAAAACACTTGCTGAGCTGAAAAACATAATTGTTTTCTTGGTCAGCGATACCAACTTGTACTTGAATTTCCGTGGGTTGTGAATGCCATTTTTCCAATTAGAGTTCCTTTGAAAACAAAAAACAAAAACAAACAAAAAACTTGTTGTCCCTATATAGATCCTACCCTTTGTAGAACAAGAGCTATAGATTGGTGATATATATGTTGTATGCATGTAGTTAATATACAAATTATTCTTTTCTAGCAAATGTGTGTTTTGTTTGAGCACCATATGGATTTTTGCAGTGGTTTTTTTTTCAGTCTTAGCAGTTTGTCTTTTCAAAAATACAGCCAGGTTGATTTTTATAGAAATGTCCTGGAGCTTTTACAGCCACAGAATTGGCTTCTATTTTGCCATTATAACTAGTAACTTCATACCACAGAAAATTACTTCTGATTTTTATTTCTTAAGGTAAAATACATAGTTTTTATACATCACCAGCCAGGAGCTTGCTCTTTGTTTTAGATCCTTGTAATATTTTATGCTTTCAAAGTCATTTAGAAATTATAAAAATTAACCATTTTAACTTGCTGGTAGGCAGGTGAGTGCCGCCTGCTGACTGGTTCATAAGCTTCTCTCCACACTGAGCTTTACAAGTCTGGAATTCATGCCAGGTTCAGGGTACTTAGGGGTTTGTTCACTTTTAAATAAGGAGAATAGCAATGAGACCAGCTGTCAAAGCTGGAGCAATTTACAGCTTAAAAATAAAGAAATGATCACCTAAGGGATTTCTTTTTTTTGTTTTGTTAGTAGGAAAAATTAATATGGGGCTTCCCTGGTGGTGCAGTGGTTGAGAGTCCACCTGCCGATGCAGGCAGGTTCGTGCCCCGGTCCGGGAAGATCCCACATGCCACGGAGCGGCTGGGCCCGTGAGCCATGGCCGCTGAGCCTGCGTGTCACGCCGGAGCCTGTGCTCCGCAACAGGAGAGGCCACGACAGTGAGAGGCCCGCGTACCGCAAAAACAAACAAAAATTAATATGGCTTCCAAAGGTAATACCACTTAACACTGAAGATGTGTTTTGTTTTTAGGAGAAAGTGGCCTTTACAGGCTAACACATCAAAAGGAGCCATCTGATAATTTTAAAGTTCTGAGCATGTTTATTCTCTGGGCACATAGTGTTTGAGCTATTTTCAAAGTTGTAAATTTGATGATGTTTTCATCATTCATTTCATGTATGAGGTTTCAGGTTGGTTACTCTCAAGCATTTATACCAATGAATTGAGAGTAGCAACATGAACAAAAAGCATACACACATGGATAATCAAAATCCATTTCTATTTGTCATTGAAATACTTTATGAGATTATTTTCCTCAGTAGAGTCACCTTTCTAATTAATTATGTTCTTAGCTAATATTAACACTAGTTGACATGCCCTGACGTGAAAAAGAATGGGAAGGAATTAATTTCAGATTATTAAAAGAATCCACCTGAATAATTCACAAATTAGATAGTCCATATACAGATAAGACAGAGTTTACTGAATAATAATTATTTTAATAATTATTGTAATAAAAGGTACATTTTTGATACATGAAAGCACTTGTCTAAACTGCATGTCTTTTTTTAAAATTTATTAATTTTTGGCTGCTTCAGGGCTTCGTTGCTGCATGTGGGCTTTCTCTGGTTGCAGCGAGCTCTTTGTTGCAGTGCGCAGGCTTCTCATTGAGGTGGCTTCTCTTGTTGCGGAGCACAGGCCCTAGGTGTGTGGGCTTCAGTTGTTGTGGCACGCGGGCTCAGTAGTTGTGGCTCATGGGCTCTAGAGTGCAGGCTCAGTAGTTGTGGCACATGGGCTCAGTTGCCCTGCGGCATGTGGGATCTTCCCAGAGCAGGGCTCGAACCTGTGTCCCCTGCATTGGCAGACGGATTCTTAACCACCACACCACCAGGGAAGTCCCATAAACTGCATGTATTTTTTTTCTTACATTGTGTGGGAAGTTACCTCTGCCTTTAATGAACCTTGAAGTTGTAAATCTCGCGCGTGTGTGTGTGTGTGTGTGTGTGTGTTTGCATTGTTTTTGCCTGTGTTCTTTCCCACTAAGCTAGCACACACTCTAACTGTTCGTAAGGAATGCAGATGCTTATGAGAAAATGAGAACAGAAAAGTGTGACTAAAACAGTTTTAACTTGTATTCCCCATAATAATCATTTTTTAAATAAACAAATATAGAAAACTCTCAGAAGTTTTATTTTAATGACAACATTTTTCCAAAGCATAAAATTAAAACTAACTAAAAATGTGTGATGTTGGAGAATAGAGACAGGACTAAATACTATGTTATTTTTACACTCACACACTTACTGTACGTTATACTTTATGTGGGGATCATTATTAGACCACCAGCAAATGGAACACCTTCTTAAGGAGTTATTGACAACTTTATGTTTTGTTCAAATAATTAAGCCTGGTCTTCAAGTAAATTTGATGACTTGTATGGTTATTTTTACAGTTACTGAAATGTGGCCCTGAAGCTCCTGTTGGCAGCTTGCTTGAGAACCACTGTGAAGAGGACTATCTTGTAATTGATGGGCTAAGATTAAAAGCTGGAGAATGTATTGAATATATAACTAACAGGTTTAAAGAAATAGATGCGTTGATGTCTGCATTTTAGGGCATTACAAATATTTTCAAAAGTTAATTATAAAAACATTTACATCTTTACATTTTCCCAAAGTCAAAACTTAAAAATGTTTAGTGAAATAGGTATACATTATACCAAAGTTGTTATTTCTAATAACTTTCTACTTTGTGTTTTGAGAATATCCATTGTTTTGAGAGTCAATCAAATGGTAATTAAGTTAGTGTTATAAATTTAGAATCTGAGAAACCCTGATATTTGTATTTATAGGTTTTTTTTCTTGTTTGCCTTAATTTTAAAATGGCTTATGAAACCTACTTCACAAATACATGCTTTTCAATGATTATTTAGGCCCTTTGTTCAAATGTGGCTAACTGTTAAAATGACTGCCAATGCTATTATAATTCTTACAGATATTTCAAATCTAATATACTTAGAGAATGTGAATTTGTAGTAGAAAGAAGCTACTGTAAAATAAAAGGAAATAATAAAAAAATGGTTGTGTAATAGAGTTGGAGCTTTTCTTAAAAAACAAAAATGTCAATTGCCTTATATTATACTGGAAACAATCTTTTCAGCTACAGTTCCCTAACTGACTGACAAAGTCTATGGAGGGTCTTTGGAAGATCAGAATCCTGGACCCTTTTCCACTGAATCAGTATCTCTGGAGGTGAGGATGGGAAAATGTAATTTAAAATATATAGAGGTAAGTTAAACGTATTCACTATAGAAAAATCTAAAGAATATACAAAAGTAAAAGGTACATCCTGCAGTACCACTTCCTTAGCATCCCCCCTGGAGCCCCATTCCTTAGGGGTCCCCATGAATGGTTTCGGTGAATGTCCTTCTCACTTATGTTCTGTACTCATCAACTTGTGTGTCTGCACATCCATCTCCAGTTCTAGCTCTGGCTCCCTCTCTATACCTCCCTCTCCCTGGGGGCAGGGGTAGGGGAAAGGGCATTCCACGCACATAAAAACAAAAACCAAAGCTTAAGCAGAGAAGAAAAGAGAGCATCTGGGCCCTGGTGTTGGTTGAAGTAGCTGAAGTGGAGTGTGATGGGGGAAGGTTGAGCCACAGCAGTTGAGGAGGCTGTGTACCCAGGCTAAGCAACCTGGGGAAGAGGTTCAAACATCTGAGGAAACTCACAGCAGTGCAGTGTGGGTGAGTGAGCAGGAGGGACCGTGGAGTCAAGAGCATCAGCGGACAGGCTACTTGGTTATTTGGTTGTGAGATCATGGGGGCCTGTATTATGGTGGTGCCTTGATGGAGAGAAGCAGGTAGAGTCAGGCTCAATTAACATGAGTGGATGATTAGGACTTGGAGATTGGATATAGGCATGGGACCAGGTTTCTGGTGTTCACAGTGCTGTTCACTGAGGTAGGAACACATGCATATTAGAAATGTAGGACACATGTCAACTTTGGGCCAAACTGTGTAAGTTCAGCTAAGAGTCTAGGCTGTTCGTGCTTTAACAAAATCTATGTTTCAATACCACACTATGAACCAGAGTAACTAGGAACAGTCTCTCCATACATCCTATTTCAATTCTAAGTGGTTTAAAACAGTGAAGGCTAAGGCTTCCTTTTTCTTCCAGCTGAATTTACTCCAGAGTATTTTAGAAAAACTCTTTCACTTTTCCTTAGTAGTGTGATTTTATATTCACAGCCTACTAAATATCTCAAGAAGTAATTGATCCTATTGTGTGTTACTCCTTAGAATCAACTATAAAAATGACTTCAACTGTATTTGCAAGACTTTATCCACAATTCAGGTGTTTAATCTGAACCCCAACTAGTAGGTCGGTTAGATCACTTATAGCTAATTCGTCTTGGTGGAGCAGCCCGTGCTCATCAAAGTGAGAGTCCGTACGTAAGATGCTGAAATTTCCAGACTGAATTCGACTCTGCAGTGGTCGAAGTGATAGAGTCTGGAATGTCCACTGGAGTCTTTGTGAGCTTGAGCAGCTCAAAATGATGCTGCGAACAAACATTTGAGTTGGCTCTTCGGCAGAGGAAACTGCAGTCTCCTTCCAAGAGGCTGGGGGAGCCTCTTCATGTGAAGATACAGGCTTTCAAATTTCCAGATGGGATGTGCCCAGGAAGAGGATGAAGGTGCAGTCAACTAACATCTCTGTCCTCAGGGCTGAGAATCACGCCTGGCTGAAGACCCTCCCCGCAGGTAACATCCCATGTGGAAACAGAATGCCTGCCTTCAGATCCTGGTGCTGCCATCTACTAGCTGGGAGACCCGAGACAAGTTATTGAACTTCTCTGAGCCTAGGCTTCTTTCCATCTGTAGAGTGGAAGTTACTGTGAAAGGAAACATAATCTACATAAAGTGTGTGTAACAGTCGGAACACATGGAAAAGATGCAAGTTATGACTATGAATGTCATTGGCTCAGAGCCTTTCCCCTCTGACTGCCCCTGCCATGCTCCTCTGGGTCCTAATAGACTAACATCTTCCTTTCAGCACAACCACAGGTGACACCTGCTCCTGCGGGTCTGGGACCAAGGATCTGATTAGCTGCCTTCTAGGGCAGGCCTAGAGGTGAGCAGTACCCTACGTTTATAGCCAGAGCGTCTAGTTGTGCCCCAAGGAAAACAGTGTAAGGAAATTGCATCTGCCTTCCAAGGGAAGTTAAACTCTATGTACACTAGTTACACCAGGTTTGATATGTGAGGTGTAAGGCAATATGTCAGGGCCTCCTGCCCAAGCATTTGGATTCGAGTAAGAGCCCCTCTTTGTCCAGTTTGAGGAGGCTGCCTGATCCTTTTTGGAATGATTTGGGCCAAGTCATCCCAGTCTACAGCCTCCATGAACTTAGGGAGGGTCAGCACCCATTGGAAGCTGGGTCCCCAGTTAGACCTGCAGACCCTGGAGAGTTGAACACTGAAGCCAGCTCTGTTACCCTATATTCTAGGAAGACCTGGTCCATTTGCCCCATGCTAGAAGCCTAATTCATTCAGGGATTTCCATTGGTAAGAGGCTTAGCTCTATCTTTACTGGAGACAAACTGTGTACATTGAATGGATTAGTCTCTTTTTGCCTCCAGTGGGACAAAGTCTTGCAAGAGTCTGTAATGTCTATAGCCTTGGCCTTACTGGCTCTGCAGTGGAGGCCAATGGGCCACAGAGAGTTAACCCATCTACTATAGACCTAGGCGCTGTCATAAACTTTGCAGATCGGTCTAGAGTCTTTGTGGGAAAAAATGGTGGTTTGCTCGTACGGACACCGGCGGGGTAAGTGGCGGGGGCGGGGTAAGTGGCGGGGGGGGAGGGGTGGTGGTGGTGGTGGGATGAACTGGGAGCTTGGGATTGACATATATACACTAATATGTATAAAATGGATAACTAGTAACCTGTTATATAAAAAAATATACAAAAAAAATGGTGGTTTGCTCTTTGTAGAAGAACCTTGCATTCATGTATCTGAGGTGACCTGTGTATTGCTTTAGGTCAGGGGTCCCCCAACCCCCGGGCCATGGACTGGTACCCGTTAGGACTGGGCCGCACAGCAGGAGGTGAGCGGCAGGTGATCTAGCGAAGCTTATCTGTATTTACAGCTGCTCCCCATAGCTTGCATTACCGCCTGAGCTCTGCCTCCTGTCAGCATTATGGTGAGTTGCCTAATTATTTCATTATATATTATAATGTAATAATAAGAGAAAGTGCACAATAAATGTAATGCGCTTGAATCATCCTGAAACCATGCCCCTCCCCGGGTCCATGGAAAAATTATCTTCCACGAGCCCGGTCCCTGGTGCCAAAAAGGTTGGGGACTGCTGCTTTAAGTGGAACCAGATCATTCTGCCATCTACTGTCTCTACCAAATAGCTGGTAATCTATGACTCCACCATATTGGGGCTGACAAATGGTAGAGTTCTGTTCCAGGTACTTCCAGACCAGTAGAATTTGCTGTGGCCCTTCCAAAGGCTGAAGGTAAGATTTTGAAAATTTTTGAAATAATCGAGTCCTATTCTATCATTTTTCTCTCTATTGGGTTCCAACAGGAGACATAGTACAATTTAAAAATTCTAATATTTCTTTAGGGCTGAACCAGTTCTTGATACCTCTCAGTAGAGTTCTAGAAGAGTTGGTTAGTACAGATAAATTTGGTCTTAAGGTCGAAGTGGGACATTCTCTGTGAACAAATCTAAATATTAGGATTTTTCCATCCACTGATTTTGTTGCATGGTAAAATCACTCAAGTGAGCAACATAATCAAAGGAAAGGGCAGACAGAGAAAATTTTTGAAAGAATGAGTTGTTTGCTTTTAAATGCATATAATAAGTTACTACAAGGAAGAGATGCGCTCAAACCAGAAACCAAACAAAAGAACAGTTTGCAAGCAGCCCAGAAGTTGCTACTTAGAAAATAAAACTGTTATCTTCAGCCAGTCTAGGCAGGAAAAGATTCTTAAATTAAGATACAGCCTGGGGACAAAGATTAAGTCCAGAGAATGGTTGTTGAATCATATAGCAGGAAAGACAAAGACCAAATTCAGGTGACTTGCAAGAAAACATGGCTTCAGGGCAAAGACCCCAGTCAGGGGTGTGGCTGTAACACTGCAAAATATGACAAAATGACTTTTTGTAGCTCTTTCAGCTGGACAGAGGCATGGGTCCACAGCCACTGGATGTGCCCAAAGTGCTAGTTATTCAATCTGGAGAGAAACGTGTCTTGAAAAAAATTGTAATTTTGACACATGGAATGAACTGCAATCAAATCCATAGAAAGCCCACTAAGTTGTAGAGTGATATTACCAAAGTCCTACCAGCCTGAACTAAAGAGACTGAAACATTTTTTGAGAGACTAAAAGAAACTTCTGAGTGTCCAATTTTCTTCAGGTGGGAAGCAGGCTGGGAAAACGTAGCCACCAATGAAAGGTATAATTTTCAGTGTCCTCTTCAGAAGCAATGAGGAACATGATGGCAAGGGTATCTCGGGACAGAGCCAGGAGCTGTAGAGAGCATGGACTGTGGGTCCCAACCCTTACCCCCTCCCCCAACCACTCTTCCCTTTCCCATGGGAACAGAACCAAGATCCAATCAAGAAACACTTCCTATAATGGCCTATATGGGAAAAGAATCTTAAAAAAAGTGGATATATGTATAACTGGTTCATTTTGTTGTATACCTGAAACTAACAGCATTATAAATCAACTGTACTCCAATAAATTTTTTTAAAAGAATTAAAAATATATATATATTAAATTTTTTTAAAAAGAGAGAAAGAAACACTTCCCACTCACATGGCAGGGGAACTCCTAATTTGCCTAGAGGGACTTCAGATTTGCTGAAGATCAAGTTTCCTTGTTTTGAATAGGGGTGCCTATTGTGATTATCCTGTCTCTGTTACAATGTTGCTTGTTGTGTGGGTGTGGGAGGGGGTGGTCCAGTAGCTTGTGCTTTTAGTTCCCAGGTTCATTTCACATCTGGACCATATGTAATCATGGTGTCCTAAATGTTTCCTGATGCCACAATTGGGTGAGACTTCTGGATGCCCTTTGATGGAGGTAGGGATGTTTTTCGTACTGGAGGGATATAATAATGTAGCCATGGAGGTGGGCAGAGTTAATTGGATTACTGGCCCAGTTAGTTCTTTGAGTCTCCTGCATAATTACCAGGGCCCTGTCATGGGCAGTGTCCTTCTCCGCTTGTGACATTGGGCTTGGCCTTTTGCTTTGCTCCATGAAATAGGGCTGAAGTGATAGTGCTAATTTTTAGTCAAGGCTTTACAAGGCTTGGCATGTTTCTTCTTTTCCTCTTGTGCCTCTGCCATCACCTTGAGAGGAATGTGCCCCCACAAGCCCTCTGGGAGAGGGAGAGACCAAGACCATGGCAAGGACTCAGACGTGTAGACCTGCAGAGTGAAGCAGAGCTGCCCCAGGTGACCTCTAGAGCCATAGGATAAAGGAGTGTTGCTTTTAGCCACTCGATTTTGGGGTCATTTATACGGCATTACTGTGGCCCTAGTTAACCGACACACTTGGCTTCTTGGTCCCAGCAACAATCTGACAGACCAGCTGTGGTGTCAGCTTCCCAGCTGTACCTGCAACATTTTCTCCTTGGGCTGCAACTACTGTCACAATAGTCCTGCCTCCTGGGTGGACCCAGAGTGCTAGCCTGAGGCCTTCTGCCTGGACCTTCCCAGCTTTGCCTGGATCTGGCCCAGACTGGGCCCTCAGACTGGCTCAGCCCACCCCTGCACTGCCCACAGTGGTAAGTTTTATTGGAAACTTGATTGCTTTATCAAGGAGGCAGCATATGTGTAGATATTACAAATAAATAGTATACCAACACCACCAGCGTATCACTAAGGGCTTGTAAGAGTGAGTCACTTGTTCCTTGTAAGTAGTTTTAGACACTACAGTAATCACATAGAGTGGAGATATGCCCATGATGGTGGAACGTCTCATTTGACAAAGAAAAGTAGGCATGTTTTTCCCTCCCCCTTGTGTTGCCTGTGTCTTCCTTAGCATTTTGGTATTGTGTCGTAGGATTGTGAGTTGCAAAATCTAGGTTTGGGTCCAGATTTTAACTATTAACTTGTCTAAGTCATATGACCAGTAAATGGAAGGGCCAGAATTTGAGTACATTTCTGTTTGGTTCCAGATCCCATGCCCTTAATTCTTGTCTATATTGTTTAATAACCTGGTTACTAGCTGGGTGGTAGAATGCTCATCTGGTTTCCTCTTATGTAAAATGGGGGTGGAACTTTCTAAAGCAAAGCATTGTGAGGAAAAAATGAGAAATTTTATTTGAAAGTGCTTTGTAAATCAACTTTATCTTCTATTCTTTTAGAAGGAAATCAAGTATGTGTTTAAGGACATTGCAGTTATAGTTATTGAGATTAAATGTAATTATGCATTTGACATGATCACTTGTCTTAGTTTTGTATTACTCCATCTGCTAGTCATCAATATCAGATTTCCTTTTTTCTCTTTTTTAAATTAATCTTTGGAAATCATCGCTAGCAGCATCACCATTTTCTCTCTAATGGGTATGTGAAGAGCAACGTCTGTCTTCTAAGGGACATCTCACTGTTGAACTCTAGCTGTGGGTTTAAATCACCTTGCCTTCCTCACAGACTTTCAGTTAAAGGCAGTGGAGGGGGAGGGTCTTAATACTGATGGGCAGTGTCAGGATTCTTTGTCTCTTTAGATGCATTCCAGTAAATGTGTGAATGCCTTTCACAGGGAGCCCATGTGTGTTTAAGCACACCCTCAACCAGCAAGGTGGAATTTGGACCATGGCTCCAAAGACCTTTTGAAAGCCAGGAAGCTGACCAAAATATTTGATCAGAATTAGTCTGTTTTAGCAGTGACACTTGCTTATTATGACAGACAATTAAATTGCATACATTTAAATTTTTTAAAATAACCCTCTTGCAATTTGCAGAGGGAAAGAAGCTGGCAGGAGAGAAATGTGTGTGGCTATACCCCTCTCTTCTGGAATTTTCTATCTAGTGATGGAGCAACAGAAAAATATAGGGGGTCCTCCAAGCAGAAAGTACATTTGAAAACTGAATGTCTCAAAGCAGAGGGAGTTCTCTTTCCAGATAGCTACAAAGTCCCTTCATACAATTCCTTCCCTCTTAGGTGTCCCCTGCCAGGGGTGAGATGCCATGCCTCACAGACTTTGAGGTCAACAGACAGCTTTAGACCTGGGCTGTCAATAGCTATTCAACAGCTATTCAGCTATCCATTTGGAGGGGGTTAAGCAAAAACTAGGACTCCCCTCTTAAATCCCTTTTTTTGTTCCTCTTGAATTGCAGAGAAGGCCAATGACAGCAACACCTGATGTTTAAACCCCACTAGGTCTTGACGTGAGGGGACTCAATGCTTCCACCACACAATTGGCTCAGACTCTAGGTGCTCCCATGACCACCGTTTCCCCTCTCCCCTTCCTGCTGAGCTGTCTGCCTGCAGCCCATTGCCCCTGTTCCTCTACAACCACCACAACCTCACCTACTGCTGTGGTTGAAACTAAAATGTGGGAGGCATAGGAGGGGAGGTTGGCAGGGGACCTGCATCTTGGATGGTGGTTCTAAGTGAACCAGCAAGCTCTTGGAGCCCCTTCATCAGAGGGGGAAAGGCTATGCTTCTTCATGGTGAAGGCTGCCCACAGCCCTTCTGCCCACCTCTCCTGTGGTCTCCCGGGCCTGTCTCAGGAGCAGCTGCCGTCCGGCAGTGCCAGAGCTGGAGGTCACCTGATCTATGCAAGCCTGACTTCTTTCCGGCAAAGGAGGTCTAAGGTGTGAATGCACAGCAATGCATGACAGTGCGGATTATTTGGAAACTGGGCTCCAGTTTTATGAGGTAGAATGTGTTAAGGTGGAGATTTGAAAGCCAAGGAGAGTGCGATTAATTCTGCCTGCAGGAACAGCCTCAAAGAGAGGTTTCATTCGTTCCTTCATTCAGTGTGATGGGCACTGGTAATATTATAGTGAACATGTGACCTCCACACCCACTGGTACTGGTGCTCTGGGCAAGTTGCTTCAGCCTCTTCATGCCTCACTTTCCTTATCTGAAAACTAGGATACGTGGTGATGATAATAATAATAGTAATGATGCTAATCTCCTAGAGTTGTAGAACAGGATAAAATGAGCTAAGACAGGCAAAGCACCTAACAAAGTGCCTGGCTTGTTGCATATTATGTGATGATCGTTTTTAATATTTTTTTAAATTTATTCATAATATTTTTTTTGGCTGTGTTGGGTCTTCATTGCTGCACACAGGCTTTTTCTAGTTGCGGCGAGCAGGGGCTACTCTTCGTTGCAGTGCGCAGGCTTATTGTGGTGGCTTCTCATTGCAGAGCACGGGCTCTAGGCGCGTGGGCTTCAGTAGTTGTGGCACACAAACTCAGTTGTTGTGGCACATGGGCTTCAGTAGTTGTGGCTCATGGGCTCTAGAGTGCAGGCTCAGTAGTTGTGGTGCATGGGCTTAGTTGCTCCATGGCATGTGGGATCTTCCTGGACCAGGGCTCGAACCCATGTCCCCTGCATTGGCAGGTGGATTCTTAACCACTGCGCCACCAGGGAAGTCCCTTAATGATCGTTTTTACAGTCTAGTTGGGGAGCGAGTCCTAGGAAGCAAAGCCCAAACTGGAAGATAGAAGAGGAGGAGGCTGGAGGGGATGAGAGTCACAGGCTAAAAGAGCACAGAGGTGAGAAAAGCAGGAACAGCAGATACTTAACCTGGGTAAGCGGAGTGCAGGGGGTGGAGGGGAAGGATCTTGGGAGTTAGGGCTGGCCAGGCAGGCTGGGCTCTGCTCGAGGAAAGATTTGTCCGTCACACCAAAGGCAGCACTTCATTCCACAGGACAGCCGGGCTCGGCAACACCCCCAGCATCTCCAGGATGAACACATAAGGGTGCTGGGTGCTGGATGAGTTTGGGATGTCATACCATTCTGTGATCTTCAGGCACCGGTGGGAGGGAGGGACCAGTGGGCGGACATCACTGTGCCAGCCTGTGCCCCGTGTCTGAGCATCTCCATGCCCTGATGTTAGCTCAGATTGTCAGCTTCTAAAGTGAGCGCTTTGGGGCTGCCAGCAGGCGGCCTCGGACGGGAAGGTTTGGTGTCTCTGCGATGTCTTACTAAACTCTCGGCTGCCTGGGAATGATGCACCCCAGCTGCGGAATTTTCGATGGCAGTGGGTCTCTGGCTGTCAGAAAGGTTACAGGTAGATAAGTTCATTTGTCCTCCTTGAAAACGAAATATCATTTTCTTCTGTTCGAGTCAACTTAGAGACCTCATTACTTTAAGTTCATCCAGTTGTTGGAGCAGCCTTTTTGATTTCATGATGCTCTCAGCATCAGGTTGGGGAAGAGCTGATGCATTTTTAACTACCTTCAAGTTTAAAGCTCTTGAGTGCAGTGGCACGTGCATCCAGTCATTGGTGACTGTCTGAGAGCCGGGTCTGTGCCAGGAGGGTCCCCGATTGCAGTGTGTGTTCCAGGAGGGGGGCAGGGTGTGTCCTTGCACTTGGTGACCCACCCAGACCATGGCACAGTTCCTTGCACATGTTAGAACATCAGTTCCACTTTTATATTGATTTCAAACTTTCTTCCAGTCTAGCCTGTTCAGAAATGTCTTCTGGCAAGTTCTATACTACAACTTTGGTTTGAACCTGAGCTGGTTGTTGATTTTTCTTCCAACTCCCATTGTGCTCTACTGGTTGCCTGTGGCTACATGAATGCAGGGCAGCCAGCAAACACGAAATGCCAGCAGCAGACAACAAAGCATGTGATTGAGTTAGGGACCCTGCAAGGCTGGGGGGTGTGGCTACCTTCCTCTGGTCTCACGCCCTGGGCCAGTGGTTGGCAGGTCTGCCTGAGCAGGACTCTGCTGATCTTCTGGGCTCACTCAGGATCTGGGTACTGGCCTGCCCTTGGGGAGCTGGGGCAGTCTCAGGGGGAAAACGGGCAGCTCAGCTCAGCCTCACTCACCCATCACCTTTCATCTGCCAATGGACATGTCCTTGTGGACACAGCAGAGGGGCAAGGGTGAGAGTAAGTCCATCGTGCCAGTGCTTTCCAAGCCTCTGCCCGCACCATGCCTGCTCACATCCTGCTGGCCAAACAAGTCACGCAGCCTACCCCAGAGCCCAAGTCGTTGAGGGTAGGGATGAGCGTTTGATGTGATGCATCCACTAAGTGTGCTTGTGGAAAAAGAAGAGAAAATCTCGATAAAATGCAAATCGGGATTTCTCTGGCTGTCCAGTGGTTAGGGCTCCGCATTTCCACTGCCAAGGGCCCCTGGGCGGGAAACTAGATCCTGCAAGCTGAGCAGCATGACCAAAAAAAAAAGGAAAAAGAAAATGCAAATCACCTACAATCCTACCAACTACAGATAAATCATTGCTGACACTGTAAAAATCCTTCCAACCTCATTTCCAAGTAAATATGTACTCTTAAAAGCACATATGTAATATCGATCACACGATTGTTTCCATTGCTTTTTTATGTACTTAGATATTTATATCCACACAATGAAATACTCTCTTGATGAGCATTTAATTTGTTTCTGTTTTCACAAATATAAATCACTCTGCCATGAACATCCTTATCATTCCACCTTTGGGTCCATTCACATTTTTGTCCTTCCTAGAAGAGGAATTAGTAAGTCAGTGTGTCTGTACAGTTGTCAGGCTCTTACGTCTGTTCTTGGTTCCACCACAGGTATAGAGGGTCTATTTCTCTGCTGTGCTGGGTTTTTTTTTTTTTTCATGTTCTTAAATTTATTTTATTTTTTTTTGATCCTTCAATCCTATGACTGTTTGGGGTTTGGTTTCTGCTTGAATTTTATGTTACCTGTAACAGTGCATTGGGTTAATCTCTGTATTAGAGAATATTGACCAAATGACTGAGATGGTAGTTTTTCTCTAATTCCTTAGGGAGGAAAATTAACATTAACGTAGGCCATAAACTTGGGCCTGAAAGTGAGATAAGAATAATAAATCAGGCAATGGATAGGGAGAAGAGAAAATGTTAAAAGAATCAGTGGTCACTTAATTTAGATGCTAAATGTCCTTTTGGTCAATCACTGTTGTGATAAATACTAGTGGAGAGTCATTGGTCTTGAACATGTTTTGGTGGCCTGATAAATTAAAAACCCATAAAAATCAGTTGCATTCCCATTTGGGCATGGGAGGGGAAGTAGAGGTGCTTTAGAGAATAAGATGAGTTTCTACTGATTCCTTTTGCTAAGGTGGTCATGTGGCTTCCCTTCACATTTTGTAATCATGATTGGTGACATTTTTTCTTTTTCTTTATTTTTTTTTTTTGCGGTGCGCGGGCCTCTCACTGCTGTGGCCTCTCCTGTTGTGGAGCACAGGCTCCGGACGTGCAGGCTCAGCGGCCATGGCTCACGGGCCCAGCCGCTCTGCGGCATGTGGGATCTTTCCGGACTGGGGCACGAACCCTTGTCCCCTGCATCGGCAGGCGGACTCTCAACCACTGCGCCACCAGGGGAGCCCAGATTGGTGAATTTTTTGATGTTAGATTACTTAGCTAATTATTTCCAAAATCCACCTTTCTTCTATTAAATTGAAATTGCTTATACTGACAGCATGATGACAATTTTATTTTCCATTCACATAATGTGAATATGAAATGGAGCAGGACCATATGGTCCTTGCCCCCCATGTCCTCAGCCTGCCTTTTGTCTGTGGAAAAACTTTAGCCAAAGAATTAGTTTAATTAGAAAAGTGAGAAACTGCAGAAACAAAGGAAAACAGTCCAACAAGACTAAATAATAATAGTTTAGTCATGAAGCAAAGAGGAACCTTTAGTTCCTCTTCATGGGCTAGAGATAATATTCTGAGCCATATCCTGCGAGCTGTCTTATAGATACTGAAACCCCCACCAGGTGGAAGACATTAACTGCATGATGACCAGACTGTAGCCATGACATAAGCTGACACGATTCCAAGAACTGGCCTCAGAGAAATGGGAACAAACCAACCCTGGAACTGAAGATTAACTGTACTTAAAACAATCAAGATGACGGTGGTCAGACCATTGGTGGATGACCAATTTCAAGATGACTGTCAGAGCTGACTGTACTGTTTCTGCATGTAGTCCCCTCCCTCCGCCTATAAAAGCTCTTGCCCACTGATTGTCAGTGTGGGGAGTGGCCTTTGGACATGCTTCTGCCCCCCCGACCCCACCCTTGTTG
The DNA here is from genome assembly GCF_025265405.1 of Mesoplodon densirostris. Taxonomy (NCBI): domain Eukaryota; kingdom Metazoa; phylum Chordata; class Mammalia; order Artiodactyla; family Ziphiidae; genus Mesoplodon; species Mesoplodon densirostris. The sequence goes on from NC_082670.1 coordinate 53,737,470, forward strand.
CCAGCATCCGAAATAAAGCAAATTTTCCTTTCTACCAACTTCAGCTCTTTCTTTGCTTTTGAGCAGTGAGCAGCCAGACCCCACTTTCGGTAACAGATATTTTGTGTATTTGTAATTTCTGGTTTTAGTGTCCAGAGAAAAACTGGCTTTGGATGATGGTCCTTGCCCCACTGCACAAAGTATTACATTCACTCAAAACCATTATGGCTCCAAAGTTTGGACCTTATACACCCTGGACTGTGAGTTCCCCCTTCCCAGGATCTGAGCTTTATTCATAACCCTGGACCTAGCACAGCAAGCAGTGGCTTAATAAATACTATGTATAAATATTTATTTAATGAATAATTATTTAATAAATATTTACTGAATAAATAAATGAATGGGGTTTATGTTATGAAAATATCTGGAACCTTTGTGCAGATGAGGTTTAAATTTGCCATCTAACTAAGCCTTTCCAACTATGTAAGTCCAAGTTCTCAAAACAGATTGAATCTAGAATGTTTTCACAGTATAGCACTTAATTATACGTGGACACATATGCTTCGTTATTTATTCCATGTGTGTGATAGGCAGTCTCCAAGGTCATTCTCACCTCCTGGTATTCACACTCTTGCAGATTAGGGCTCACCTGTATGACCATAACGGAGTTACAAACGTGGCAGAGGGCGACCTCCAAGGCAGGTCAGAAGAGACATTGAGGATTTCACTTGGCTGTCTTCTGGGTCACTCATCTGGAAGAATCCCGCTGCAGGTCATGAGGACACTCAAGCAGCCTTCTGGAGAGGTCCATGTGGTGAGCAACTGAAGCCTGCCACCAAAAACCAGCTCTAACTTGACAGCATGTGGCTGAGCTCGCTTGGAAGTGGCCCTTCAGCCCCAGGCAACCTTCAGGTGACCAGCTCCGGCCGATGTCTTGGCTGTGACCCCAGGAGACACCCTGAGCCAGGACCACCCAGTCAAGCCACTCCTAGATTCTGATCCACAGAAACTGTGTGTTATAATAAACATTTATTGTTTTAAGCTACTGGTGTTTGGGGTAATTTGTTCCACAGTAGTAGATAGCTAAAAAAATATGTGACAGGCTTGTCTCACCAAATAGATTATAAGCATCTTGAAGAAAAGGACCATGTCTTTCATTTGTCACAGTGACTTGCATGGTATTGAGATGATATTAGTCAAGGAAAATGATGTTAATGCTTCACAATTACCTTCTAGTCAAGTCAACAAATATTTATTTGATGCCCTTCAGACACCCTTCTAGGAGCGAAGAAAAGCAGTAAACAAAAAGGAATAAATTCTAGTGGATAAAATATATAGTAATAAAACTAAAGTTATGGACCAGGCCAATGAAGATAGGAAGCTAAGAAGAAAATAAAACGAAGATGAAGGATGCTATTTTGTATATTTGACTTAGGGTGTCAGGAAAGCTTTCTCCATAGACATTTGGGCCGAAGGCCATGCGTGCATCTGGGAAACACCAGCCCAGGCAGAGGGAACCACAAGTTCAAAGGCCATCGAAGTAGAAAGTGGGGTGTGGCCAGTGTGGCTGAGGCTGCAGTTACTGTTGCAGATTTCACTAGTCAGTTGCTTGAGTGTCTCACAGGTCCAACTTCACAGTTAAATCTCTCTCTTGGGAGCTTGGACCCCTCTTCCCTTGTTTCCTGAACTTGTACAGGGCACTGGATATTGGTCTACTTTACACAGACCTGCTTATGTAAATAAATCACTATGTAAACAGATAAACATGGCTAATGAGTCAAAATAGGTTAATATTTTTAGCCAGAATGAAAAATTAGAAAATTCATAGATTGCAGTCTGCCTTACATTACGTCTGCTACTCGAAACTTTCTGACTTCATTAAAGCCATCAGTGCCCTCCAATAAATTATATAGATAGTAACACAAATATGTCTGAATGTTTCTGACCCAGCAAAAAGTAATCTGTTCAATCAATATAAGTTTATCAAGACATAAGGTCGCAAATCGACATGTAATTAGCTCTCCCAACAGAAGAGCAAATAAAATTCTGTTTCTGAAATGTTCTGTCATTCTCTGCTGTGGATTTCACCACTCCTCCCTCTCGCTGGAAGAAACACAGTGACTGGAAGGATCTCTGGACGGTGAGTCCTGTCTGGATCGCAGGGTGACGGTGATGTCTGCGGTTCAAAGCCACCTGAATCTGTCACTCTTGCATCTCACCTCGGAGAGACAGGCTTGTCCTTTTTGAATAAGCTAACGCCCCTCAGAGAGGCATAACGCAGAACTGCAACACATTTAACATGTTAAATGATCGAGCTCCTGTATTGTTCTGTGGCAGCAGCTGGTGTTCACTCTTTATAAAACTGATTGATTTGCTTGCTTTTATCACTTGCTATCATCATTTATTATTTGCTCCCTTTTATCAACATAATCTTGGCAAATTATTTTATTTTTGCTTTAATTCTGAAGAGTAAGTTTCTTTGAGAGGTTTACATGGGGAAGTAGGGAAGAGAGAAAGAATCAAACAGAGGAGGCCAGAGAGAGAGACACACAGAGACAGAAGAATCCCTGGCAGAGGTGTGATGTATGTGGTTTGTGTGTGTGGTATGTGTGTGTATGTGTGGTGTGGTATGTGGTGTGTGTGTGATGTATGTGGTATGTATGTGGGGTGTGTGTGTGATGTATGTGGTATGTATGTGGGGGGGGTGATGTATGTGGTATATGTGGGGTGTGTAGGGGCAAGAGACAGGAAAGGTCACCATTGAGATGTAACCAGAAGGGAAAAAAGGACAACTAGACTAGGATTTGTTTGTGAAAAGGAAGAAGAGTACTTTTTAAAAATACATATATCTATAAATTGAAAAAGTAATTACTGTCTGTGTTTTTCTTCTTAAAAATAATAGACCATTCGGGCTTCCCTGGTGGCGCAGTGGTTGAGAGTCCACCTGCCAATGCAGGGGACGCGGGTTCGTGCCCCGGTCTGGGAGGATCCCACATGCCGCGGAGTGGCTGGGCCCGTGAGCCGTGGCCGCTGAGCCTGCGCGTCCGGAGCCTGTGCTCCGCAACGGGCGAGGCCACAACAGTGAGAGGCCCGCGTACCACAAAAAATAAATAAATAAAATAATAATAATAATAATAGACCATTCAAACTATGAGAGGCAAAATATTAGAAATACCTAAGAGGAAATGCTCTTAGTGAATAGGTTACCCAGAAACCCACTATTGTACATTTTTGTTAAAGCAAGTTAATTTAAAATATTTGAGGACCAGGCATGTGTTGTATCATTTATAATTAATTTTTCTCAGGTCTAACTGCATCTACTCTATAGCACAGGTTATGAAAACAATGAGTTTTTTAAATCCCATTTAACATTTTTACACGTTAGCCTAGTCATGCATAGGCAAAAGTATTTTTTAAAAAAATCTTTCTTTGGTGCATATTTAATTACGATGAAGTGTTTAAAACATGGAGACATTTGGATATGATAATAATTTACCAAAAAAATTTTTTAGCTTTGATGGAAGTCAAGCAAATGAATTTGCAAAATGTAAAGGAATTTCAATCTTTCTTACAAGTTGTTTTTCATGAGCTGTAATGCTGATGACTTTATAAATTTGGCATAAACGTAAACATATGCTGAAGTCTATTCATGTTAGATTGCCCAGTCCTTAAAGATGTTTCATTTTAGGATATTAAAACAATTTTGCGGGCATTGACAGAACCTCTAGAATTTTGTTCTCTAAGTAACAAGAACTTTAAATATTTATTGCCCATAGAAATGATTGTCTCTTAACAGCAATTTTAAGAGAATTCAGGGGTATTTTTATTGAAGAGAAAAATTTCAACAGTCTTTCAAATGTTTAACAAAATGAAACAACAAGTAAACAAAACAAAGCAGTAAATCCTTATAACTATTTTCTCCCAAGGATTCCTTTCTTTTGAAAACTCTATTTCAAGGGAAACTTAATCTGTATGTTCCTGATTCATTTATACACCTTAGACTCATTTCAAACACCAACACATCTTATGAACCCTTTAATGAGCCTTTTCAAAGATATTTTTATTTGAAATATAAAGTCATGTTTTGTTGGCACTAAATGGAGCTTGGGGTGTGGGAGAGAAAGCTTGGAGCCCAAGGGTGAAAGGTGTCTCTGAACAAGGTCAAAGTCACTCTTCCAGTCTCAAATGAGATCAAAGTAAAGAACAGAATGTTCACTGTGTGATAGCATTTGTGAGCCAAAGATTTTAAAAAGAAGTAAAGTTCTCCTGAAACCATTAAATATCTAAAGCCCCAAACAAATTCTACATAAAGTAGAATTATTACATGTACTTATTACATGAGTAATAATAGCTAATATTTATTAAACTCTTAGTATATGCCTGGCACTGTGCTAGGTGTCTAAGCTCATAATAGAACATGTAATCCTCAAGAGCACGCTGTGGGGTGCATTTTTAAAGGTTGTGATAAGGCTTTCTGATGAGTAAGTTGGAGTTTCTTGAATTCAATTGGTGTGTGTCTTAGTAGTTTTTAAATTTGGAGACAAATATGTTTAAAGCCCAATTTTTTTAGCTTGTTTATTTATGTTGCTGACTGTCTGAGTTGGGGTTTTCCCCAGAATCAGACAAGATTAGGGCTCAAGTGGTTTATTTGGACGGTGATTCCAGACAACACATTCTGGTTGTCGTGGAAGGGTGCACTGACAGTGTGTTGTTGGCAGGTCTCCACCATGGTCACCTGGAGCTCAGTTTTGCTGGGAGCTCTGGGAGCTGCTGCCCCCCACCAGGGGTGAGGAGGCTGGGGGATTTCTATACCAGTTGCCACTGGTCATTGGTTGAGGGCCACTCCTGGAGATGGTATCCCCAAGCCCCTGTCCCATCCTGCACACCAGAATGGACTGAGATGGTGGGGACCATGGAGACGTGGGCTGTGCAGATAACATCTGCTCCTCTGCCACACCTTCTGTTTATTTCAGAGTGAAAAGCATAGGAGGTTCATGGTGGGAAATTGAGAAAGCTCTATCTAAGCCATTTTTCAAGCAAAAGACAGTCTGTGATTGATGCAAGTAATTTGAGGGCCTTAATTACTCAGAGTTTAAAAACCAAGCTCAATGTGTATTTGCTTAGACACTCCACTTTCCTTTACATGAGTAATAATAGCTAACATTTATTAAACTCTTAGTATGTGCCTGGCACTGTGCTAGGTGTCTAAGCTCATAATAGAACATGTAATCCTCAAGACCACTCTGTGGGGTGCATTTTTAAAGGTTGTGATAAGGCTTTCTGATGAACCTGTGAAGGGGTGCAGAGCCTCTGGGATGGGGCTTAAGCCCAGAGGGCACAGAGCAACTGCCTTTCCAGGTAGAAGGACCAGGTCCCAGCTTGTCCGTGGAAGCCACCTTTTATAAGAGGATGTAAGTGTCCAGTGATCACAGTTCTCCATGATAAATGGATGGTAAACATCTATGCAGCGGGGAAAAACTGGTTAATAGAAATTCCAGGAATGGGTTAGCGGGCAGCAGAGATGACGACAGATTTTGGTCTCATCATCATTTACATTTTTTTTTTTTTTTTTTTGCGGTACGCGGGCCTCTCACTGTTGTGGCCTCTCCCGTTGCGGAGCACAGGCTCCGGACGCGCAGGCTCAGCGGCCATGGCTCACGGGCCCAGCCGCTCTGCGGCATGTGGGATCTTCCCGGACCGGGGCACGAACCCGTGTCTCCCGCATCGGCAGGCGGACTCTCAACCACTGCGCCACCAGGGAAGCCCCATCATTTACTTTTCTTGATGCCGACAGTGTATTTGGAACCGAGTGAGATGTTTACTAACAGGCAGTACAAGGAGGTATAGGTTGAAGGAGGAATCACTCACAGTGTATGACCTGGGGGTGGGGGGGACCTGGCTCTGGCAGCCACCTTTGGGGAGGCTCTGGCTCCTGAACACAGATCTTTTTGTCCCGAGACTCTGCTGCCTGCTCCACTGGCTGTTTGTCCCTGACTAGGGCTGATTTGATCTGCCCAGAGGAATAGGGACTTTCTCTAATTCACACACAGGTATCACATAAGTCAACAGTAGCCCTGACTTTTCTCCTCTGGCCATAATCCTAATGCTGCATGCTTTTCTTCAAAGTTGGGACAAACTGGAGATGCTTTTGTGGTTCAAATTATTCAAAGAAACAACTTTACCGTCTAGTATAACTTGTAGTCACCGGTTGGTCTTAAACTGACCTATTTTTTTCTGACTCTCCTTGTGTTTTGGTGCAACCCTATTTTCCCTTAGAATGTTACCTCTACTTAGTTCTCAAGTACTTGAGAAATACACTTGAACTTGAGTATACCAATACATGTTATCTTCAGTTTTACTGTCACTCTCTCGCTGTGACTGACTCTGTTTGCTTGTAGCAAAAGGACCTTAACTAATACATTAGCCTAAGAAGTTGTGCAAAGAAACACCAGGATTGCTTAATCAACATGGCAGCTCTAGCTGCAAAAGTATTTTAAAAAATGCCAAAGTAGTCTTGGCAGTATTAGCAGCATCAGGCAATTACGGAATCTACTGCAATAAATGGCCAAGGTTATGGCACCCGTAAAGTTTAATTTGCATTCTGAATATTACGATGTGTTCACCGAGAATGCAAAGCAGGCTCCACAGGACATGAGCAGCTAAATTACGGAGCATTTCAGGATGTCTTGATTCATGCAAAGTCAGGAGGGTGGCTTGCTGGTGTGTGGTCGGCCTCACCTTTGCCTCCTTCACCAGGACATAAGGAGCATTGGAGCAGATGGCCCTTCTGGGCTGCTCCTGGAGGAGACCCTGTCACCAGATGATCTGTTGTAAATTGGGACTGGGCTGCACTGCAGCTAATCGGATTAACCGGGTCATTTGGGGGATTTATGTAGATGGCCAGGAGATTGATCAGGTTGCCATGACTGGAACCTGCTGGTAAGAGGATGTAAATGATTTAGCCACTTGTGCCAAGTGTGTGTTATTCCAAGTCACTCCCTGAGAGACTGAGTGGGTGTCTTGCAGAGGCTCTGAAATTGGATGAGGGTCTCATTGGCATAGAAGTAAAACATATAGCACATTGTATTCCCAGATCAACAAGATGTACAGGAATCACACTCCTACAGGGGAGGCTGGTCTAAGCCCATCGCGATTCCATACGCCTCCCCACACGTACCTGGCACGTTTGCATCATTGGGGGCGGGGTGGGGGGCGGTGGGTGGAGGCCAGGGCCTGACTGATGCTGAGAAGCTTCTCTGCTTGACCACGTGGTGGGTCCCTGTTCTCTCCTCCCCGCTCCTGGGCACCCTCCACATGTCAGGGTCCACAGACAGCATCTCCCAGTTTGTACCATGAGGGGCATACTTCCAGGATGTCTGTCTGTTCCACGTCTCTCTGCTTTATCATAGCCACGAGCATAGTGGGCGTCACACTGAGAAAATCAGCCAGGATGATTTTCTGGTGAAACAAGGTGGAATGTGGGGACATCAGGAGAGAGCAAGTGTGAGAGAGAGTGGCCAGAAGTGTCGCACCGTCCTTTTCTCCCTGGAGATGTGACCCCGAGAGCAGGTGAGGGTCCTCAGTTGGTAAGGATCCAGAGTGTGGTCCCCTCATCCTTGCGTATGAGGGGGAGGGCAGGGGAGGATGGAGGGCAGGGTTTCCGACCGGAGTCTGTGGCTCTGAGCAGCATGGCTAGCCATTCACTCTGGAGGGGACTGTCCTGGCCCCTTTTATTGATCACATCCCTGAAGGTGAGACCAGGGGACCAGCTGTGGTCTCCTAACAGTTCCTCTATCTCACTGAGATTAAAAATGTCCCCTTGACGCAACAGGGAGGGGCTATGGGGATATATGTATACATATAACTGATTCACTTTGTTATACAGCAGAAACTAACACAACATTGTAAAGCAATTATACTCCAATAAAGATGTTAAACAAATAAAATAAAAATGTCCCCTCACGTCTTTAATAAGTGTGTTGGCATAATATTTTTTAAAAAGAGGATTTTTTTTTTAACAAAAAAGAAGCAGACTCACAGATATAGAGAACAGACTAGTGGTTACCAATGGGTCAAGGGAATGGAGAAGGGGCAAGTGAGGTGGGGACTGGGAGGTACAAACCCTTAGGTATAGAACGGGCTGCAGGGATGTGTCCTGCAGCATGGGGAATAGAACCGATACTTTGCAATGGCTATGGATGGAGTGTCACCTTTGGGAACTGTGGATTCCCGTGTTGTGTACTTGTAACTTGTATGGTATTGTGCAGCACCTATACATCAGTAATAAATAAATAAATAAATAAATAAATAAATAAATTAAATTTTTTAAAAGAGGATTTTTTTTGCAGGAATTTAAATTGTAGATATCTTCTATAATAAGGCAGAACACACGCACACACATCAGCAAACAAACAAAAAAGCCTATGTAAATGAGTGTATGAATCACACTAGACAATTTAGAATTATTACTATATAATTACTTGGAGAGAAATATAGAAATAATAAAAATCACCCATAACCCTCCACTTGGGTTGTGGTATATTTCCTTCTAGATATTTTTCTGCATGTGTATGAAAATAATTTTATAAAAGTTGCATCATTGGCATACACACACACACACACACACACACACACACACACACACACGCACCCCTCTCACATAAGCTCTTCCACTTAACTGTATGTGATAATCTTTCCCCCATATCATTAAATAGTTTTAAAAACAACATAATTTGATGGCTACACTATAACTCATGTAACCTTTTCCTGTTTTAATTGTTCATAATAGAGAACATGTTTTTCTGTTCATGAATAATATTGAATGAACATTTACTTATATCAATGTATGAATATCCGTCTTTTGGTTGAATTTTTAGCTGTTTGATGAAAGGGTTCTGACTGAATTTTTACTGCACGGTAAAAGCCATCAGGGAGGTGGCAGTGGTGAGAGAGACTCAGCAGTGCCCGTGGGCACTGGCTGGCCCCGTTTCCCCTTCTCCACATTCCCATTCTTGGACCTCAGGTCACTGACCATCAGGGGGCCCAGGCTCACCACCAAGTCCGTGGTCCCCGCTGTGACCCCAGCCCAGCAGCGGGAGGTGCCTGCCAGTTCACAGGGTTCTGATAGGAATAGCTAATGATATTTACAGGTGCTGTAATGCCAGGCTTCCCTCGGGGTCCAGCCTCCGTCTCTCCCACTCTCTTTTCACTTGGCACTGAATGTCACACCTGAGGACATCCCCGTCTCATCAGCAGAAAGTGGTGGAACAGAAGCTCACACTTTTGTCATTATCCATTGAGCTGACTTTGAGATTCCTAGGAGAGCTTAAAGCAAGATCAGCTGGATCCAGTCAGAGCAGACATTCCAGTGGAAACATGCTTTTCTGAGATGGCTAAGACATCTACACCTGCCTCTGCTGCCCCTTCATTTTCTGTGTGGGGGGGGCGGGGGGGGCACGCACGTGCAGTGGAGGGTCCAAGACAGGGTTTTCAACAATGAGACTCCCGAGTTGTGGCCAGCATTTCTGCAGTGTGTATTTCCAACCCCTTGCTCTGGTTACCATGCTCTTTATTTCATTTTCTTCACATCCTGTCCAACACTCAAGGCCCATTTCTTTCTCCTCTTTTTCCCTGAGCACTTCCAGGAATACTACTCTGACTTGTTCCTGCCCTGCAGTAAGAGGATGATAGAAACTTGCAGCCAGAAGGGATCTAAAGGCCCCTCTAGCCTCAAACACTTCACAGCACTCGAGTCTGTGCCAACTAGTTGTTCAGCCTGTGCTTCAACAAACTATTGCATCACGCCCATTATCTTAGAGTTAATAAAAATGGTTCTAATTATAACTTAGTTTTCACTCCTCAGTGAAACAGTCATGGGTTGTTCCTTGTTGATCTCTTTCAACTCTTAACACAATGCTAGGTATTTGTATTGGTTAGGACTGCTTTGGGCTGCATGTAACAGAAAATGGAATGAAGTTGACATAAATAGGGCTCTCCCTTCCCCTCTTGTGGGATAGGCCATTGCTCTTTCTGGTGGGGGGTGGGCAGGGGTGCTGGGGCAGCACATTCTTTTCCATGAAGCTCTTTGTTGCAGCAAATGTCAAATGGTACCACAGTTATCAATACTTTCGAGGCAGGAAGAGGGCGGTTGCATCTATAATGTTTTATCAGGAGAACAGGAGCTTCTCCAGAAGATTTCCACCCGCTTTATGCTTATATCTCACTGGCTAAGGTGGTCAAGATTGGTTGGAAAAGCTGAAAATGAAATTGTGATGTTTGGTGTATCCCAGTAACAATCTATCTCCTGGGGCTAGGCTTACTGCCCCGCCCTCAAATATTAGGGTTCTGATTTTCAGGAAGACAGAAAGAATGGCTGTTAGGAGGGCTACGTCATATGCTGTGTTCCTCTAGAAGCTGATCATGACACAAAGTCACAAGCAAAAAGGGCTTATTTAGTAGGCTATCCCAGGAAGCGTTGGCAGGAGAGCAGGAAGGTGAGAAAATAAAGGCAAGGAAGCCCATGTATATTAATGAGCAGGTTAGTGCTGCAGGCAACTGGTCTCAGGCCAAATTAACACATCTGTGAGGCAGCATAGGACACACCTCAGAGCTTCCCCACCCGGGAGGCAAAGAAGCTGGGGCACTTCTGCCCCCGTTCCCATACGTCATTGGTGGAGAGCTGCTGGCAGGGACAGTGACCACCCAGCACTTCCAGCCTCCCCATGTGCAGACCAAGCGCCTCCCTTGAACACAGTCTCAGATGCTTGTAATCCAAGCAAAAGCCATCCCTGTACTCAGGAATGGTGGGTCCCCAGGAGTACATACAGGGTCTGCTAAATGACCACCAGTGCCTGTCACAGTGCTTATGAGGTGCTCGGTAAATGCTTTAATTCAATGAACATTTACTGAGTACCTACTACTTACCAAGTACTCAGCAAGGTTTTTAAATACTAATTGATTTATTCTTAGATGGACTTCCTTGATACAAACAAAAACAAAACAAGTATTTGTACTCAGATCTTTTTATTTTATACTGAAGTTATCGCTTATACGTGGAATCTAAAACAAATGATACAGATGAACTTATTTACAAAAGAGAAACAGACTCATGGACTTTGAAAACAAACTTGCGGTTACGGAGGGTGTGGGGGGAAGGGTTGGGGGGAGGGATGGATTGGGATTTGGGGATCGACATGTACACACTGCTATATATAAAATAGACAACCAACCAGGACCTACTGTGAGGGATGGATTGGGATTTGGGGATCGACATGTACACACTGCTATATATAAAATAGACAACCAACCAGGACCTACTGTATACCACAGGGAACGCTGCTCACTACTCTGTACTCAGATCTTGATATACTGTAAAATGCACTTTCCTGGTGGTGGTGACCCTGACCCTTCCCTATACAACACCACCATGTACACTTCCTGTTCCTATCGAAGGATCAGTCCTGGAACATCCTGTCAGTGCTCATAGTGTAGTTCTTAGGAAACAAGCTGTTTTATTTAATGAAATGTTTAGCATTTCCGAGTTCTACTTTGTCCAAAGAGCAGACAAAATATTTTCTAAATAGTCCACTAGATGCTTGCAAGGATGAATGCCTCTTTTTCTTATTCTAGGGCAATGATTTACTGCTGTGAGCTTTCTGGCATTATAGTCGTCATTGTTCTTTTCTGTTCCTTTTGTAATAATTAAAATCCGGAAGTAACTGTGGTGAATGTAGGTCTTAGCTGCAATCCTCCCTCAGGAGTTATTTTTAGCCACCTGTTACAGCTGGAAGGATGTAATCAACCTACCATCCCCTGCTGGCTTTGCTCTAGGACGAGGGTCTCTGGTGTTTAGTGGGTTGAGTCTGATGCCAGTGCCGTGGCTGCTGTGCCTTCAGGTTCTTTTGCTTCCCTCCTCCCTGGCTTCACCCTCCTGCTGTCAGTGACCCCTGACTCCTCTCCAGCATCCATCCCAGCCCTTTTCTGTTGTGGCAGGCATGTGGTTGGGTGGGATGGACCCCCACCCCAGATCCAGGGCAGGATGTGATTGGCTTACATCGATCAGATTATCATACGTTGTTGGCCGTGGTGATTAGTTCCTGGGAGGGTGAGTCTAATAATTGTGGAGCCAGCATGAGGGCTAAGATGATACAACAGATAAAGATGCGTCCAAGAGAATGGTCGTGAAATAAAGCAGAGCCCAGTTCAATCTGTGCCAGAAACTATATTATTTCCAGACATTCTAGTTCCAAGGACCAATAAATTCCCTTCATTGTTAAAACAGTTTGAGTTGGTTTTTTGTTACTTGCAGCCCAAGAACATCTCTACTGAAACTGATAGCTAATATTCCTTTCTGGTTTCAGCCCTGAATTGACTCCACCTTTCACTCCTGATCTCCTTTGTTGTTTCACTGGGTTCCAACTCTGGATCCTGGCCACCTGATACCTACGGCCCAACTTGCCAAATACCTTCTCAAAATGTGGCCAGTGCTTGACCATGGAAAGGGCCAGTCATCCACTCACTAAGACCTCTTAGACCTGGCAAATTAAAACGTATGATAATTGTGTCCTGTAGTAGTGTCTTTCAATCATATAATCCAAAATGGTTGCCTTATCCTAATTATATATACAAACTGTGAGGCCAGAGAATGCTGAAGATAAGCCTCTCGTTCTGGAATTGGTGTTCAGGGTCATTACTTCTCCCACTGCAAACCAAAATTCTTTTATTTGTGAAAAGTGAATGATTAGCTTTGGAACCTAGGGAGTGTAATATTTTAGCAAATTATATTGAGTGTAGTTCACCTTGCTCTGACCTCTGAGAGAGAAGTCATTTCCATTCATATAATCTGGTCCAATGCAAGTCTACACATTTGGTACAAGAGCTAATCTGCAGTGCACTCCACATAACACGAGAGGGGAGACTCACCTGGTCACGGGAGTGAGTTACCACAGCTGTGAGCACAGTTTGCATCATGTGAAGGGTTTTAAGAACTGGTGTGACAGCTTACCCTTCCCCCTCCCCATATCCTCAAGTCCATTCTCAAGGAGGTCTGTGTCTTTATTCCTGTTTTACCCCTAGGTTCTTCATGACATTTTTTTAAAAATTCCATATATATGTGTTAGCATACGGTATTTGTCTTTCTCTTTCTGACTTCACTCTGTATGACAGACTCTAGGTCTATCCACCTCATTACAAATAGCTCAGTTTCGTTTCTTTTTATGACTGAGTAATATTCCATTGTATATATGTGCCACATCTTCTCTATCCATTCATCCGATGATGGACACTTAGGTTGTTTCCATCTCCGGGCCACTGTGAATAGAGCCGCAATGAACATTTTGGTACATGTCTCTTTTTGAATTATGGTTTTCTCAGGGTATATGCCCAGTAGTGGGATTGCTGGGTCATATGGTAGTTCTATTTTTAGTTTTTTAAGGAACCTCCATATTGTTCTCCATAGTGGCTGTACCAATTCACATTCCCACCAGCAGTGTAAGAGTGAAGGGCAAGAGTGACAAAGCGAAAGAGAGGCATGGACATATATACACTGCCAAATGTAAGGTAGATAGATAGTGAGAAGCAGCCGCAGAGCACAGGGAGATCAGCTCGGTGCTTTGTGGCCGCCTGGAGGGGTGGGATGGGGAGGGTGGGAGGGAGGGAGACGCAGGAGGGAAGGGATGTGGGAACAGATGTATATGTATGATTGATTCACTTTGTTATAAAGCAGAAACTAATAAAAAATAAATAAAAAAGAACTAGTGTGGGTTATTCAGGGAGGTTAGGGAACATTCGCATTTGGTAATACTTAAGAATAGAACCAATGGATTCTCATTGTTTGAACATGGTTAAGTGAAGAGTTGCTTAAGGACAATGGAAAATAGAGTCTTTGGATGTTTGAGGTTTGACACAGAAAAGCATATGCTTAGTTTCATGGCAAAGGACTCACAGGAAACTTCAGAATGAGTAACGCTATAAACATAGAAGCAAAAATGTGCCGCATGTTGAAGGTATGGATTTTTCCTTTTTTCTCCTCAACAATAAACTTGTTGGCCTCTGATATTCCAATGCATAGCTGATGGTACACTAGGTCAGCTTTGGTTGAAATCTGATAACTGCATGGCCCATAGATTTTGCTCTTACTTTAATCAGCTTTGGAAACCTTGCTTGGTGTCCTCACATGTGGCCCAAGGATATTTATAGTTTGCTCAGTGACCTTGGAACTCTTAATTTATTTTTTTAATATTTATTTATTTAGGCTACTCCGGGTCTTAGTTGCAGCATGCGGGATCTTTTAGTTGCAGCATGCGTGCGGGATCTAGTTCCCCGACCAGGGATTGAACCTGGGGCCCCTGCATTGGGAGCTTGGAGTCTTACCCACTGGGCCACCAGGGAAGTCCTAGAACTCTTAACTTAGAAGCAACAAGTACATCTAATGACTCACTCAGTACTGTTGATCATACTTTCTAATTCTAATTTAGAATCCAATGCTTTCTCTTCCTTTCTGTGGCCACTTGACTTATTAAAAATCTTATTTCTTGCTTCCGTTACTGCTATGGTATCTTAGTTGGTTTCCCTGCCTCCTAGTCTTATCTTCTCCATAGAGTTTTTGTCATAGAATCTCCTACCTCTTCTTAGTTGCAACTTAAAACACCACCACATCCCCCCTACCCCCGGCATGCATGGTGTAATATCGGGGCCCCTTACATGACATGGAAGTGCCTTCGTGGTCTGGATGCAGCCAACCTTTACATCCCCCTCTCATTTCTCCTGTACATGCGTGGGTGCCTGCAATGTACCCTGTCACTCTCAACCTCCACGCCCTGTCCTGTTGTTCCCTCTACCTTGAAAATTACACTCCCTCCCTTTTATTCTTCCTTGTTAAGGCCTCTTCAGTCTTCCAGATTCAGCCCTGCCATCACCTCCTCCCTGACCCCTGGGTTCCCCCAGCACCTTGGGCTGGATATCAGTCTCCCGAGCTCCTGGAGGGCTAGAGCTGTGTTTTGCATTTCTGTCTCTCTGGTATCTTTATTTAGTTCCTGGACAGGCCTCAGAAAGGCTTGTGGAATGAATGGATGAACGCATGAGGTAGATATTTTGTTCTCTCTCTCAAAGAAGAAATGAATGGGTAAGTCTCACTATACACTCCTGAGAGTTTTGGACTGTGGTTGAGCAAAAGTTTTGCCCTTGTAAGAAGACCACGGTTGGCCTTGTTTTGGATTTTAGTCAAAATCTAGACTTCTGACTACACAAAAAATATAGCGCCATGGAGTCCCACCATTCAAGCATATCGAGGGCAGATCAGGCCCCTGCAGCTGGTCCAGCCCACACAGACAGGCGACCTAACTTGCTATTACATGCACCCTGGAGTTTGGGAAAGGCAGGTGAGGGCTGCAAATTGGTGCAGAAGTATCCTTTATCAGTGTGTCCTAATATACCCACACTAGAATCCTCTCTATGGGACGAAAAGTTTCAAGGGATCTTTCAAGGCTGGATCCATTAAGATTTTAAATTTGCAATTAAAATGGAGTCTAATAATCCCTAATGCATATTTATAAGTGTGATAAGTAAAAGCTTGAGGTAATTTTGTCATTTAATCCACACAACAACCCAAAGGTATAGGAACTATTATTATACCCATATTACAGATGGGGAAATTGAGGCCCAGAGAAATTTAATAATTTAGGTAACTTTCCAAAGTTACTGATGGTGGAGTTAGGATTTGAAATTTTATTGTCAGACCTCAGAAGCTTCTACTCTTAATTAATCACCTCTCTGAAGCTTTGCCACCAGGGAAAGAAATGTGCACATTTTCAGTTCTTTTTATTGATACTGTGTCAACAAAAGCATATGAAGTTTTAACTATATAAACAAGCTAGCAAGGTATGAAGCATCAAATATTTAAAACTAAGAATATGGAATAAAAGTAAATATGTAGGAAAAATATAATTCTTCTAGCTGTGCAAGGCAAGGTTTATGATTCACAGAGTAATGGTGACAAAACTGAGATCAGAGAGAGACCAGGCTGATTTGTCCAAGGTCACAGAGTGGCCGACGTGGGATAGGAAGAAGAGCCGTCTTATGCTGAAATCCTCCCGGGGCCTCAATTGCTGTACCCTGGCAAGTCTCTTACTTAAACTTGTAATGGAAGCATAGAGGATCAGTAGGCTTAATGCCAGAAATCCTACTTATTACTCAGCATAGGATTAGAAGACAAGGTTGAGTCAATGATTTCTGCCACTGAAAGCCAACTGCTCTGGTATTAAAATGAGCTACATGCTACAACATGGATGAGCCTTGAGGACATTATGTTAAGTGAAATAAACCAGTCACAAAAGGACAAGTACTGTATGGTTCCCCTTACATGAGGTACCCAGAGTAGTCAGATTCACACAGAGAGTAGAGTGTGGCTGCAGGGGCTGAGGGAGAGGAAATGAGGGGTCAGTGTTTAGGGGGACAGAGTTTCAGTTTTACAAATGAGAAGAGTTCTGGAGATGGATGGGGTGAAGGTTGTACAACCACATGAATGTACTCAGTGTCACTGAACTACATAGTTAAATATGATTAAGATGGTCACTTTTGTGTTATGTGCATTGTGCCGCAATTTAAAATAATATTTTGAAATGAGATAGCTTGGTTCATCAGTCAGGATCCAGTCAGGAAAGCTGACACCACCCCAGTCTTTCAGATATAAGGGGTTGTGATAGAAGGTGTCAGCTATGGGGTGGCGGCCAGGGGATGCTGAAACTAGCCAGAGCAGGAGGCGGGTGCACCCCAGGGCTGCAGGTCCACAGGGGAGGGTGTGTTACCTAATCCCAGAATCAGGTTACATGGTGGGGGGCGGGGGTGGGTGCTGCCCCAGCCGATGGCTAGGGGTGGGGGCAAGAGGAAAGGGAGAAAGCCCCCAGCCCCCGTCTTGCACCCTCTGCTTTCCACATCCTACCGCAGACTTACATTAAGACAGTACGCAAGGGAGTCCAGACGTGTCATCTCCTGTGACACATGCAAAGCAGGGCATGCAACAGACATGGTGAAGAATGGGTGTCAGAGGAAGCTGGCAAAGCTCAAGCGCACAGGCCATGAGAGACGTCTTTCCCCATCACTGAAAAAAAGCTCTTCAAATTTCTGTAAAAAATTTTTTAAAATCTCCCTACACTGACTTTCCAACATGATGACGCTCAGTGATGTTGGTTCATCTCAAATTAATTTACCTTGTACAGGTTGGACACATTCAAATAGAGTCAGAGGTTCAGCTTTGGGTATCATTCAGTGCTTCAGAGACTGTCTCTAGGCAATCAACTCAAAGTCATCCTGCGCTGAACGGCATATATTTCGTTTTGTTTTGATTTCTGTTTGTAATGTGTGAGCTCAGATGGACCACAACTCCTACTATTCCTTCAAACTTGGCTCAGAACTCACTTCCTTCTCCTTTCCCTCACCCAAATCTAGGTTAGTGCGCCTTTTCTTTGCAACCTCAGCATCTGAGTTTACTTGGAATCTAATACCTATAACAATTGTGATTTGTCGACTTGTCTATTTGTTTTGCATAAGCCTCTAAATTACTTGGCAGCAAAGACACTATGTAAATTTATATATATATATATATATTTTTTTTCCCACACATATTTGTGTGTGTGTGCGTGTGTACTATTGAATCTCCATCACTAATTAACAATAACCAAGGCAGGGCCAATTACATAGTAGGTACTCAATACATGTTCTTGAATGAATGAATAAAGTATTATATTTGATGAGTAGGAGGAATAGGTCTGAGCAGCAACCTGTCGGGACCTGGGAACCAAGGAGTCAAAGCTGCACATGAGCTGGTCAGCACTGGTGATGAGGAAGAACAGAGCTGCTCAGGTAAATCTTGAAGAATAAGTAAGGCTTGGTTTTAACAAAGAGCTTTGTGAAGCTGGGTTTTGAAAAATTCTAATAGACAATCAGAACTGTGAAACTGGCTTCAACAGAGATTTCAGGGCTTGGAGATAAAAGTTTGAATGTCACCTTCACAGGTGGGCTTTTGAGAGGACTCATGATGCGTCAGCTTGTTTCTTCCACCGACCGCTGCAGCAGGGTTTCCTCCTGTTCTACAGGTTTTTCTATCTAGTACCTCGCTACTTTCTTCCTCATTGACAGGTGGCGTCTATGCAGCCTCCGTTTGAACCTGGGTGGGCCTTTGTGTTTGCCTCGACCAACAGCACAGCAAGAATGACACTGTGATTAAGTCATAAAAATGCCCCGTGCTACTGCCTCCTTCCATTAGGCTCTTTGCTCTTGGAATCCGGCCTCCATGCTGTGAGGAAGCCCAAGTAAACTCTGGTGAGGCCCCGGAGTCCTAGCCAGTGGCCAGTGCCCAGAGTGAGCCCAGCTGAGCCGCTTGGATGACAGTGCCAGGAGCACATCACAGCCACCCAGCTCTGTGTGCACCACAGGTGTGTGAGCAACACAAATGACTATTGTGCTGTAGAGCCTTGAGTTCACTGATAATTGGTATGCATAGGTGTATGATCGTGAAATGAGTCAGGCAGGTCTGGGTTCAGGCTCTGATTCTGCCACTACCAGGGTGTTGGCTTTAGGCTTGTTACTCAGGCTGTCAGAACCCTGGTTTCCTTGTGTATAACATGGGGCTTGTAATGGCTCTGCAGAGAGGTGACATGAGCGTTAAAAGAGATGCTACCTGTTGACACCTAATGCTCTGCTGGATCTCTCTGGTGATTGACAGGGATGCTGTTTCCCCGAGATGAGGATGTTTTGTGAGCTCTCTGAATAAAAGACACATGGAGGACAGGTTGCTTGAAGATGGGGAGGAAAAGAAGAGTGAAAAATACGGTTGGTAAGGGGGCAGTCAGAGGATGAGGAGGGAATCAAGACCGAGGAGCTTCCTGGGATGTTTGGAGTGAAATACAGGACAGCTCAGATCAGGAGCCAGAAAGGCATTGATTTAGGCAGTAGAGTGGTGACCAGTGACATGTAACACAACTGTGCCCACAGAGCACAGGGCTGACAGCCTGTACACTGAGGGAGAAGTGAGAAAAAGTAGTTTGTGTTCACTTAGGCCTTAATTTCCAAGCTTGTATGATATTCCTAAGAGACATGAGCACCATTATAAAGATATAAATCACCCAGTGAAATTTCCATTTCCTCACCGTAAGTGGTCCTTCTCTTTTCTCTGGAGATACATTCAGGTGAATCTTGCTGGTCATCACCCACATGATACTGGTTTTCCTTATGTGTTCATTTGTTATGTTTATTGCTGTCTCTGTGGATTGTTTCCTGTGTGTTTTGTATTTACATTTAAATTCCTGGTTCCCCCAAATGTCTTACCTAATTAGGACTGTAGTTTTACATGTTACTTATACTCTGGTTCCAAAGTGAAAAGCAAAGTTACAGATAAAGGACCTGATGACCCAGACACCAATGGCCATGTCTACAAATAGGGGAAGAGACTTGCTATTTGTTTAAACTTTTATTTTATATTGGAGTATAGTTGGTTTACAATGTTGTGTTAGTTTCAGGTGTACAGCAAAGTGATGTAGTTATATGAGATTTAATATTTAATAGATGAAAATGAAAGCATATCATTCCAAACTAAAGAGGCTTTCCCCATCACTGGATTATTGGATGATGCTTTCATTGTTCAATTAACTGGTCAGAAAATATCTACTATTGTTATCTCAGAGTCTTTGAGCTAAAAGGAATTATAGGTTCCTCGATTCATAAAAAAAGGAGATGGAGACTCAGACAAGGTCCTTGTGCAAAGTTACAGTTATTTACCCTCTTGCAGTGGTTCAGTGACATTGATACAGACAAGTGATCACGGGAAGTCCATGGTAAAAGCCTAGTTTCCAAATTGCCTATTCTTTTTTTTTTTTTTTTTTTTTTGCGGTACGCGGGCCTCTCACTGCTGTGGCCTCTCCCGTTGCGGAGCACAGGCTCCGGACGCGCAGGCTCAGGGGCCACGGCTCACGGGCCCAGCCGCTCCGCGGCATGTGGGATCCTCCTGGACCGGGGCACGAACCTGTGTCCCCTGCATCGGCAGGCGGACTCTCAACCACTGCGCCACCAGGGAAGCCCCCAAATTGCCTATTCTTGTTTTACCTTTTTGAAGAATGAATTTTCCGAGACGAGATGCAAAGTCATTTCTAAGCCTTCACATACAAGGTTTTTAATATTCCTTCTCAAACATTATTTAGTGGCTACCTTGTGCAGGGCACTGCATTAGGTGGGTCTTCTAAAATATACTATGCAAGAGAATGAAAGATAATTTCTGATTTAAAAAGCCAAATTATGAAAATGTAGTATTTATTAGGCACCTGTAAGATAAAAGGCACTTGCTGGAGCATCACCCCTGCCAGCTTTACCCCTCCGTGAAATTTCTGGTTTGCTCAGTTGATGTCTGTCTGATGCTAATGGGAGTCAGGGGAGGAATGTGATTCCTGAGAGCTTTGTGTGACGAATGTTAATTCTGACCAATCACGTCTAAGACCCGGTAAGTTAGTTCTACAATTGAGGGGAATGGGGCTGGCAGAGCTGATGATGGCCTGGGGACCCCCAGGACCAGTGAGGGATATAAGAGGTGGGAAGAGGAGCTGTCCAGGGTGGGCTCCCAGAATTCCCCCACCACTGGGGGCACCAAGCAGCAAGGGCGACTGGGACACAGGATGTGGGTCTGGGGCTGATAGTGAAGCAGAGGTCATTTGGGGGATTAACACTTCTCCACTTCTGAGGGTTCTTTCCAGGCATAGGGAGTTCAGGATGCACTCCTGGCGTCTCTCTACTCTCTTCCTCTCTCTGCTCCAGGAGAGGTGTGTGACTGGGTGGATTTGTCTGTCTGATCCAGGTGTTCAGAAATAAGAAGCCCATTTGCTGACAGATAGCATCTCCTTCCTTATCAGTAATAAAGGGGATATTTTGACACTGGTCACATCTAGAACCAACTCAGCGAAACTCTCATTCTGTACAAGAGTCAGGAAGACAAACAGACCCTCTTCATAGGCAGACTTGCTCCCATGTTGCTGGGGCCTCTGCTCTTAAAATTGCAATCTCCTGGAATATTTTTAGGTGACCCAGAAGTTAAAGTTCAGAATCCCTGGGATTCTTTATGTTCATAAACTACACCTAAACGTTTAGCCAAGAAACGTGTGTGTTTGAACAAGTGAAGGGTAGAGGAATCCCCCAAACATTGCCTAGAACAATGACTGGGGCTTGTGACTTGATCTTAATTAGCTGTGTCGTTATGCAGGGCATCCGTAAAGCTATGTAAACAGATAACTTTAGACCATTAATGAGGGGAGTGAATATTTTCTTCTTTCATTTCAATCTTCCTGCTCCCTTCTGAGCTGTATTGGTGTGAATCAATCAATGTGAAGAAACTTGCCCTCAGTTTCTGAAGGAAAGGAGAGCCTGGGTGATGGGGATCTTAGGTGCCTGAGTGTCAGGACAGTTCTGAATGGCTTCTGAGCTCACAGCCAACCTCCTGAAAGCCTATTGTCTGAAGTCCCCTGGAGTTTCTTTATTTATTGGTTTCAGTTGCTAAGAAGTGACCATCTTCAGAAGTGAGGCTGTTGCCCTTGGCTACACATTTCTTTATGGGCATAATCTTGCATCACACGGTACCAAACTGGCAGCTGAGCAAAGCACAGACCTTGATGAAATGTCTTCCTGATGTTGGCCTCCTGGTATGAGGTAGGTTGTGCTAATTCACCTTTTCAATCAAAGGCAAGGGCTGACACTGTCCTCTTCCCTCTCAAGTAGGAATTTGCTTATTTTTGCTCTGAGATGTGTCAGTTAAAATCATGTCCCCTGAATAATCTCTTTCCTGATCATATCCACCTCATGGGGTCCCTGGGAGCCTGCGTGGTGAAGGCAGTGTGTTGTGATTGTGGGCGGTGGTGCTGATTTTCTCACCTTGGAAAAGGGAAGGCTCCAGGGGTCTGGTGCCTGTTTCAAATCACATGTATTTTTGTCCCCTCTCTGCCCTACCCACCTCCCTGCCCGTTGATTCCGCAGATTAGATATTCACATTCAGGGTAACTGTTGAGTGCATTTCTAGTTTGAATTTCATTTGCTATCTTCTGGCAACTTGACCTCTCTTTTGTTTGCATCTCATCTTCCATTTGGGGAGGAATGTTCAAATTTTGATATTTATTTTCAACACAGATACCCTCTGAATTTATGGAACTTTCTCTGGTGCACCAATAAGATGGTGGAGATGAGGTGTCTTTTTGTGTTTTCTACCCCAAATCCATTTGCAGTCTTTTGCCTCTTTTTCTTAAAGCAGTTCCAAATGCGCCCCATGCCTGCTGCTGTTTGAAAAGGCTGTAAAATTCAAGCTACGTGACTATGAATACTATGAAAAAGGTTTTGACAACTTTCGGTGGCATTTAATTCAAGTTAAATTCCTCTTATTCAAAATAATAAGCATAATGTTACTTATTATGTAGATGAGGTGGTGAGGCAGATGTTTGTCGTCTCAGTGCATTCACTGGGGATTAATAAGTACACGGGCTGAGCAGGGGGGCCTGGGTTCAACCTGGGAATTTGAAAAAGGGTTGAGGAACAGGAAGGATGATTACCCTGGCGCTGCTCTGTCCAGTACGGGGACCAGCAACCATATGAGGCCGTTTACATTTAAAGTAATTAAAATGAAATAGAATAAAAATGAAAAGTTTCTTGGTCATGATGGCCATCATTCAGTCACTTACTGAAGAGCACAGACACAGAACATTTCTGTCATTGTAGGCAGTCCTATTGGGCAGCGCTGCTAACCACGGGATTGTTAAAACAGCCGGGGATGCTTGTAGAGTTCTCTCATCAATGGGAACTTTATCTGTAAGGGTTCTGAAAGCTTCTCAGAATGGGTATAGATCTGTAAAGAGCCAAGAGGTGAAGTAGTTACCATCAGGTTGCAGCTGTTTGAGTGCCACCCCTGTGTCCCATGGGCTATGCTAGAGCCGTGCTTCTCAAACTTGAAATGTGCAGACACAGCACTTGGAGAGCTTAGAGTGCAGATACTGACTCGGTAGGCCTGGGGTGGGGCCTGAGAGTCAGTGTTCATAAACCACTCCCCTAGAGATGCTGCCGCCTCGGTCTTGGAGACGACACTTGGAGAAGCACAGGTTGACAGCACTGATTCCCAATCTTGGCTGTACATCGTAATCAGCTGGAATCTAAACACCACTGACACCTAGATCTCAACCCCAGAGGTTCTAATGTCACTTGTCTGGGGAGTAATCTGGGCACTGAAGATTTTAAAAAGCTCCCCAACCGATTAATATTTGAGAACCATTGATGGAGGTAAAACAAGTCTATTAGGTCTGAGGACCAGAAACATGGCCTCATCTGGAAGTTTATTAGAAATGCAGATTCTCAGGCTTGAACCCCATCCTGCCAAGTCCCAGTCTGCCTTCCAGGGACATTCGCCAGGGGATTTCATGTACTTTACAGGTGAGAACAACTGTACCAGGTAGCCTTTATTTTTTTTTTATTTTTATTTTTTTGGCTGTGTTGGGTTTTCATTAAAGCGTGTGGGCTTTCTCTAGTTGCAGCGAGCAGGGGCTGCTCTTTGTTGCCGTGCACGGGCTTCTCATTGCAGTGGCTTCTCGTTGTGGAGCACGGGCTCTAGGCGCATGGGCTTCAGTAGTTGTGGCACACGGGCTCAGTAGTTGTGGCACACGGGCTTAGTTGCTCTGCGGCATGCGGGATCTTCCTGGACCAGGGCTCGAACCCATGTCCCCTGAGTTAGCAGGTGCATTTTTAACCACTGTGCCACGAGGGAAGTCCCCAGGTAGGCTTTAAAAGTAATAACTTATTGATCTGTGTACATGTGCTTTAAAGAAATTCTTTAAAGCAACAAGTTCTGTTAGTTCCTAAAAATATTGGAGTATATAATTTAGTCCATTCCTATGCCTAATTATTGAAGTTTTAATAGACTGTCATGGCACAGACACTAACATGATGGTTTCTGCTTGCATTGTAACAGAAAGTATCAATAATCCCAGCAGAGTGGGCACTGGACTTTCACATCTTAACTAGAAGGTCAAGAATAACCAAGTTTTTTAGGAATTAGTTCCACATGTTTGTATAAAATTTATTATTCAAGATAAAGTGTAATTCCCCTTTTAGATTAATTCCTTTTGGTTTTAGAAAATTGTATGCTTCTAAATCATTAGCAGAGGTATACAACATAGGTAGATTCTTAATTGATGTAATTTTTCGTCATGCAACACTCAGATCTCAGATCCTCAGGGGTTGGGGGAGAGTGAGAAGGGATTATAATGTCTTGACCAAAACAAAAAAGTGTCTAACATTGTGTTTTACTGATAGGTCTTTCTGAGTGGTATTTTAGAGGTACAGTGCCAAAGAATTATAATGGAGAAAGGCCAACTATGCTATGAGTTAGAGCAGCACTTCTCAGACTTAAACGTGGTAGGAAACACTTCAAGATCTTGTTAAAAATTAGACTCTGATGCAGTCAGTCTGGGGCAGGGGCCTGAGACTCTGTATTTCACACAATACAGGTGTTGGGACGCTACATGTCCATTGACTACATTGTGAGTAGCAAGGGGTTAGATGACTCTTCCAGGATACGTTCTTGTAAACTCTCATTTCAGTGACTCAAAAGTCAAGTGGCGGGCTTCCCTGGTGGCGCAGTGGTTGAGAGTCCGCCTGCCGATGCAGGGGACACGGGTTCATGCCCCGGTCCGGGAAGATCCCACATGCCGCGGAGCGGCTGGGCCCGTGAGCCATGGCCGCTGAGCCTGCGTGTCCGGAGCCTGTGCTCTGCAGTGGGAGAGGCCACAACAGTGAGAGGCCCGCGTACCGAAAAAAAAAAAAAAAAATCAAGTGGCCTGGTATAAACAATAATAAGGTTGATTTTGTTGAAAGTGCTGATTTGCTCACTTGAATCATCCAAAAGAGAGACATCAAGAGGTCAGAATTGTTCATAGACCCATCATTAATGGAAAGCTCATGGGGAAATGAAGTCATTTAAGGCAAAAGGAAAATAGTAACATAAATACCTCAGATGACTACCAGGGCAAAATTTTCAAAATGTTGCAAGTTGTCTGCATGCTTGAAGTAGCAATTTACATGCATAATTAGGTGCAATCAACAGTTTTGAAATGTAATATATTTTCTGAGCCCATATTTACTTATGACAGATGCAAAAAAAAAAACTGTCCCCTCCAAAAATAGAAGGGCAGAGAAAGGAAAAGTACTTGCCTTTGACAATGGGAATCTTTACAAGCTCTTGCCTAAATTTAGAACAAATTTAGTTGAAGTATCAGATCTTTGTTTTGATTTACTCTTCACTGAAGTTCACAAACACATTTTGGAAGTAACAAGCATGTAAGAATAATAACTTTCCAGTCAGCTCTTCCAGCTCCTGTTGGAACTGACATGTACTTTTTATTTCTATACTGTAAAAGGAAAATCTGTCACGTTCAAAACTTTATTGCACAGAACACCATTGACTTTCTTCCTGCCTTCAGAAGGGGCTTCATTTTTTTTTTTTTTTTTTTTTTTGCGGTACGCGGGCCTCTCACTGTTGTGGCCTCTCCTGCTGCAGAGCACAGGCTCCGGACGCGCAGGCCCAACGGCCATGGCTCTCGGGCCCAGCCGCTCCGCGGCATGTGGGATCTTCCCGGACCGGGGCACGAACCTGTGTCCCCTGCATCGGCAGGCGGACTCTCAACCACTGCACCACCAGGGAAGGCCCTGGGGCTTCATTTTTTGAAGATGCCAAATATCTTTTAGAATAATTTATAGAAAGAGATTAATTAAACTAGCAATTTCATCTCAGATGAGTGCTCATGGTGAATTTCTATCATCTTACTATTTTCAGTAAAACAGGCACTGAGTGCTTCCTATACCCTAAGGCACTTTCCTAAGCTCTTTACACAGATCATCGAATTTACCATTATAAAAATACTATAAGGATTGATTGATTACAATGTACTGGGGAGGAAAGGGAGAGCAAGTAACTTTTTTTAAAAACAAATATTATTTTTCTTTTTTCCTTATTTATTTATTTTTGGCTGCGTTGGGTCTTCTTTGCTGCGCGGGGGCTTTCTCTAGTTGCGGGGAGTGGGGGCTACTCTGTTGCGGTGCACAGGCTTCCCTTTGCAGTGGCTCCTCTTGTTGCGGAGCATGGGGTCTAGGCACGTGGGCTTCAGTAGTTGTGGCACGCGGGCTCAGTAGTTATGGCGCAGGGGTTAGTTGCTCCATGGCATGTGGGATCTTCCTGGACCAGGGATCCAATGGTGTCTCCTGCATTGGCAGGCAGATTCTTTTTTTTTTTTTTAACATCTTTATTGGAGTATAATTGCTTTACAATGGTGTGTTAGTTTCTGCTTTATAACAAAGTGAATCAGTTATACATATACATATGTTCCCATATCTCTTCCCTCTTGCGTCTCCCTCTCTCCCACCCTCCCTCCCACCCCTCCAGGTGGTCACAAAGCACTGAGCTGATCTCCCTGTGCTATGCAGCTGCTTCCCACTAGCTATCTATTTTACGTTTGGTAGTGTATATATGTCCATGCCACTCTCACTTTGTCACAGCTTACCCTTCCCCCTCCCCATATCCTCAAGTCCATGCTCTAGTAGGTCTGTGTCTTTATTCCCATTTTATCCCTAGGTACTTCATGACCTTTTTTTTTTTCTTAGATTCCATATATATGTGTTTAGCATACAGTATTTGTTTTTCTCTTTCTGACTTACTTCACTCTGCAGATTCTTAACCACTGCACCACCAGGGAAGTCCGCAAGTAACTTCTTTAAAGGCACAAAGCTCTGTATTTTCTTGGCTGGCACTTTACTACATGAAAGGTCATAATGTCATTTTAAAAGTATAGTGAATGTCAGACTAAAGCAAGCTCATGTTATTTTGAACAAGTTCCCAATTTAGAAAATGAGCTTGAAATCTAATTTTTCATAATTTTGAAGAAAAAGAATGAGTAATTCCATCCCCAAACTTTTCTTTCCAAAAGCATGTTCACATTGCATTATCTAGATTGACTGTCTGCACTGATGAAATTAAAGTGGCAATTAATTTCTATCACAGAGTCAGAGATTAAGCGATTGCATTGAAGGATAGGACTCATGCTGTGTTCTTGTGTAACTGCATCTATTGGGACAGTGTGTCTTGAAATTGTCAAAGTTGTCTTCAAGTTAATGCAAAGCAGTCAGGAGATGAACAACTTAACTTTCTAGTTTCAGAAGGCAATTGTTGCTGGAGGAAGAAAGCTAAGTAAGCTCTGCTAAGAAATGCACGGAGAGTTCATTTATCTGCTGATCCATTTGGGGGCATTATGGAACTCAAAGCCCAGAACAATGGGCTCTATTTAACATTAAACAGCTTCTTAATAATCTGTTATTTCTCTCCATAGCTGCCGGAAGGTCCCTCGGGAGTGCAGTCTCTGTAGCAGTCCCCGTGAAGTTGTAAGCTACTCCCCAGGACCAAGTAGTGTTAAATATAGAAGTCACCCTAATCACCTGACTGTCGGAGAGCCCCGTGTAAGAATTCCCAAGTCTACCCTTGTCATCTCCATCTGTCTCTCTAGATTTACAGACGCAGCTCACCGCACCGCCTGGGGTCCCCACCGGCACCTCCCGGAGCCCTGCCCGGCGGAGTACGCCCTTCCAGCGCAGAGGGCTGGCGGGGAGCTGGCGCCAACCGGGGCACCTGGCGGCCGATGCCTGGCCGCGACCCCTCGCTCTCCCTCCGCCTCCCCCTCCGCCCCTCTGCTGCCGACCTTTACGAGGAACTCCGCTGCGCTTCGAGACTCGCGTCCTCGCCCTGGGCGCGGGGCCCCACCCCTTGCGGGTGCCGCCCGCGACCGGGACGGAGGCGAGGGTAGGTGAACTGCTGGCCCGGTCTTGGCCACCGCTTGCTCGGTCCTAGTCCTCAGGCGACGGCTGGGCGGCGCGGGGCCGCGGGAGCGCGGGGATGCACACGCGCGCGCGGGAGGGGTGACCCCGGGGACACGTGCGGCCGCGTGAGGGAGCGCGGGAGGGGCCTGGGGCCGGCGTGGGGGTGGGGGTCGCCCGGGGTTGGAGTGGGCGCCCCGGACGCCAGCCCTCTGCCGGCTCCCCTCCTTTCTAGGGCTCCGCCGCCGCCTGGCACAAATCGGAAAGCCTTGCCTTCCTCGGCTGGAGCGGGCAGGGTGAGGGGTCGGTGCCTGGTCAGCGGGCGGGGATGGTAGATTTCACTTACACCTGACCCGCCCCACTCCTGTCAGTTTCGCCGGCAGGTCCTAGTGATGCGATTGTTCTTCCAGTAACTTTGTTCAGAGGCGGAGGGGAGGGGAGACGCCGAGAGGCCCCCGAAGAGGCTGGAAAGCGACGAGGATCGGGAGGCCCAGCTGGGGAGGGAGTCCCCGGGCGGCCCCGGGGCTGGGCGCGTGGCTGGGAGGCGTCGCTGCCGCCGCCTCCGGGATGCGCTCGGCTTAGCGGGACTGCCGGGGGCTCCTGAAGGCCACTGCTCCGAGGACGCGCGGCCACCCCCTGCTCACGCTCCTCGGGCCGGCGCCGCCGGTGCCGGAGCCGAGCGGCGAGCGGAGCTGCGGGGCGCGCGGGCGAAGGCTAGCGGGAGGGAGGGCGCGCAGGAGGCGGCTCCTCCTCGGCGAGCCATGCGTGCCACCGGCAGCTGAGCCGCCGGCGGCGCCGCTGTCAAATCTGCGCTCCGCTTTTGTCTTGTCCTCCAGTGAATGGGAAGATGGAGATGGATGTGAAGGGAGTTACTCCGTGCCCGGAGCCCATCCCCCGCTCCCAGGGGGGTGGCGGAGCCTGCCAGGCGCCGCCACAGCCGCCGTCGCCGCCGCAGCATCCGGCTCCGGATGATCCGCCCGGCAAGAGTGCCGGCGCCGAGGACAGCGACGATCCCGAAGCGAGAGCCAGCGGCGAGAAGGACGAGAGCAAGGTAGGTCCGCCGCGTTGGCGCTGTGACACCTTTTGAACAAAACCACGGAGCTCTGGCAGCGGCTGTCACTTTAACCCCTGCGCTCCCCCACCCCCTTCCCTCGTCCGGGAGGTGGTGAGGGTTGCAGATGTAGGGAAGGCGTAAGATGGAAGGGAATCGCTGGGCGACAGTGACTTTCTGAACGGGAAGGCGCGTGCAGAAGTCCCTCCTGGTTTCCGTATTCAGTGTCCGTGCAGAGAAAAGTCTTCTGGTCCAGGCAACGTGATGCCGGGTGGAGCGCAGCACCCCGGGAGAGCGAGATTGAGAGACCTTTGCTCGCCCGCACCGTATAGCCACAGATTATTTGGATGATCTAGGTCAAGGGGAAACATGTCTTCAGGAGCTGCCAAGTGGCTTCTGAGACTCCTTGAAGGGAGGTTACATCAACCTAAAGATGACAACAGTGGGAGCAAAGTTTGGCTCTTTTGCAGAATGGAGAGCTCTGCCTAACCCAGCTCTAAGCTGGAGCACCTGCTCCTCCCCTAGCCTCCTCCTGCCCAGGAGGGCAGGGGCCAGGTGCCTGGCACCAGGTGAGCTCTGGAAACCTTTTGAAGCCCTGCTGTGTCATTGTAGCCCCGGGGATAGCGGCTGCTGACTGTGGAGAGAGGAGCTCCTCAGGTAATTGGGTTCCAGTAAGAAATAGCTCAAATGCCATTCTCTGGTGCTGATGTTTTTTCCTGTTGAGAAAATTGTAAAGTAGAGGAAGTGGCATAGAAATAATGCCTTGGTGTGATATTCTTGGAGTGTATTTATTGCAGCTTGGTCTCTGAGCAGGGTTTTCTTTCTCCATATACACTTGGAATTGAGTTCTGTGGATGCTAGTGCCGGCCAGTTGTATCTCTGTGAAGTGTATACATGTGTTTGTTAATGCATTTTGGAAGTGGCTGCAAGTGTTGGGGAAAAGCTGGTTCAACAAATCAGAACCAACCAAACAGGAGTCAGCTGAAGTACTTTCTCACTGTGGCTCACTGGAGGAAGCACGCAAGGAAACAGCCACCGTGCCTGCTTAGGAAAGCGAGTCATGACATGCTTCTCCTGGCAGGTTGCCTGGGTTTCTGCTGGACCTTCCTAGAGGTGCTAGTGGACTAAACAGTATCCCAAACATGTTGGGATCACATTGAGTGTTGCCTCTCTGTACTTGGAGACAGGCTCACCTTAACAAGATGGTATTTGCAAATCCTCAAAATTGTTTTGCGTTTGGATACTGAGCTAAGGATTTAGATTGTGGTTTATCTACCAAGATCAATATTATAACTTATATGGCATTCTACCAAGGAACTGGCATTTGAACACACTCTAGACTGGGCCAGGGTGATGCATACAAGA
Source organism: Mesoplodon densirostris (assembly GCF_025265405.1). Classification (NCBI taxonomy): domain Eukaryota; kingdom Metazoa; phylum Chordata; class Mammalia; order Artiodactyla; family Ziphiidae; genus Mesoplodon; species Mesoplodon densirostris. Next base: position 53,767,732 of record NC_082670.1, read on the forward strand.
TTTACATTGCCAAACTATGAGGAATTTTAATATTCTAACGTCCTCAGCTTTTCAGTCGCATTTGATTTCATGAATATTTAATTCTGTCATGACTGCATATTTACTACTTTAAATGACTGTGCCCAGCTTAATGAAATAACCGTAACTGAGCATCGTATTATCTAATTGAACTTTAAGTCTCTTTTGCAAAATAGGTGTGTGGGCAATCATTAAAATATACAGCAAGTGCTGCCATTTCCACGTTGTTGGTTCATATGCCCTGAGCATGAGAAAGTCCTGCCATCAGCAAAAAAATCTGTGCTTATTTTTGTTTCCTTTTGATGCACCACGCAGACTGTCTGATGTTCTGTGGGTTGTGAGGAGTGAGGAAGCCAGTGCATGACAAATACTAGAGCAGGTGAAGAAAGGATGGAGGGAAAGTGGGTTGATTATATTTCGTTAATTAGCATGTGCAGATAATTGAGTATTCCACTGATGTGATTGGCTTTCTGTATGTCTGCAGTTTCTTGCGGTGGAAACAAAATACTACTTTTTTTTTTGCCTCCAGGTGTTTGCCTTAACAAATTATGTTGCATCCTTCTCTCCACCCAGAAATCAGCTGTGTTAACCCTTTGCTTGTCTCTGCTACTCTCCTACCGGTTCTTCTAAGAGTCTGAGGATGGTGGCTGTGTCTCAGACTTTAATAACTCTCTTTGTCTTTGATGAATGCTAAGGCAAGTTATACATTGATTTTTCTTAGCAAATCCTGGTTTCATTAGTGGGAAGGCCTTTGGGTGTCTGACCAAATTATTCTACTAAGATATAAATGGAAGACAAACTGAGATAAAGTGGAATGTGGTTTCACCAAGCTGTTTGGGGTGAAATTAGGGAGATGATCACAATAGGATATAAACACAGTAATGTACAAATGTAATATTTTGGACTGTTATGTTTGTTTCTTACTCACAAGTCTACTAAAAATGAATTTTCAGTACTATATTATTTATCTTAAATCTCCCCTTCCCGCAAAAGTGTCAGGGCATTTTTTTCCAGATTCTCTTTGGGGTCATGATTTTATTTTCTCTTGAGTTTACCCCAGTTATCTTCTTGGAAAAGAAATTGGAGCTTAGTGCCAGATCAGCTTGTCTCCTAAATTGCAGGTTCATGTTCATATGTCCTCGGAAAGTCTCTGAAATAGGAAGGAAGTTTAGAAAACTGGATCAGTCAAGGGATTTTTTACGCCAGAGTTTCATGACGTGACTGGTGCTTTCTGTTCCTAGAATTACAATGCCTGATTCCTCTCTAGCAACTGCTCCTCAGAGAGATGCTATAGCAGCTACATGCTATGCATGCTTTGATTCCACGAATTGGAGAAGACCCTAAATCAACCAGTCCCCTGGGCTTTAAGGCAGGCTTACCTTAAACGCTGTGAAAGGCAGTCTCCTCTCCTTGCAATGACAGGCAAAGACAATGTGATGACCCCCTTTGGGGACCTAGTGAGATGTTTTCTCACCCATGATCTCAAGAACTTCTTCCTCATATCTGAGAAGAGGTTCTCCCACCTGGACAAACTCCTTTCTTCCAGTCTTGCAGATGAAGATTAAATGGTCACTCGCCTTGAATAAGAGACCTCCAAATCTTTGAAAGTGTTCTCAGCCATGGATTGGGCCATCCTCAAAACTTTCTTGCAGAGTTTCCTTAGGCCATCACATTCCATCCTTTTAGTGACGTTTAAAACCATTCTGAAATGCTTTGCTTGTGCTCAGTAACTCTAAGATGGGTATTTCTGAAACTTTGTTTGGAAAAGTTTTTTTTAAAGTTCCTTGTGTTGAGGACTAACACCCTAGTTTCTTACTCCATCTGTTATCAAGTTGCTTTCACAAATGTGTGGGTTCTTCCCCGACCCCAGGTGAGTGATGTATAAATGATTCTTTCTTGTCTGCTTCAGCTTCATGTATTCTCCCTTTTCCTGCCTCCCTCCCCCCATTTTCTCTCTCTTTCTCTCTTTCACACACACACACCACTTACTGTGATGTTTTTTTATAGAAGTGTGTATTAATGGCACAGCTATGAGGTATCATGACCAAATTCTCTTTTGTGTTCAGCTCTCATTATAGCCTTGGTCTGCAAGATATGTTATTCTTGTGATGTGGACTAGAGAGATCCTGTGCTGTTGCTCCCAGTGATACTTCACTGATGGACATGACCCAAGATGCTCACCTGCCTGCATCCCACCCGTGACACTGTCCTAAACCATCAGTCTCACAGAGGAGGCTGTCGGGAGTCTCTCCAGTTCATTTTTGAAAGACTGTTATTTTGAAATAACTTCAGATTTATAGAAAAGTTGCAAAGATAAGACGAGGAGTTCCCATATACCCTTTACCCAGCTTCCCCTAGTATTCACATCCTACTTAATCATGGTCTGTATATTACAATAAAGAAATTAACATGGGTACAGTACCATTAGCTAACCTCTGTCCAGTTTTTGTTGAGTGAATGTGTAACATATCAATGTTTTTCATTCTGTCCTCCTAGGACTTAAGACTTTGTTTTTGTTTTTTACACCTGAAAGACTCTGTGAGAGGGTATTTAAGAGCCAAATTTAACTTCAGGTTAACTGTGCGCCCTGTTCCTGGTGGGTGGGCAGCTCCCGAAGTCAGAGGCTGAGGTCCTGGGACCCTGTGCCACACTGCCCTGAGCCCTGTGGGAGTTACACCTTTGGCAAAGCTCTTGAGTGCCGTGAACTTGTGGGGAGTGATAGTATTCTTTTTTATTTTGTCCTGAAAAACATTTCCCGCTCCAAGTAAGACAGGGTTTGTCAGTACACAGAGGACAGCAGAGTCTCAAGTGGCAAGTAGAGGAGAAAAGGCGATTGATAAAATCAAGACAGTTCACTTTGATGCCTAAACCCTTGGGTGTTTGTTCCTGGCATGAAAAATGGCAGAAGCCCTTTCCTTTCTGCATTGTTCTCACCTGGGGAACTCTGATTTCGAGCACAGAAGCAGAAACTTACCCATATTAGGCAGGATGCCATTGTGATCAGTGTTGGCTTTTTGATGAGGAGTGAAATCACAAATCATTTTGGGTCTTGGCTCCGACTTTCACTAGCTACTAACCTCAGAGAAGATCCTACTCTTTTTAAATCTCAGTCTCTTCATCTGTAAAATAGGATAATTATAGGGCCCACCACTTTATGGCTTGAATGAGGTAAAATATATAAAGTTCTTGATTCAATGCTTCATAGCTACTGACTACTCAGTAATTGTTAGTAATAACTGTGATGATTATTATTGCTCTTATGGTCCAGGGTTCTGAAGAGGAGAATGAGTTGGGGCCTAGAATTTTCAGTTTCCCGGAGAATTGTGGGGCTGGAAATGATGCAGACACACTGTTCTACAATCAAACCAGGTTGGTGCTTCTTGGTCTGACTTTGCCCTGTGGGCTTTGAGATGTTCCCAGTTCTTTTCCTGGTGGGCAGGGCCTTAGGAAAGAATTATCCTTTATCCTGACTTGTCAATAGACTGTTCCTTTCTCATCAGGAAAACCATGGAAGACCAGGATGGAAGGCTCCTGCCTCCTGGCCCAGGTCCCAGGGGTACACACAGGACATTAATAAAGCAAGTGGATTGCCCTGCTTTTACACATTACATTTATGACTTCTTAGAAGAAGTAGGTAGCAAATTTTAAGATTTAAAAAAATGATTGAGATAAAAAGTTGTATCCTTTAGGGCTCTTTGGTTGCAAGCAACAGAAACTGACTTTAATTTGAGCAAAAAGGTATTTTATTTTAAGGTAATCATGGAATCAAAGGAAAAGTGATAAAAGTGGTTTTGGGGAAATACTGAAGCCAGGGAATCTCAGAAGATCTGAGTAGTAGAAAGTGATGAATGGTCCCTTGAGGCCACTGACATAAGAAGAATAAATTCCAACTTTTTTTTTTTTTTTGCCTTTCTGTCACTCTGATGAGCAGAGTCCATGGAAGGTTATCTAACTGGCCTTGCTTGGGTCAGATGTCTGTTTCTTGGTCAGGGAAGAGTGGACATCCACATAGAAGGTTCTGGTAAATTGTGTCCTTTGGAAGAGGTATAGTTCATGGGGGAGAAAATCAAGGTACTGTTACCAGACCAAGGAGAATGGATATTAGGGGCAAAATAGCCAGTATAACTTCTCTTCAGGGGAGGTTGGGGGGAGGGAGAGGGAGTAGGGAGAGAAGAAAAAAGGAGAGAAATAGAGGGAAAGAGAAAAGGAGAGAACCAAACAGACAGAGACAGACAATGAGCTTATCCAAGAAACTGGAATATTTTTTGGCATTAATTTCCTACCATTTGAAAAGAATCCAGAGTAAATGATGACTTGCTCCTTATTCTGATTTGCCACGTGAGACCCCCAGAATTAGGAAACCATAATGGAATACATGACCTACCGAGTTTGGACCCTGCCTCCCACATTTTTACATGGGAAAAATTGAGGCACCATGACAAGTGATTTGCCCAAACACAGAGTGGGTACTTGAAGGCCCTTTAGCCTAAGACATGGAGTCCGCTTCTGAAATTCATTCTTTGTTTCCCACTTATAAAGTGAAATTAATGATACATTTCACTTCTGCTGAGCAGATAATCTGAGGATGAATGTGATAGGGCGCTGATGTTTTAAAACATAGACCTTCTGTGGGACTCTCATGTCATTAGAATGAATATATTAACTTTTTTTGTTGTTTGCCCCTAAATTACAACAGGTTGGTTTCCTGCTCAAATCCCTACAGCTTTTTCTTTGACTTTGAATCTACATGTCAAGGTATCTCTGTCCTCATATTTGGATCTTAGGTCCTACAGAAGGAGGCACCCCAGGCCGTGTGTTTCTCACTGTTGGGTGGCAGATGTTCAACTCCTGGGCACACGCACTGTTCCAGCACCAGGCCTGGCACAGTGGGTACCCAGGGAATAGCAGGTCCATTGACCCCTGCCTGGACGTGTCCATTCAGCACATCAAGCCCTTCCTTAGATGCTGGGATTGCAAAACTGAAAGAGGGAAGCCCACAGCTTCATGGAGGACACACACCTTTACACAGACCCTGATGCTCTAAGGAGCTGAGGGCCACAGAGAGGTGAGAACAGGAGCTACTTGCATGGAGGCTGCCTGGAGTGGAGTCTTGGAGGAAAAGGAATGCTGGGAATGTAGGGAGGGTGTCCATGGTCAGAAGGGCTGAGAAATATTCAGAAGCTCGTTGTGGGGTCTACAGAGGTTTGGCTGGAGGTGTATTTCTTGTGGAGGCCACATGACAGGGTGGCAGGAAGTTTGGATGCCCTCAGATAAAGAATAGGTTCAGAGTGGAGGTTTGAGACTGTTTCCATGGCCCAGAAAGGCTCTCTGATGGGGGAATTTCATGGATCCGTACATGTCTCCTCTATTTCAAGGAGACAGAAATAGAATTAAATCCTATTTATTACGTGACAAAGAGAGGACATTACATCATTGCCTGACATGTAAGGACAGAAAAAGAGAACAAATAAATAGAATTTATTTCAGATTAGAGTAACCTTTCTTGAGAAGGAGTAGGTAGAGCCTTCGCCCAGCACGGCCCCCAGCCCTGCACCCCTGGCTCTCAGGTACATCCCATCCAGTCCTGCCTGCTGGCCTCACTCTCTGCATCCTCTATGCAGCTCTGTGCATGGATGCTCAGTGTCTGGGCACTGCTGGGGTGCCCGGGCGGCAGCCTGTGCTCAAGGGGGAGGTGTTTTTACTGAGATGCTCTTCCTTTCCTCATGGTGCAGCCTTGGTGGAGTTGAAATGAGTGGTAAGAGGGTCCATTTTCTCAGAGTAGGCTGTTGTCTTGTGCATTTTTTTAAAGCCTTCTTGAGCTCAGCCAGAAAGGTACCTGGGGGCACAGCAGGTACAGCCACTCTGCCTCTCATTCTTTACAAGTGGGGCCATTTCACACGTTTTTAAGGTAAAGTGTTGGTCTGTCTAACAGGCACTAGAAGTAGCCAAGTGGAATGAGACTGTGGGACACCTAGGGACACTGGCCAGTGAGTCCAGTGGTAAAATTCACCCTTTTAAAGTGTACAGTTCAATGAGTTTTGACAAATGTATACATCTGTGTAGCCACCACCCCAAACAGGATATAGAAGGTTTTCATTACCCGCAAAGGGCTCCTCTGTGTCCCTCTGCAGATAATCCCCTCACCCCACCTTTTCCATAATTTCACATAAATGGAATCAAATAGCATGTAGCCTTTTGCATCTGACTTCTTTTGCTTAACAAAATGTATTTGATATTCACTCACCTTGATGTGTATCAGTGGTTGCTTTTGCTTACTGGGTCTTATTTCGTTGTATGGATGTGTATTGTTTATCCATTCACCTGTTGATGGATATTTGAGTTCTTTACAGATTTTTGGCCTTTGTGAATAAAGCTCCTATAATTTTTTTTTTTTTTGTGGACTGTATATTTTCATTTCTCTTGGGTGAATTCCCAGGAATGGGACTGCTGGGTCGTATGGTAAGGATGTTTAACTTTATAAGAAGCTGCCAATCTCCTTTCAAGAGCAACCATTTAAAATGTGCTGAGACCGTGCATTTCCACCATCCATGCGTGAGGATTCCAGTTGCTCCATGTCACTGTCAACACTTGCTATTGTCAGTATCTTTAATTTTTGTCATTCTAGTAGGTGTGTAATGATGTACCATTGTGGCTTTAGTTTGTTTTTCCCTGTTAACTAATGATGTTGAATATCTTCTGTGCCTACTTGTTATCTGTATGTTTCTTTGGGGAAAAGTCTGCTCCAATCTTCGGCCTATTTTTTAAAAATTGGGTTGTTTGTATTCTTATTATTTTGAAACAATTTATTATTTTCACATAGGTTTAGGCTTCAGAAACTCTGGTAGAAGTTTGAAGAGATTACAAAGCAAGGGACGTTTTTGAGTTTCTTTTCTTGAGGCTTGTTGGTGAACTAACATTTACTGGGCGTTTATCCTGTGCCAGTCATGGAGGAAGGTAGATTCAGATTGGGTCATCTCATTCCAGGCTCCATAGCAACCCTGCAAAATAACTATTATTAGCCCCGAAGTCACACAGTTAGGATATGGCAGAGGAAGGCCTTAAATTTAAGTCTGTCTTACTCTTACTCCTTCCACTTCACCAGGTGTGACTCAAGGCCTGTTCTCCACAATTTCTCCTTAGTTTCCCAGCCCAGTCTGCTTGCACTGCTCTGGGTGTTGTAAAAGCAGCCCTCAGGTGAAATAACACTGTGCCACTGATGTGCAAATCAGGACATTGAGCTTAGGGCAAAAGAGTGCTCCCAGTTTTATTTCAGTCCTGAAAAAATCCTATCCACTTCATAAGGTGGAAAAGTGAGAATTCTCCAGAGACATGGAAGGTTTGAGGTATCATTTACCTGTCAGGACCCAAGGATGTCCATCCCTCTCAGGTAAATCTCGGTGGTGTGGGTACCCAGAGGGCCAGGGTGGGGCTAAGCCCTGGGAATCAGAGCTCAGTTCAAACCCCTGTTTTGTTTCTACTGGCTGGAGGAATATGGGAAAACCCTGTGAAGGCTCTGGTTTGGATTCTCTTCTCAGAAAAGATGATGGAGAAGGCCCCCCTTACCACACCTGAGCGTTGTGAGGATTGAATTAACCAGTAGGGGGACCAACTTGCTCCATCCCAGGAAATCCTGGGTCCCAGGTAAACCAGGACAGTTGGTCACCCCGATTGCAGGATACCTGTAAAGTGTCTGGACCCTTACAGACTCTCAGAGCTGTCACTGTTGAACGGGCTTCGGGGCATTCTCTCCATGAGTATGAAAATGACTTAAGGTGTTTCAGAACTAATGCGATCCTGTGAAGGATTCCAGGTTCTCCACATTGGCTTAAAAAATAGTTCAAAGCACGGCTATGGATTTGAATTGGATGAATAGCATCACCTTTCCAAGTAAGTGGCTGTAGGACTTTTCAAGGTAGCTCCCCAAGGCCTCCAACCAGGAAGTAAGTGTGCTTTAGAAAGTGAGCCCAAAAAGTCTCCCTGGCTGGAGGACCAAGGGCTCTTTCAGGGACGGCCTGCATTGGCAGGACAAGAATCACCCCAACAGGGCTTCCCTGGTGGCGCAGTGGTTGAGAGTCTGCCTGCTGATGCAGGGGACGCGGGTTCGTGCCCCGGTCCGGGAGGATCCCACATGCCGCGGAGCGGCTGGGCCTGTGAGCCATGGCCGCTGAGCCTGTGCATCCGGAGCCTGTGCTCTGCGACGGGAGAGGCCACAGCAGTGAGAGGCCCGCGTACCGCAAAAAAAAAAACAAAAAAAAGAATCACCCCAACAAATAACTTTTTAGAAATTGCATAGTTGGTAGGGTTCGCGTCACAAAGAATCAGACTCAGTGTTTCCCAGGAGGTTCTCAGTTAGGAAGAAACTGCTCTCGTCTGGAAGACAATGGGACTTGCGTGCTGTGACTGGGAGTCTTGGCTCTGCCCCTTCCAATGGACCTCTCAAAGGGTCACATTTTCTTTGAGCCTCAGGGTCCTCAACTGTGAAATGGGGATAATAGTTTTACTTTTCTAAGAACTGTCTGAACTAGAAACTCAAATTTGATAGTACTTGGGCAAAGCCTTTTGTAAACTCTTACACAAGTCTGAGTGTGAGTGTCTGTGTGTGTGTCTGTGTGTGTGTAAGTCTCTCTGGTTTTGTGGGATAACTGAGTTTCCCCCATGATTTTCTGGGACCTTGTTTAAGAAATTGAGCAAAAAAGTATCGCATTGGAGTTAAAAGTGCTGGGAGTTGGGGTCCACAAGAGCATGTGGTCTTTCTGGGAAGGGTGCCCTCAGATGGCACTGGGTGGGGTCAGGTGTTTGGAAGGTCCATGGGGCTGGGTTTGGGCTGCGATGTTCCTCTGGGGACATCTCTGGCTGACCCAGACAGCTTGTCCTCTTGCCGCTCTGTCTTGCTTATTCTTTGGATGACAGTAATACCAGCCTGTGGCCAAGACATTTCCCTTGACCACCTGCCCCCTACCCCTTCTCTTAATTCCTACTAAGCCTTCAAAATTCAGTTTAAGGAAGTGCTCCCTTATTAGAACCTTCCCCTGTCTACCCCATAGGTCAGGTCCCTGCTGATAGGGTATCAAACATTCCTTTAAAATTAAAAAAAATTTTTATTGAAGTATAGTTGATTTACAATGTTGTGTTAATTACTTCTGTACAGCAAAGTCACTCAGTTATACACACACACACACATATTCATTTTTATATTCTTTTCCATTATGGTTTATCACAGGGTATTGAGTATAGTTCCCTGTGCTATACAGTAGGGCCTTGTTGTTTATCCATTCTATATATAATAGTTTGCATCTGCTAATCCCAAACTCCCAATACTTCCCTCTCCCACACCCCTCCCCCTTGACAACCACAAGTCTGTGCTCTATGTCTGAGTCTGCATCTGTTTTGTAGATAAATTCATTTGTGTCATATTTTAGATTCCACATATGAGTGATATCATATGGTATGTGTCTTTCTCTGTCTGATTTACTTCACTGAGTATGATAATCTCTAGGTCCATCCATATAGCTGCAAATGGCATTACTTTGCTCTTTTTTATGGCTGAGTAGTATTCCATTGTGTATGTATATATATATATATATATATATATATATATATATATATATCACATCTTGATCCATTCATCTCTCGATGGACATTTAGGTTGTTTCCATGTTTTGGCTATTGTGAATAGAGTTGCTATGAACACAGAGGTGCATGTATCTTTTTGAATTATAGTTTTGTCTGCATATATGCCCAGGAGTGAGATTGCTGGATCATATGGCAACTTTATTTTTAGTTTTATGAGGAACCTCCATACTATTTTCCATAGTGGCTGCACCAATTTACATTCCCACCAACAGTGTAAGAGGGTTTCCTTTTCTCCACACCCTTTCCAATATTTGTTAATTGTAGACTTTTTAATGATGCCCATTCTGACCGGTATGAGGTGGTACCTCATTATAGTTTTGATTTGCGTTTCTCTAATAATTAGCAATGTTCAGCATACATTCTTTTTTTTTTTTTTTTTTTTTGAGGTATGCAGGCCTCTCACTGTTGTGGCCTCTCCCGTTGCAGAGCACAGGCTCCAGATGCGCAGGCTCAGAGGCCATGGCTCATGGGCCCAGCCGCTCTGTGGCATGTGGGATCTTCCTGGACCAGGGCATGAACCCGTGTCCCCTGCATCAGCAGGTGGACTCTCAACCACTGCGCCACCAGGGAAGCCCTCAGCATACATTCTTAATTTTATCATTAGCTGTTTAATGTAAGCCATGAGGATAGGGACTAGGCCTGTGTTTTCCACAGCTATTTCTCCAACCCTAACATAGTACATTCCATGGAGTAGGCCTTCAACTATATTTTGACCAATAATTGGGTATGAATACTAATTTCATACAACCTTTTACCCAATACCTACTTTCTGGCCCAGAATGATCCATGTCCTCATGCAGCGCACATTCTAGTGGGAGTGACAGATACTAAATTAGTAAACAACTGCATAAACATGATAGGTAATGAATAAACAACTAAATAAATCATCTGACACCAGTGGCCCCCTGGCTGTCAGGTTTTAGGCATGTTTTTAGAAGCCCTGATGAACCCTATTTATACAAGAGCATCAGTTCAGGGCAGTGAAGAAATAACTATCACCCAGTTTGTTTTCTAGAGTTGCCATCTATCTTATGGCCTCAGAACCTGACCTTCTCCTCTGCTTCTCTCTACTTCCTCTGCAGAGTATAAGTTCTCCTCGTCACATTGGCATTGGGAAATCACAGCATATATGCCCCCAGCCCTTTCTTGTGGTCAGGTCATGCCTCTCTGGTTAAACCAAGTACACTTTCCTAATGAGTTCAGCCTTAGTCTTGGGAGCAGACATTCAGTTGTGGGTAGCTGGCAAAGTGAAGCTGGTGCTGTCCTTGCCCTGGGCTTACAGCTTTCCTCCAAAAGCTTCTCACCTGCCCCCACCAGACACTCAATCTTCAACACCCTCCTCTTCAGTTTCTAGACCTTCATTATCCAATATGGCAGTCATTAGACACATGTGGCTATTTAAATGTAAATGTAATTAAAATTAAAAATTCAGTTCTTCATTTGTCTAGGCATACTTCAAATGGTCAAAAGCTCTAAGTCTAATGGCTACCATGTTGGGCAGTGCAGGTAGAGGACATTTCTGTCATTGCAGAAAGTTCTACTGGACAGCAGTGTGGTAGAGGGTGACTTCACCTCTCCTGGCCCACCCTATTTGACTGAAATCCCTCTGAGATGCTCTGAAACCAATCCTCTGACAAGGGTGAAGATTTTACAACTTCCTGGGGTTTGCTTTAGGTTCTTGGTGAATTGCTTGCAAATTGTTTTTGAACTACCTACATCATTGTATAGAGGCTGCTTAGAGCAAGATCTCATTCAAAACCTTTGAGTCATGGTGTTACTATTTTTATCTAGGTGTTCCAGTGAATCTTGGTATTTGTCCCCTGCCATTATAGAAGAAGTCTCTGGTAAAGTGGTTCCAAGAGATGGCTTTTCTATTATCCAAGTTCAGAGCCTTTATTAGTGGGGAGTTGAGCCACACTGACACTTCCTCTTTGCCATTTACTGAGGACAGTCCTCACACTGTGGGGTTATTGTGATGGTACTTATCAGATACACAGGCAGAGAAATCCAGTGTCATTACAGAACCCCTATGTTTGCAACAACCATTCAGGGAATAATTTCCAAATTATATAATGGATTAAGAGTACTAAGGTCCAAAGTTACAACCTTAAGGTGTCCTATTCTTCTTCTGTCTCACTCAGTAAAATTCCAAGTACATTACAATTAATAGTGGTTTCAGGGATGGATAAATAAGGAAAAGAGGATATGAATTTTTTTTTTTTTTTTTTTTGCGTGGTACGCGGGCCTCTCACTGTTGTGGCCTCTCCCGTTGCGGAGCACAGGCTCCAGACGCGCAAGCTCAGCGGCCATGGCTCATGGGCCCAGCCGCTCCACAGCATGTGGGATCTTCCCGGACCGGGGCACGAACCCGTGTCGCCTGCATCGGCAGGTGGACTCTCAACCACTGCGCCACCAGGGAAGCCCAAGAGGATATGAATTTTAAAAGTCTGATAATAAAAGTTACCTTTTCAGTGCTTCTTCTATTACTTTTTTCATTCATGAGTGAGAAAAGTGATCTTTTTTGAGGTTGGAGGAAAGACTGGGGAGTTAGTCCTTAAAGATTCGAATATGTGGCTTGCTGTGCCTTTGTCTAGCACATTCCAGGAGTGTCTGCAGGAAAGGAGATGGGAAATGGCCCCAGGGAGGATTTGGTGCTTCTGCTCCCTTCGAGCACCTGGAAGTGATTTAAAACTCTTTTATTTACACATGCAGTTAGCAAGGAGGCCCCTGGGCTCCACAGTCAGAACGTGGCAAAGCCTGGAAACGGGGTGAGGGTGTGAGTGCTCCCCTCAGTCCAGCTGAGGCAGGTCATCTGGGCCAGGGCGTGAGAGCACAGCTAATAGAGCAGTTGTCCAGAAAAAAAAAGGGACAGGCCTAAGTCAGTAATAACAACACCTCTTTGGTATTTTTAGGTAGTATTTAAACAAGTACTAAAATCACAGAGGTATGGAAAGATGAACATATTTGCCAAAAGTTAGAGTTGTAGGCAAGGTAACGGCAATCTCCTGTTAGCTGTTACCTTCATCTTTCCTTCTTTCTGCACTGAGGACAGGAGTCCAGCTCACTCCGGAGTCCCGAACATCAGGCAGGCTCACTTGTCACCCCCGGGATGCTGAGGGCTCATGTCTCACCCTTGGGATGCTGAGGATGCAAAGATGGGATCGTGGTGGCTGTGATATCAACAGTTTCAAGCCCCTTGGAACCTAACAAGGTGCACATACAAGGGAAAATCGAGTCACAACTGGTTTTTTAGTCCCGGGGATCTCCTTGCTGTAACCACAGAGGCTTCTCATGCTCACCACTCACAGGTGTGTAGTGAGAGACCTGTGCGTCGCTGTAACAGAGGCACTCAGCTTGGAGTCATAGCCTAAGTGCTAGGCAGGTGCCTGTCCATTTTTTCTCCTATTTCAGTTTTCAGATAATTTTGGGATTCCAAGAAACATCCTCATTCGCGGCACAGACCCTGAATTCTACAGGGGTTTTGTCTCTCCATCACTGTCGACATGTCACATGTTGGCTTGTTGGTGAGGATCCCTCTGGCGAGGGGAGGAGAGGAGAGGGAAAAGGAGCTTCTGGAGGGAAAAGCAATCCCAAAGACCTAGCATTCACAGCTGCTGTGATGTTTGAAAATATACGAGAAGTTCTTATTCTGATGCATCAGTTTAACTGTGGCCTGGAGCTGAGATTTGCATCTCTGAGGCCATCAAATGCAGAGACAAAACAGTCCAGTAACCACACACTTGGCTCCATTATTTAGTTTCATTTTTCCCTTTTCATTTTCTCTTCAGTTGGGTAAGAGACACTGCAAGTTCTCGAAAGCGTTAATTCCATGCTGGGTTAAGTACTAAGGTTTAACCTTCTTCAGGGCCAGACTGAGAGTGTCTGTTTAGTGCCAAGTAGGTAAAACAGAGTCTTACAGAAGAGATGTTTCAGCTGAGGGTCACAGTGCTCTCTAAAAGACAGTCTGGCTTTCTGCTGATGATTCATCAGAAAAATGAGCCTGGTAATTGAATTGGGGATTTAAAGGGATCATAAGGAAAACAGCCACATCCTACTGTTGACGCTGTCATGAGAAATTCTGTTAATGTCAGCGTGCGAGGCAACACTCCATCGCGGTGGACCCTTCAGTGGATGCAGCCTGCTTAGTTTCCGGTCCTGATCAGTTACAAGAGTCTGTCCTTCACTGCTGCGGAGTCAGGGCAGGCTGGGAAGATACCGAGTTGGAAAGGGGGTCTCTCTGTGGATGCCTGTGATGCAGATTTCCTCTGGGAGGAAACCTGGGCACTGCAGCAGAGGATGACAACCAGAGAAACTAACTCTGAGGAATTTTCTGAACAAAGTATTCTCCTTTTTAGTGAGGCAGTGATGAAAACTGGGACAAGACATGTAGCCATGTCCTCTCAGAAGGGAACAGATTTTGCTTCCACCTGTATGGATAAGTTGGTTTGTACAGTTTGAATGAAATAACCATCTTTTGGCAAGGTAAAGGTCTGATCTTCTCTGGAGCAATGGTTCTCAAGCAGGGACAATTCTCTCCTCCCTTTGCCCCCCTGGAATATTTAGCAATACCTTCAGATATTTGGTTCTCAACCAGGGGTGGGGTCCTCCTGGCATCTTGTGGATAGAATCCACGGACACTGCTATATTTCCTGCGATGCACAAGCGCCCCACATCAGACCCCAAATGTCAGCAGTGCCAAGGCTGGAAACCCTGATCTAGAGAATGTTCTAGATATTTGGATCATGCCTTCATATATACTTCATGAGGATAGTATTATGATGGGAAGCTTTAAACAGAATGTCTAAGGCTTTTCCTTGTTACAGAGTTGTCGGGACTCCCAAATCTGTGAATTCATCCTTTTGTCAGATCTAATTCTAAGAGGCAAGTCTGAGGAGAAAGTTCTTTACACCAAGAATTCCAAGCATTGTCTTTGCTTTTAATAAAACTGACACCCATTGAGACTCCTTCTGTTGCCTTGAAGGTGGAAGATTGGAATCCTCCTCCCTAAAAATAATTTTCTTAGACTGTAACAAAGATTCTCTCTCTCAGTGCCAAAAAATATATGCTTCGTGTTTCCAAACCAGTGAATTCAAATCCTGTAGCTGTATTACTTGTATCAAATTTTGCTACAAGCATCTTCTATCTTGTACAATGTGGATTAATCCATGCTTATGACTTTTCAAATCAAGAAAAACATTGTATCCCAAATAGTTTACATGTTTTCATTTTAAAAACACACTGTAAGGCTAAGAACAGTTAGCTCTGTAAAGAATTGGTGTCAAACTAAATAAGTCATGTTAGAAAAAAGACAGCTGCTTAAACTTGCCCAATGGATCTAAAAACTGTTAAAAGTATATGAGCAGTCCAGATTCCATTTTTAATTTTGATACGCACGAGTAAGGAAATTCTTGGTTAACAAGGAAAATTCTGCTGACTCCACCCTAAATCTTAAACGATTTAATGTATAAAATTTATGTTAACTTTATTAAAACAAGAAACTAACTCTCAATCTGTGTGAGGTGCCAGGGAAGGGCCCCACGTCAGATAACACTTGCTGAGCCCAAGGTGAGAAGTGTGAGTGTGATGCTTTATTTCAGAGGTTGGCAAACTTTTTCTGCAAAGGGCCGGATAATAGATATTTTTGGCTTTGTGAGCCATACAATTCTCCACCTCAGCCACCCAACTGTGCTGTTGTAGTATGAGAGCCATTACAGACAACCTACAAATAAATGGATGTGGTTGCACTTCAATGAAATTTTGTTCACAAAAACAGGTGCTGGGCCCCGTTTGGCCACCAGACCCTAGTGTGCCCACCCCTGCTTAACTCACCCCAGGCAGCTTTATCACAGGCAAGTACAGAGTTCCTGTTATGTTTTTTGCAATGATGAGGATTATTTATGGAACCCCAGGACCACCTTCAAAGACTCCAGGTGGGGAATCATTGCAGGATGTGCTTAAGTGCTGGTCTGTAGACCATCAACAAGGTAAAAGGCAAAGGGTACCTCACACACACTTTTTATTAAAAAGTGATGCAGTGTTCATGAAAATGATCTCATAGGGTCTGTTAGGTTACTATAAAAATACCAAGTCAGTTTTTAATATTTGCTAGATTCCAGATTTGGTGAAGATTTAGATTGGGGAAAAAACAAATCAGCCATTTCAAATGAGGATTCCCTGCCGACTGGAGCTGTGCAGTGGCCTCCTGGTCAGAATGGTGGGTCTCACACAACGGTCATCAGACATCCTGGCTTCTGACCCTGGTAGAGGTGTGGCACGGTCTTTTTCAGTAGGTTCTGGGCCTTCCTGATGTAGTTTTCCATCATGGGGCTCTGTCACTAGGCCTGGTCAGTGTCAGCTGATATGAGGTCAGAACGAGTGATGGTTCCTAAAAATGTAAAGAGAGAAACGATTGGTGATCACGCCAGCGTGACCAGACACTGTGACGCTTCCAACCAGCTGGCCAGTTGCCCTGTGAGGCAAGGAGAGATTTCCCCCACTTTATCTTAAGTGCCCTCAGTCAAGAAAGATAAAACTGCAGGAGTTTTGTGTGAGGGTTCTCAATCATGGGGTGGGAGACGTCCCACATACCTTGAGGAGCACAAGCATAAAAATGCCCTGAGTCTTCACTTCATGTGACATGTGAGGCTCTTAAGACAGAGTCTCTGTTTCCCTGAATGAAGTTTCTACTATGATTAATTAACCTTGTTTTCTTCAGTTCTCACAACCAACATACATGTACACACACATTTCACACACACACAAAGAAACCTTTACATTTGCCTTTCATATGAGCAAGTTTCATATGAACAAGTTCAAGAGTAAAACCTCTGCTGCCATAGAACTGATTTCATCGTGTGACCCAGTTGAAGAAAACTCAATATGATACTTACATGAGGTCTGGCACAGCCTAGTCCCATATTTCCAGGAAGCATTAAAAAGAATTAAAGGGGCTTCCCTGGTGGCGCAGTGGTTGAGAGTTCGCCTGCTGATGCAGGGGACACGGGTTCGTGCCCCGGTCTGGGAGGATCCCACATGCTGCAGATCGGCTGGGCCTGTGAGCCATGGCCGCTGAGCCTGCGCGTCCGGAGCCTGTGCTCCACAACGGGAGAGGCCACAACAGTGAGAGGCCCGTGTACCACAAAAGAACAAACAAACAAAAGAAAAAACTAAAGATGAGCAAAGCTTTTCAGCCGTAGTAGAACTACCTCTCTGTCTATTTATTTATCTATAAAAGAGGCTAGTGAATTAGTTACCCATCACTGCATAAAAGATTACCCCAAAACTTAGCAGCTTAACAAACAATATAAACTTTTCACTGCATACAATTTCTGTAGGTCAGGAATTCAGGCAACTCATCTGGGTGGTTCTGGATCAGGTCCGTCATGAAGTTGCAGCACACATATGTCAACCAGGACTGCAGGGATCTCAAGGCTTGACTGGGGCTGGGTCATTAGCTGCCAGTATGGCCCAGTCATGTGGCTGGAAAGGCAGTGCTGGTTGTTGGTGGGAGCCTAAGTTCCTTACCAGTTAAATCTTTCCATACGGCTACTTGAGTATCCTTACAACATGGTGGCTGATTTCTCCCAGAACAAGCAATCCAAGAGAGAGGAAGTTGGAAGTGACAGTGTCTTTCTGACAGCGTTGGTCACACTTGGTCTTGTGTGCAGTACCCTACTGGTTACACAGGTCAGCCCTATTCAGTGTGGCAGGGGACAACACAGGAGTGTGAGTACCAAGAGGTCGGGATCTTGGAGGTGGGCTCCTCTAGCCAGTTACTAGGTTGAAAGATTCTTCAATTAACTATGTGTTTTTACTTTTCATTTGCATGAAGATAGAAACTTCAGCAAAGGTCCTTTCTGAACCTATGGAAGCCATACTAACCTAGGCTTTTCATACAGAGATGTAAAACTTAACATATATCTGATGGGCTCGGAATTTTTTTCTGTGCCATTGATAGCACCTGTCAGATACGCTAGCTGGACATCCTAGTGGATGCTGACTGTTCAGTTAAAAAAAAATTCTCCTAAAGTGTTGCAATTATGTACCTAGATTTTTTTTGTCTCTTGTGTAAGTATCCCAAATGGTCTTATTGACTCAAATCTTTCATGTAACTTTTCTCTCCGGAATCTTTTTTTTTTTTTTGACTTTAAAAAAAAAATTTATTTTATTGAAGTATAGTTGATTTACAATGTTGTGTCAATTTCTGCTGTACAGCAAAGTGGTTCAGTTATACATATATATATATTCTTATTTTTTTTGCTTTATAACAAATTTAATCAGTTATATATATACATATGTTCCCATATCCCCTCCCTTTTGCATCTCCCTCCCACCCTCCCTATCCCACCCCTCCAGGCGGTCACAAAGCACCGAGCTGATCTCCCTGTGCTATGCGGCTGCTTCCCACTAGCTATCTACCTTATGTTTGGTAGTGTATATATGTCCATGCCACTCTTTCACTTTGTCACAGCTTACCCTTCCCCCTCCCCATATCCTCAAGTCCATTCTAGAGTAGGTCTGTGTCTTTATTCCTGTCTTACCCCTATGTTCTTCATGACATTTTTTTTTCTTAAATTCCATATGTATGTGTCAGCATACAGTATTTGTCTTTCTCTTTCTGACTTACTTCACTCTGTATGACAGACTCTAGGTCCATCCACCTCATTACAAATAGCTCAATTTCATTTCTTTTTATGGCTGAGAAATATTCCATTGTATATATGTGCCACATCTTCTTTACCCATTCATCCAATGATGGACACTTAGGTTGTTTCCATCTCTGGGCTATTGTAAATCGGGCTGCTATGAACATTTTGGTACATGTCTCTTTTTGAATTATGGTTTTCTCAGGGTATATGCCCAGTAGTGGGATTGCTGGGTCATATGGTAGTTCTATTTGTAGTTTTTTAAGGAACCTCCATACTGTTCTCCATAGTGGCTGTACCAATTCACATTCCCACCAGCAGTGCAAGAGTGTTCCCTTTTCTCCACACCCTCTCCAGCATTTATTGTTTCTAGATTTTTTGATGATGGCCATTCTGGCTGGTGTGAGATGATATCTCATTGTAGTTTTGATTTGCATTTCTCTAATGAGTAAAGATGTTGAGCGTCCTTTCATGTGTTTGTTGGCAGTCTGTATATCTTCTGTGGAGAAATGTCTATTTAGGTCTTCTGCCCATTTTTGGATTGGGTTGTTTGTTTTTTTGTTATTGAGCTGCATGAGCTGCTTATAAATTTTGGAGATTAATCCTTTGTCAGTTGCTTCATTTGCAAATATTTTCTCCCATTCTGAGGGTTGTCTTTTGGTCTTGTTTATGGTTTCCTTTGCTGTGCAAAAGCTTTTAAGTTTCATTAGGTCCCATATGTTTATTTTTGTCTTTATTTCCATTTCTCTAGGAGGTGGGTCAAAAAGGATCTTGCTGTGATTTGTGTCATAGAGTGTTCTGCCTATGTTTTCCTCTAAGAGTTTGATAGTTTCTGGCCTTACATTTAGGTCTTTAATCCATTTTGAGCTTACTTTTGTGTATGGTGTTAGGGAATGATCTAATCTCATACTAGTATTGCTAGTATTTTGTTGAGGATTTTTGCATCTATGTTCATCAGTGATATTGGTCTGTAGTTTTCTTTCTTTGTGACATCCTTGTCTGGTTTTGGTATCAAGGTGATGGTGGCCTTGTAGAATGAGTTTGGGAGTGTTCCTCCCTCTGCTATATTTTGGAAGAGTTTGAAAAGAATAGGTGTTAGCTCTTCTCTAAATGCTTGATAGAATTCACCTGTGAAGCCATCTGGTCCTGGGCTTTTGTTTGTTGGAAGATTTTTTATCACAGTTTCAGTTTCAGTGCTTGTGATTGGTCTGTTCATATTTTCTGTTTCTTCCTGATTCAGTCTTGGCAGGTTGTGCATTTCTAAGAATTTGTCCATTTCTTCCAGGTTGTCCATTTTATTGGCATAGAGTTGCTTGTAGTAATCTCTCATGATCTTTTGTATTTCTGCAGTGTCAGTTGTTACTTCTCCTTTTTCATTTCTAATTCTATTGATTTGAGTCTTCTCCCTTTTTTTCTTGATGAGTCTGGCTAATGGTTTATCAATTTTGTTTATCTTCTCAAAGAACCAGCTTTTAGTTTTATTGATCTTTGCTATCGTTTCCTTCATTTCTTTTTCATTTATTTCTGATCTGATATTTATGATTTCTATCCTTCTGCTAACTTTGGGATGTTTTTATTCTTCTTTCTCTAATTGCTTTAGGTGCAAGGTTAGGTTGTTTATTCGAGATGTTTCCTGTTTCTTAAGGTGGGATTGTATTGCTATAAACTTCCCTCTTAGAACTGCTTTTGCTGCATCGCATAGGTTTTGGGTCGTCGTGTCTCCATTGTCATTTGTTTCTAGGTATTTTTTAATTTCCTCTTTGATTTCTTCAGTGATCACTTCGTTAATAAGTAGTGTATTGTTTAGCCTCCATGTGTTTGTATTTTTTACAGCTCTTTTCCTGTAATTGATATCTAGTCTCATAGCATTGTGGTCGGAAAACATACTTGATACACTTTCAATTTTCTTAAATTTACCAAGGCTTGATTTGTGACCCAAGATATGATCTATCCTGGAGCATGTTCCATGATCACTTGAGAAAAATGTGTATTCTGTTGTTTTTGGATGGAATGTCCTATAAATATCAATTAAGTCCATCTTGTTTAATGTATCATTTAAAGCTTGTGTTTCCTTATTTATTTTCATTTTGGATGATCTGTCCATTGGTCAAAGTGGGGTGTTGAAGTCCCCTACTATGAGTGTGTTACTGTCGATTTCCCCTTTTATGGCTGTTAGTATTTGCCTTATGCATTGAGGTGCTCCTATGTTGGGTGCATAAATATTTACAATTGTTATATCTTCTTCTTGGATCGATCCCTTGATCATTAGGTAGTGTCCTTCTTTGTCTCTTCTAGTAGTCTTTATTTTAAAGTCTATTTTGTCTGATATGAGAATTGCTACTCCAGCTTTCTTTTGGTTTCCATTTGCATGGAATATCTTTTTCCATCCCCTTACTTTCAGTCTGTATGTGTCTCTAGGTCTGAAGTGGGTCTCTTGTAGACAGCATATATATGGGTCTTGTTTTTGTATCCATTCAGCCAATCTGTGTCTTTTGGTGGGAGCATTTAGTCCATTTACATTTAAGGTAATTATCGATATGTATGTTCCTATTCCCATTTTCTTAATTGTTTTGGGCTCGTTATTGTAGGTCTTTTCCTTCTGTTGTGTTTCTTGCCTAGAGAAGTTCCTTTAGCATTTGTTGTAAAGCTGGTTTGGTGGTGCTGAACTCTCTCAGCTTTTGCTTGTCTGTAAACGTTTTAATTTCTCCATCAAATCTGAATGAGATCCTTGCTGGGTAGAGTAATCTTGGTTGCAGGTTCTTCTCCTTCATCACTTTAATTATGTCCTGCCACTCCCTTCTGGCTTGTAGAGTTTCTGCTGAGAGATCAGCTGCTAACCTGATGGGGATTCCCTTGTGTGTTATTTGTTGTTTTTGCCTTGCTGCTTTTAATATGATTTCTTTGTGTTTAATTTTTGACACTTTGATTAATATGTGTCTTGGCGTATTTCTCCTTGGATTTATTCTGTATGGGACTCTCTGTGCCTCCTGGACTTGATTATTTCCTTCCCCATATTAGGGAAGTTTTCAACTATAATCTCTTCAAATATTTTCTCAGTCCCTTTCTTTTTCTCTTCTTCTTCTGGAACCCCTATAATTCGAATGTTGGTGCGTTTAATGTTGTCCCAGAGGTCTCTGAGACTGTCCTCAGTTCTTTTCATTCTTTTTTCTTTATTTTGCTCTGCAGCAGTTATTTCCATTATTTTATCTTCCACCTCACTTATCCGTTCTTCTGCCTCAGTTATTCTGATATTGATCCCATGTAGAGTATTTTTTATTTCAGTTATTGTGTTTTTAATCGATGCTTGATTCATCTTTAGTTCTTCTAGGTCCTTGTTAAATGTTTCTTGCATTTTGTCTATTCTATTTCCAAGATTTTGGATCTGGGAAATAGAATCTTGGATCATCTTTACCATCATTATTCTGAATTCTTTTTCAGGTAGACTGCCTATTACCTCTTCATCTGTTAGGTCTGGTGGGTTTTTATCTTGCTCCTTCTCCTGCTGTGTGTTTTTCTGTCTTCTCATTTTGCTTATGTTACTGTGTTTGGGGTCTCCTTTTTGCAGGCTGCTGGTTCGTAGTTCCCGTTGTTTTTGGTGTCTGTCCCCAGTGGCTAAGGTTGGTTTAGTGGGTTGTGTAGGCTTCCTGGTGGAGGGGACTAGTGCCTGTGTTCTGGTGGATGAGGCTGGATCTTGTCTTTCTGGTGGGCAGGTCCACGTCTGGTGGTGTGTTTTGGGTGTCTGCGGACTTTTTATGAATTTAGGGCACCTCTCTGCTAATGGGTGGCATTGTGTTCCTGTCTTGCTAGTTGTTTGGCATAGGGTGTCCAGCACTGTAGCTTGCTGGTCGTTGAGTGAAGCTGGGTGCTGGTGTTGAGATGGAGATCTCTGGAAGATTTTCGCTGTTTGATATTATGTGGAGCTGGGAGGTCTGTTGTGGACCAGTGTCCTGAAGTTGGCTCTCCCACCTCAGAGGCACAGCACTGACTCCTGGGTCCTCAATTTGGGATGATTTGTTGTCTATTAATGTATTCCACAGATGCAGGGTACATCAAGTTGATTGTGGAGCTTTAATCCGCTGCTTCTGAGGCTGCTGGGAGAGGTTTCCCTTTCTCTTTGTTCTCACAGCTCCTGGGTCTCAGCTTTGGATTTGGCCCCGCCTCTGAGTGTAGGTCTCCGGAGGGCATCTGTTCTTCGCTCAGACAGGACAGGGTTAAAGGAGCAGCCTCTTCGGGGACTCTGGCTCACTCAGGCCGGGCGGGAGGGAGGGGCATGGAGTGCGGGTGGAGCCTGCAGCGGCAGAGGTCTGCGTGACGTTGCACCAGCCCGATGTGCGCCGTGCGTTCTCCCAGGGAAGCCGCCCCTGGGTCCCGGGACCCCGGCAGTGGCGGGCTGTACAGGCTCCCGGAAGGGCGGTGTGGACAGTGACCTGCGCTCGCACACAGGCTTCTTGGCGTCGGCAGCAGCAGCCCCAGCGTCCCACGCCTGTCACTGGGCTCCGCGCTTTCAGTCGCGACTCGCGCCCGTCTGTGGAGCCCCTTTAAGCAGCGCTTTTTATCCCCTCTCCTCGCGCACCAGGAAACCAAGAGGGAAGAAAAAGTCTCTTGCCTCTTCGGCAGCTCCAGAGTTTTCCCGTATTCCCTGCCGGCTAGCTGTGGCGCATTAGCCCCCTTCAGGCTGAGTTCTTGCCCCCAGCCCCAGTCCTCTCCCTGTGCTCTGACCGAAGCCCGAGCCTCAGCTTCCAGCGCCGCTCGCCCTGGTGGGCGAGCAGACAAGCCTCTCGGGCTGGTGAGTGCCGCTCGGCACCGATCCTCTGTGTGGGAATCTCTCCGCTTTGCCCTACCCAGGTATGTGGGGAGTTTCTTGCCTTTTGGGAGGTCTGGGGTCTTCTGCCAGCGTTCAGTAGGTGTTCTGTAGGAGTTGTTCCACGTGTAGCTGTATTTCTGGTGTATCCGTGGGGAGGAAGGTGATCTCCACGTCTTACTCTTCTGCCATCGTACCTGGAAGTGTCTCCGGAATCTTTATTAGTTAGGAGAGGCAGAATTGCTGTTAAAAAAGAAAGACCTAAAGATGTGTAATGTGTCAAACACTATAAAACTTTCTCACTAATGTCACAGTCCAAGATGTGTGTTTCCTGGTCAGTGGTGGCTTTTCTTCCTGCAGTGAGTCAGGACACCAGACTCCTTGCATCTTGTAGTCGGGCATTCTTGAAGGGCAAATTGTCACATGCATACAGAGAAAGGGTGGGGAAGGCAAGGTCATTTACATTCTGCAGGAGAGCCCTTGCCAAGGCTCTGACTGGTCTACAAGGGCCAAGAAATGGAGCAGCTGAATCCAAAAATGCTTAGTATAGTATCAGGAGACTGGTAGATCCCCAGTAGTTATTGCTACATTAATTTGCTTATAAAAATATCAGTTAGGGATGCAGCAAGCAACAGACAATGTGAAAAATAGCTATAAAACCAGAGTTGACTTTTCTCACCTTATAAGTCTGCAGATTGGTGGCTGTAAGTATTGTTCAGGGGCTCCAGGATGTCAGGCTGTAACCTCTGTGATGCTCTGGGCTTTGCCCTCACGTGGGCAAGATATCTTCTGCAGTCCCAGATGTCACATCCATGGGCCAGGTGAGAGCAAGAGGAAAGTGTCAGCTGTGCTTTTTTCTATTATCAGGGAAACAGAAAAATTCTGCAGAGATTCCCCAGCAGTTTTGCACTGGTGTCTCCTTGGCCAGCTGTGTCACACAACCGTCCCTGGCTGCAAGAGAGACTGGAGAAGGACTATTTAGCTTTCCCAGCTGCAACAGAAGACCTGGGCAAGGACCCTCTCATAGTCTCATTTGCGGACAGGGGCAGCGTGGGAATGAAGGTATAAGAAGCATAAAACAGGACGGTGCTGATGTGAAAGCAGAGTGGGAAAAAATGACTGCACAGGAGTGGGGCTGAGACTTAGTGATCAGAGAGGAGACAGTGTCTGAGAAAGATCCTAAAGAACGGATGATAGGAGAGGAAAGGGGGGGTGTTTCAGGCGGTAGAAATGGGATGCAGTGATGTGGGCGTTGTATGCATTGCATGTTTGGGACTCGGTGGGTACTTTGTGTGTGTGTGTGTGTGTGTGTAAGATGGGGCATGATGTTGGTGGTGGTGGTCAAGGAGTGTTAATACTGGAAAGGCAAGTTGGAACTAGATTTTAAAGGGCCTTGTGCATAGCAGAAAGCAATTTGGACTTGATTTTGCAGGCGAGTGGGTACCAGATGGCTTTGCACAGGGAAGAGATAGCAAACTTCTGTTTTGAACTGGAAGGAGGAAGTATCGGATGCAGGTTAGGGATGGTGGGGGATTGGGCTAAGGCTGGGAGGAAATTAAGAGGAGACAGCAGACACCAGAGGCATCTAGGTAGTGGGCATGGCATCACATGTCCTGAATTGCTTGAAGAATAAGAGAGAAGTAAGGGTTCAAAGTAACCCTGAGATGTCAGCTTGGGTGCCGATGATGCCCCTGAGTAGAGAAGGAATCCTGGGAAAGGGGATGGTGGAGGGGGGGTGATGCGTGTGGATTTGCGTACACAGAGCTGCGTGCATCCAGAGGACTTCTGGGGGTTGGAGTCTATTTCTACAGGCCAGGAGAGAGTGTGGTGGAAGGTCCAGGTACAGAGCAATAGCTGAGATAAGCCCAGGGCCACGGGAAGAGTAGTGGATGCCAGAATGAAGGGGCGGTAGAGGGTGAGGACAGCCAGGAGGGTTGGGCATCCCCAGGAGCTTTAGAGACCCTGCAGGATGCGGGGAAACGGATGATTCTCACCTCATTTAACTTTTCATTTGCTGTTTCTCTGACATGTCCCCCATTTTGGAAGGTACCCTGTCTACACTCTAATTTATTGATCTGACCCTAATAAATTTATCGAATTTATTTATCTGAATTGTTCCACTTTTCTACTTAGTTTTTTTTTTTTTTTTTTTTTTTTTGCCGTACACGGGCCTCTCACTGTTGTGGCCTCTCCCGTTGTGGAGCACAGGCTCCGGATGCGCAGGCTCAGCGGCCATGGTTCACAGGCCCAGCTGCTCCGCGGCATGTGGGATCTTCCCGGACCGGGGCACGAACCCGCGTCCCTTGCATCGGCAGGCGGACTCTCAACCACTGCGCCACCAGGGAAGCCCCTCTACTTAGTTTTGTACAAAGTAGCAAGTCACCTTCCCTAAGAGAGGTTTTCAAACATAAGAGAACTACTAGATTTTTTTTTTACTACAAAAGCTATATATGTTCATTGTGAGAAAAATCAGAACATATTCATAGGTAAGAACAAGAAGAGCAAAACTCTCATAACCCTACCACCCAGCAATCACCACTGCCTGCATCCTGGTGTGTATTTTTCTAGACCAGTATTTTTAGATAAACACACAAATGCATACACAATGAAACATAAACAGAACACTCTGTGTATGTAGTATTGCAGCCTACTTTCTTAAATAACACAATATAAAATATTTCTGTGTTAATATGCATCTAGCAGCATTGCTTTTCATGGATGAATAATATTCTACTAAATGTCCATATAAATATAAGCAGTTATTTCCTTAATGATGGACTTTGGGTTGCTTCTAGTTTTCCCCTGTTGTAAACAGGGCTGCGGTGAACGTCACCTGTAGATAAATGTTAGTAGGTAAATGTTAGTGTTAGGAAGTATCTTCAGGATGAAGGTTAGAAAGGAATCACTGGTCTCCCCACATCCTTAGGAGAGTTGTCCTGAGCTCCCGCCACACCCCCAGCATCTCAGAGGCCCCACCATGGCGTCTCCCAGCTCCTGACAATTCATAGGAAGGACCTGTTTGCTCTTCTTTTCACGTGACTTGTTTTCATGAACCAGAGGGTTTCCTCAGGCGCCCCTAGTGTGTCTGGAGTGTTGTGAAGGGAGAACCAGAAGCAGGGGTCAAACAGCACAGCAGCTCATCCCAAAGGACAAGCTGATGACCTGTTTCCAGTAAGGAACCAGCTCATCCCTGGAGCAGCATCAGCCTCTGAAATCAACAAGGGAAGAGACAGGTGAAGTCGCTGGGGTGGGAGATTTCATTTAGTTCCCCACATGAGATCATTTCCTGTTAGTGGAGGCTTTTAAGCTTTGCATTGTGTTCCTGGCTGTGACTGGGCAGTGTTATCTGGAGGCCTTCAGCAGTTTTTAGAATCTCCTTCGGCAGAAGTGGTTAAGTGAGCTCACGTTAGAATGAGACGTTCCTCCCGGTGACCTCTGGGCTGTTGGTAAGTGTACGAATTCACTCTTCAACCCAGAGAGGTGCCGCTACCCAGGTTTATTGTACTTTGTTCAGGTGACTACCATTTAAGCCTGTTTTCTGTGTATGTTGGTGTGAATCACTCCACAGAGTAGATTGAAATCTGAAGTTATTTTTCCACTTCAATTCCTTTGTCCATGAATAGCGCTTCTGTGAGAAAAGAGATCAGCGTTGTTGATTATTGCTACTTTTGTTTTCTTAGAGCTGGGAGCTCTTTCTATCAATATGAATTCCACTTCTTTATGAAAGATCAGAGTGGGTCACATATCATCTGTGCATTCAGGCTTACTCCAAATGACACCATGGTCCACCTCCTGCAGAAATTGCTTTGATTCTAATCTGGTTCTTCATTTCTTATATTTTGGGGTTTCTTTAGAAATATTTTCCTGTTTCCTCTTTCTTTAGGGCTACATGCCTTAAGGAGAAAGGATAGGCAGGCAGCTGAATAATTTTTTCCTCTAAATAAAAGATCACAGAAGGTGCCTGAGGAGATTTAGAGCCCGGGAAAACTAAAATGAGCATTTTAATTCAGTCTGCTGGGACTGTTTTACCTTTTGGGGAGGCAGTTTGAGCCTCTTCTTTCTTTCCTTTAAGTATTTGGTCAGTGAGAACTAATTTAATTTTCTAATGCTACCACGGTGGCAGAATGTGATTAATAAAAGAAAGTGGGGGTTTTCAGGGA